>NC_057808.1:277807727-278107727 GCF_018294505.1 Triticum aestivum
CGCAGTGGGCAGGGGGAGTTTGGCGCATGGTCGGTTTCTCCAAGTGCAGTCCCACGTGTCAGTGAAGAGGCAAGCCGAAGCGCGTTCCGTTTGTGTGAGCAGTGTGCAGGACCGACCGTGTGTGGGGTGCAATGCGACCGCGACAGGCGTGTTGTGAGTGTACCGCCTTTTTTTCCTTTTAAACTTGGTGCTTCGCGCGATCTATCGATACTACTACTAGTAATCCGGTAATCCCGAGTGAAACGGCGCGGCCGGGTCTTTTCCTGCGCGATATGCTGGGAGGTTGGCTTAGTTGGTTTTTTTAGGACGAGTAATGCTACACCTACGTAATCCCAGTTACATAATTGACGTAATGTGAAACGTGTGAGCTGTTGATTGTAGATTGGGGGAGGGAGGGGCCCACCACCATGAAAATCAGGGGGGAGAGAGAGAGGCAATTTACGTTAACCCTTCCGTAGGTTCCCGTAGATGTAGAAAGATGTGAAATGCGTGAATGTGTAGTGGACGTACTATTGGAGTGCCTAAGATAAATTGTGTACGTAGACCCCATGTGTTTATTTACTTCGCATGTTAGCTTTGTCTCAGGTCAAACCTTCTAAGTTTATACTCACAAAAACGAATCATCATTCCATATACTTATTTTCATACCCCTACAATATATCTTACTATTATTGTGAAAGTTCATATACACCAAACGAGATTAATGCAAACACGACAGATTTTCATTACATTTCGAACTATTATAGGACAGAAAAATAAAAGAAACTCGACCCTAAACCTATTTTATGGCGGCGACTAACGTCCTCCATCTGCGATCTCCATGTACGGGGGCGGGGTTCAAGACCCATGAAGTGACGGTGCGGTCTTTGGCGAGGAAGAGTAGAACACGGGAGACGGACCGGCCAGTTGGCACACCATGCTCTGCCGCCTCCCATGCCCTACTCATCCTTGAAGGAGTCCTCGACCTCGGCGGTGCCGGTGATTGTGAGGTCGATGATGATGGACGTGGACGGTCCGTCGCTTCACTTGCCACATGGGCCACCGAATGTTGGATGGTGGCAACTAGGACGCATGGCTGATGGTGCTCCCGTCGTCGGCCGCCAGCGTGGCCACCGCTTGTGCGGTCGCGTCCGTGTCCGGCTACGCCACTATTGCATCGCAAGCAGCGACTTGAGCGAGGGCGGCGACCTCGAGCTTCATCCCCGAAGACAAGCTCTCCCGCAGAGCGTTCGCGCTCGTGGTCATGGCAGATGTGGTGTCAGGTAGCAGGATGATGCGCTATGATGTGGAGTTTAGCTGGGCGTTGCCGCTTTAAGTAGCGCATTCCGGCGAGGCCAAGCGTTCGGGTGCGTCATTAAGTCGCCGGAGTTGGTTCCTCGGGCACCGAGCCTTTTAATGACAGCATACGGACGGACGGCATGAATGCGGGCAGCTGGCGCCGGCTGGGAATGCACCGCGCGACGGCGTGAGGGACGAGGGTTTTTGGTGTGCCTGGATAGTCAGCTGCGGTCGTGGCAACATTGGAGATGCCCTTTGCTCACATGCGATCCCCACATGTCGTTGAAAAAGCAAGACGACCGGGCATGGTCTCAGGTCCTGGGGATGTAGTTGGCCGTGCTACAACACTCCGCGGACGCATCGCGGCGCGCGCGCACTTCGGCGACCCATGCATCCTTTGATGTGCCGTGTGTTGATCTGCTGGTCGTGCCACAGCGCTAACGCCACCCTCGGGATACTGAAGCCGACCATGTCCAGCGACGATGAGCGTGTCGCTCACCGCGGTCGCCGTGCGCCATGTTGCTGGCCCCCATGACCCACATGAACGGTTGTTGGTGGCGAGGAGGTCGTGGGCCAGCTCCTCCATTGGGCTAGTCTGCGCCACATCGTCCCGACAGGTGTGCCCCAATGTCAGTTTCCCTGTTTTCCTAGCCAAATTCGAGTGTCAGTGCTCCGCGTTGTGCATTAGGCGCATAATAGGTGGTTTTTGTGCCCTGGTTCAAATGTGGTACAGTACCAAGTTGTTACCCAAGCCCCAAGTGTGGTGGTTTTGGCTACGGTACCACCCTTTTCCTTTTCAACTAGTGAAGCGTAACACTTGATTAAGTAGCCAGATGGTGTGTTAATCTAGGTGTCCGACTGTTTGAAGGAATAATAGAGGTGTGCCCGGTCCATGCCCTCATTTAGGGGTCCAACTTACCATGTTCCGGCAGTAGTAACTATACTAATCCCTGCGTACTCCCTCTGTTTTTATTTACTCCGCATTTTAGCTTTGCTCAAAGTCAAACTTTGTAAACTTTGAAAAAGTTTATTGACAGAATAATAACATATACAATAACAAATCAATACCATTAGATTCATTATTGAATATAATTTCACATCATATAGATTTGCTATTGTAAATGTTCATATTTTTTCTATAAATTTGGTCAAATTTTATGAAGTTTGACTTCACTCAAACCTAATATGCAGAGTAAATAAAGACGGAGGGAGTATCTTACTCCGTGACCAAGACGGAAGGGAAAACGAGACAACTTATTGTTTATTTGAGCTGTTCAAGTATAATCATGTGGCGTTGATTATTTCTCATTCCTGTCCAACCCTCTTCTCCATCGATCATGCCGGCCCTCCGGTTGAGTCCATCCTCCCGCATGCCTCATTCGAACATTCCGCCGAGTATCATTCACATGTGGGCCTAGACCATGCTTGTATTTCCAATATTGTAATTTGTCCGACATGCATACAGACAAACGGTTCATTTAAAGTTTCAGCCTCCACTATGTGTCGTTTCCCGTCTTAGTTTTGACATCCCATTCGGTTCATGCCCCGACATATCTTGACGAGATTGATTGATGTTGAGAGATCAATTGCGTGTCGTGCAAGGAGATAAAGGTTTGGTCTGTTTCTATGATAGAAATGACCCATGAGGGGGGGTCTGTGGGGATCGAAGGGAGTATATTGTACGTTCAAAAGTGAAACGAACGTACTGTACCCACCCTAGTCCTCTTTCAAACGATCTCTGGACCCCGAGATGAAACCGAGAGAGAATGAGTGGGTGCATGTGTGATACCTAAGGCGGATTCAAAATTTTGAACCGGTGATCATAGCATCAGCAAATCATATATAAAGGGTATTCAATGTTCGTTTCGCTTTTGAACGTACAATATACTCCCTCCGATCCTTTATAGTTTACATATAAGTTTTATATGTAGTCAAAGTATCTCTACTTTGATCAAACTTACAGAAAAAGTATCAACATTCAACAACGCCCAATCAATATTGTTAGATTTGTACATACTCCTATATTTGTACTCAAACAGAGATGGTTTCCAATTTGTTTTCAAACACGTGAATGTGCTTGTTCTCGTGCATGCTCTTCCTACTAGGATTTCGCCACGTATAGCCAGTCCAATAGTAATTTTTGTTAAGCTCCCTGTCCAATAGTACTAGTGCAGTACTGACAACATCTGTAGTCTCATAGTACTAGTAGTAGTAGTAGTGGAAGTGAATCCTCTGATGTAGGTATCCCTGCCATACCCTGCCTTTCGGCCACTGACTGGCGGGCCCCATGCTTGCTAGGCCCCGCATGTCAGTTACTCAATGGGTTCGGCCACGTCAGGGGATCCTCATCCAAAGTATACTCCCTCTATTTTTATTTACTCCGCGTAAAATAGAGGGAGTAGTAGTATAAATGACGCGGGCGGGGGAGGGGGAGGGACGTCGGTTTGCTCTCAACTGCGGTCCCACAAGCAAGCGAAAACGCAAGACGAAGCGCGTTCCGTTTGGTGAGCGACGTGGAGGGTCTGGCGTGCCGGGGTGCAACGCGAACGCGACAAGAACGATGTATAGTCAAAACCGATTGACCGGTCGTCACTGAAACAACTATTCACACCAGAACCTTCGTTGCTCGGCCTACGCCAGCCACTGCCCCAAAACCACACCTCCTGCTCCAGCCCATTCCCCCACCTTTTGATCCCCTAGCCCGCATCAAGCATCCCCTAGTGTGCCGGAAAGCCATGGTGCGCCGCAAGATCACATACTAAAAGATGCTGATGCCGAAGGGCCATGCAGAAATCACGGCGGCGGTCGGCGTCACAGACCTCCATTCCCAAGCTCGCTTTGCGGCAGGCCAATCCTCGAGTTCTCTCGAGCCAAGCTCCGAGCAGGTGGAAGCCGATCCAATGTTCATGCCGGAGGTCGCGGCGCAGAAGGCCCCCGATGCGTATGAGACGATGGACGTCGACTTCGTGCCGATGTCCGGGACCCCCGTGGTGCACGCGGACCAGCGGTTCAACCTGGCGATACTAAAGGAGGACCAGGAGGAGGAGGCTCAACTCGATGCGGAGCACGCGCATGCCACTGCCATCGAGGCTCTCCTACAGGCGGAACCGGATGTCGTGGATGTGAACCGGGCGGTGGAGGCTTAACTTGATGCGGAGCGCGCGGATGCCGCTGCCATCGAGGCCCTCCTGCAGGCGGAACCGGACGTCCTGGACTTGAACCAGGCAGCGGAGGCTCAACTCGACGTGGAGCGCGTGGATGCCACTGCCATCGAGGCCCTCCTGCAGGCGGAACTGGACGTCCTGGACTGGAACTGGGCGGCGAAGGCTCAACTCGACGTGGAGCGCGCGGATGCCGCTGCCATCAAGGCCCTCCTGTAGGTGGAACCGGACGTCCTGGACTTGAACCGGGCGGTGCTCTCGTCCGTGCAGAGCGTCCGCACGCTCCGCGTGAACGACTAGCTGGAGGCCGAGGACAACCACGGTGCGAAGACACACGTCGGCAACTACGGCTGGTTCGCGCCAGTAGCCAAAGACAATGAGGTCGTCTCGTTGCGCGAGCAGTGATAGTTTTTCTTCATGTTGTTGTTTTTAGGGATCTTTCGCTGTGTAAAAACATATATTTATGCAAGTCACCTGACTTTCATCATTTGGGTCAGTCGACCATTTCAGGCGGTTGGATGAATATCCTACGTCTCCTAACCCTTCTTCCTCACCTCTTCTTCTTCCCCAACAGACCACCGCACACGCTGTATGGATCTTCCCCAACATGCGGTTAGATAAGCATACTGTATGAACGAAAATTATGTGTCAGCGGTAGGATGGCTGAGTTTGGTTTGATCACATGTGGTAGCACGTGTCAGTGAGGGTGCGTTCCCTTGGTTGGGTTTGCGGCGTGCAGGAGCGACTGTGTGAGGGTGAGGTGTGACCGCGGCGTGCAGGAGTGACTGTGTGAGGGTGCGGTGCGACCGTGACAGCCGTGCGCAAGTGTACCTCCTTTTCATTTTGAAAACTTTAGGCAAGCCTGGCAAAAATGTGTGGCGAAGTATGGCAATGCAAGGCCTAGACCCAAACATGATACAAGTATGTAAGTAGGAGTACTACTTGTGTTAAAAAAGAAAGGCGGGGTTTTCCTTCGCAGGATTGATCGATACAAATCCTCGTTTGACGTGTGAGATAATGTGTATTTTTTTCTCCAACACCCAAAGAGCTAACCATCTCACTCCACATCGCTTGATTAATGCAGCACCATGCAAACCAACCTTCTCACTTCCACATGCATGCAAGGGTATATTAATGTCCTTGGTTGCTAGTATGAGGCAAACCCCGTCAATTTTGCGTCGATTAGTGTTAGTGGCCTTCTGCAAATTGTAATTTTGATATACTGGCCTTGTGTACAAAAAAAATGGAGGTAGTAACTATTTTACTTCCTTCCCCATTGCAGTGACGACGACGATATCTCGAACGTTGTGGTTTGGCGAAGTGCGTTTGATGGAGA
This sequence comes from Triticum aestivum, assembly GCF_018294505.1. Taxonomy (NCBI): domain Eukaryota; kingdom Viridiplantae; phylum Streptophyta; class Magnoliopsida; order Poales; family Poaceae; genus Triticum; species Triticum aestivum. The sequence continues at coordinate 277,813,503 of NC_057808.1, forward strand.
ACACCATTGAGGGAGACCATGGTAAGTTGTTCGCAAGTGCTGCCTGCAAGCCGAGAAAACCACCTTATTTGCATCCAGGAACTCCGTTGAACCAAAGGACGCATAAATGTACTAGTACTACACAATAGCGTCGTCCGTCCAGCTTAGTGCGGTGAGGTGGTTTCTCGAAGAAGATGATGGAGAAGCGGAGTCAGCGAAGTGTGAAATGATGGTTTCTTCGTCCCTGCTTTGTGATTTGTGATAGAAGGGACAGGGGAGCAGACTCTATGCTCTATACTATACATGTGTCCAAGTACGGGAGAAAGAGGAGAGACGTTGCATTTTTCTATTCCTTCAATCAATCAATTAGGGAGCTTCGGTTCCATCTTTTTGGCTTTGGCAGCACCGTCCACAATGGTTCCCATCGATACCAAAATCTATTTTCACATTTGGCTACACATTGTGGATGCCCTTAACCGTACCACTTGGTTTTGCTCCTGTGTGCTATCTATAAAATCTCAATTATATTGATCTAAAAGGAGGTGATTAGTAAAAAGGAGGTGATTTTGCCGCACGGATGGCGGGGGAGGTTTCTTATTTTTAGAGGACGCCGTCCTGGCGGTTTGCTAACATGCGGTCCCATGTGTCAGTGCTTTACCAAGTCGATCCATGTCCCACATGAGGTAGAACAAAGGCAGAAGCAACACGTGGTTAACTTGAAGAAGATGCGGGAGAAGCGGATTCAGCAACGAGTGAAATGATGGTTGCTTCGTCCCTCCAACTTCTTTTTTTAGCATTATTACTTCGTCCTCCAACTTAACTGCGGGAAAAGTGCAGCTTTGTGATTTGACGCCTCATTGCTCATTACTACGCCGGCGCCATGACTGGGGTGCTTCACCCCTGCTGCTCTGCACTATATTTCGGTATGGCACGTGGACCCGGTTGCTTGATGTCCCACATGTCGGCAAAAGGGACTAGAAAATTTATTAAAGCGAGCGCTCCACTCTTACGACGGAGGAGTACACGACACGGCGGCCCAGTGAACTGTTACTTGTACTATAGTACTACTATAGTTTTGTTGTTTCGCACGATCCATCGATACAAACCCGATTAAACAGGAAAGGGCGGGATTTTTCCCGCGTGGTAGATGATACTGACCATACATTTCAAAGGCAATTTTAATGTATGCAAACTGAATAATTAAGTAACAATATGAGATCTAGTAAAACTAAAAACACATATGATTTATTGTGTTAGAGTGTAGTAGTAGTGCTGTATTGCATAGTTGTTAGATGTAAGATGCGAGAACGTGTAGAGATGTAGTTTTGGAGGGCCTACAGAGAGAAAAGCGTAATACGGTCACCGGACTTCAGAATACGCTCATTACGGTCACTATATACGTTTTGCGATGATTATATGGTCACTTGCTCACCATTCAACATCAGATTGCAGTCTGTTAACCGGCCAAATAGTCTGCGTGGCACTATGTTGACTAGTTAAATTGACCACGTTCCTTGTGGGTCCCACCTGTCAGTTCGCATAGGAAAAAGGTCAAATAAAAACAAATTTACGCAAGTGCAACAAGACTCCAACCCGTGCGCAGGAACCACCTGGTTGTGTATGCGTCTATCAGGGCCTGATGTGTGCGTATGCACGTGTAGGTTGAGCACTTGAGCGTGAGAGTGTGTGTTGGTCGTCTGGTGTTTCCATGCATGCGTGCATGTGTGCGTGTGAGTGTTGTGTGCATGCGTGGCAGTGTGTGTACGTGTGAGTGTTGCGTGCGTGCGTGCCTGCGTGTGTTCGTGTGAGTGTTGTGTGCATGCAGTTCGTGTGCATGCGTGTGTGTGTGTATAATCATCACACCAACTCATGTGTGTTAAAACAGACGGCTCAGCATACAAATACAAGGCCACCTTGTCCGCTGTGCCCGCGGTCATGACTTCGAACCACCGGCCAATATTTTTTTACCATTTGTTTTCATTCTTACTAGCAAGATGCCCATGCGTTGCACGTAACATCAAGATGCATTTGTATGAGTACTTTATCTTGTGAGAGAAAAGGATGAACGAGGGAAGGCCTTATTTGCAAATGTGGAGAGGGGTGTGGGTACCTTTTTGTAAAATTACCATAGTTTCCTTCCTATCCATCGGATATAAATCGGACGGCCTATATTGCAGGATGACAGGCACACCATCATCACCAACTCTATTTTTTATAAGAGTAGACTAGAGTAGAGTAGATACACGCTGACAGGTGGGCCCAATGTTAGTGAGATAATGTGATGCAACACTAGAGGTGCCACGTGGAGCGTTTAACTGGTCAACTAGTCATGTCTTGAGCAAATACAAAGCTGTACTGTGAGCCCGTGACTGTATAATAACCACAAAACGTAAATGGTGACCGTAATGAGTGGATTTCTGAAGTCCAATGTATGTATCGTGCTTTCGCTTCAAATACAATGAGCGTCACTGTATATATCGCGAGAGAAAGATGAAACATGCGTGAATGTGCTGGTGGCGTACTTTTAGAGGACCTGGAGATAGTTTGTGTGCTGGTGGCGTATGCGATGGAGAGAGAGATGCTCTTCGTTTCTCTTTATTATGACTAACTTTATATATAGTATAGAAATATAAAAATTCACAGTGCGGTATGTTTCATCGTGGGCACCATGCAATGCAAATTAATGTTCATACTCCTCCATATAACTTTGTAATGTTGTATATATGTAGAAGTTCTAAAATAATTTTTTGGCCACATTTTTATTCAAAAGGAACGTTGTATGCGAAATAAACGTGAAGAGAGGGCATTTTAGATCAATGGGTACGTGATGTAACATGTGTGAATGTGTAGTTGATGTAATTGGCAGGGCCTAGAGAGGTATGTGTGTGTACTACGTATTCGAGAGAGGCATGGATAGAGGGGCCGGTGGGGGGGCGTGAGAGAGATAGCACGAGAAATGAGATAGGTCTAGAGAGAGAGATGAATAAGATGTCAAGAGATGCCCTTGAGTGTGTATATGCAAGGGGAGGGGATAGAGGCACGAGGACAATTTTTTGTGTGGTGTTTGTGTTGGTATGTGTGGGTGTGAGAAGATAACGAGACCTGGGGGCAGAGCGTGTGTCACCGCGTGAGGTCTGGTGGGCCGAGGTGAGGCCCTTGGTTCGGTTCCGTCCTGTGCCACATTGGTTGGCCCGTGACGCATTTAGGGCCATGGAGGACTAGTCGTACAAGACAAAGATAGCAGAGTCGTGAAGGACTTTGTGTCCACTGACAAAGCCGGCTAGGATTTGTAACCCTAGGTCCTCGGACTAAGGTAACCCCTTATCTCTGATATTACTATTCATCCAACCTAACTTTAAGGGGCATCCTACAGAATGCTTTGCTAGAATCATACTCGTCAATTAGGAAGAGAGGTGGAGACAATGCGTGAGAGGCAGGCCTAAAGATAATTAGGCAGGTCTATGTATATAGAAAGGGTCGATGGGGATTATGCGTGTGTATGCTTGTGAGAGGAAGAGTGCTTGTGATAAAGGTTAGTGAAAACAGTCATAAATGGTTACGAGAGGGAGGGAGGGTTATATCAAGAGTTTGTCTGCGAGAAAGACACCTCGGGAGAGAGTGTGTGAGCATGTGTGGGAGACCACCGATGGAGAGTGAAACTACACGTAAAAGACTAATGTACACGTTGATTACAAATATAAATTGTATCCAAATATTAGGATGGGATCATGATATTTGCAATTCGCATAAGGAACGGTCATTGATCCATCAGACATCTATATTCTATCGAATTTGAGCATGTCTATGTTATTATTCGACATAATTGATCCACATAGTTAGTATTTTGAACTCCAGACAATGCATTGCTTTAGCAATCGAATATAAACGTGAGTATAGTTCAAGTTGTGTGTGTAAAGCACATTATACATACAAAAGTTACACAATGAACGTTATAAATAGCTAGCTATGAACTAGCATACATTTGAATTCAACTTAAGGTGGTTTAAAAAAATTCAAATTCAACATGAAGTCCATTCAATTATTTGAATTCGATATCACGGCATTTGTAAATCATACCTAAATTATGGGGTCACCAATCATCGCTCTGCTTTTGTACATAATAGCATATATAGTCGTGTACAAAATAGATTCAAATTTACCTCCTCCATTCCAAAATAATCGTAGTTATAGGATTTTCAAGTGTCAAAATTTCAAAAATAAGCGCATAATTTAATAAGGTTTTCAAACATACAAGGTCAAATTTAACGTTCTCTATTTAGGTCAATCCTCAAAGTTCAGGAGTACTCTAAACGTGAATGCTTCTGTTTCAAAATTTTCGAACGAAGCGCCAAAAGAGCATGTACTCGCCCGAACCGCGTGAGACCAATGTTTGGTAGAAGGAAATTACTTTTCTAACTCCGACCCATGAAACCTACCGGCCCGACGTCCAAAGGTCTAAACCGGGGTAGGTTTGTAGCTTCATCTGACACCATGCAACCGCCTCCGAAAAACATTCATACACAATGGCCGCCTAAGCACACATGCGCGTGGCCGAAATCGCTCCCGCCCACTATTTGGGACATCTGGGATTACCATCCTACCTCCGACCCGCAGTAGGTCCGAAATTTAAGTGGGGGCAAAGTTTGTACTTTCCCCAAATTTCAAACAAGCGCGTCCCATCTGTTAAAAAAACAAGAGCGTCCCAGACCGAAACATGGTTCTCCCTTAGCTCCCCCCGCCCCGCCCCCTTCCGATTCCCCATTCGTACTCTGTGGGTGCCAAAACTACCTCTCCACCAGCCGCGAAACCCCGGCGTCCTCCATCCGCCACCCCATCCCACCCATCAACCGCCGCCCTCCTCCATCATGCCGGAGCCGATACCCCAACATCGTCGTCCACCGCAACCGCAACGCCCTCCACGGCTAGTAGTTGAAGCCGAGGCTGAGTTGTCCGTACCCGAGCCAGTTCAACCACGCCGTCCTGCGCCTCACCGTTGCCGCTCCAATTTCCCCACTGTCCACCGCAGCGGAGCTATTCCCGCTACGCCGTCCTTCGCCGTCTCGGATCTGCTTCCCCACCGCCGATAGACGGCCACCGCAACACAATCGACAATTTGGCCATGGGTTTGTCCAAGGCTCCACTCTCCTCCAAAACATCGGTTCCCCTGGTAAAAACAAGAAAATTGCCGCGACATCCGGAGGACACAGAACTGGTAACCGAAAATGGTACTCCTCTTCCCTTATTCGTGCAAATCTTACATGTGTGCTTGCACGGTATTCATCCCACAGAAGACACTAGTTGACCGCTTCTTCCTGATACTAGATGTTCCTAGTAACTTGCGATGCACAAGGTTTCTCCTCATATACTATTTACTTTAGCTAGAGGTCCGTCGCCCCCTGGATTTCAATTCCTGGTCAGTTGATTCCCAATTAAAGGAAGCATTCCCCGGCATAGCTGGCGCTAGTCTGCCTATTACGCCGGGGAAGCAGCGCCTCGGTGTTTATCTTAGGGGTGTGTGGGGCCTAGGAGCTGCTGGCACCCGATCTGGAGGTCGGCCGGGATTAAAGGGATGGCCGGGGGGTGTTGCCAAGCACGGCGGTGGTGTGAGGTCAAGGGGAGGGCGGGGCGACGGAGGCAGGGGTCTGGGTCGGTGGTCGCTGGCGGTTCGAGAAAGATCATCAACAGTGACTGGCGGGAGGTAAACGAAGGCCATCCGGCCGTTCCTTATAGATCGGACGGTTCATAAAAAAATCAACTGACCTATTTATTTTCAGTCGACTGTTATTTTGATAGGATCACATGTGGTGGTGTGCTGGAGGAGTACCTGCATTTTCCAGCCATCCCTGTGCTCATATATTACAAAATCTTACGGAGTAGAATCTAATTTTGTTTGCAATGCAATGTTGTAGAGCTATCATATGTCTCATGTCATTTATTTTTCAGCCACCTTCTATCTGCTACTTTTACAGTGCACTAGTTCTGCACACACTTCACCCATACTCTCATTATTGTGTTTTTATGCAAGGGTATTTCAGACTCTGCCTTGACAGAAGCACAAAAGAAAAGAGAGAAGTCGCTCCTACTTGCTTCGCGGGCAAGCAAGACACGTTTCCACGCTTTAAAGGTTGGATGTTCAATAGATGGAGACGGTAAATGTAGCTCTGGAGTTGATGATCTCGCTCGCCATGATCCACCATCCCAGGTGCTTGCTTTAACTTCGCGGTGTCATATGTGGTTGCATGTTGCATATGGTGTCTAGCTTGTATTCGAAAGGCCAAACTCGGTCTTTATTAAGATAAGGAAAGATATTTTTTACATGAACCACCATCCCGGGAGCACCAGAAGACAAATAGCTAGTCAGGGCACTGGCCGAGCCAGTGACAAGCCTAGCACAGACATGCATCCCCTGGAAGCCAACTAAAAAGCCACAATAGTGGCGAAGCAGCCCGCCTCCTACCAGGCTCTCAGGTCCTCGATGATCATGCTCACCACTCCAGTCAGATGTCTAACTTGTATTGCTTCCAATTTGGTTAAATTGCATCTACTTAGCTTACACATTATACCTTTGAATATGACATGCCTTCCTGTTTTTGGTACATACTAGTACATCTGTCTATTAACCATGTTCTTACATCAAACTAATGTTCTTGTGTACCCCTCATCAATCACTTATGATGAAACAGTCACTCCACTGAGTTACTGTGAGAAAAGATCCTCTTTTAAAGAATGCAGTGTCAGCCTCCCCACATGATTCTCAAGAAATAGCAAGGCTACATGAAGATAGTGAACGTAGCTCTGTAGTTGATGACCGCATTTCCCCTACACCAGCATCGCAGGTGCTTGCTCTAACTTGGCAGCGTGATATGTGGTTGCATGTTGCATATGGTGTCTAGATTGTAATTCTTCCAATCTGGTTAAATTGCATGTGCTATTCTGCTTAGTTTATACATTTACCCGTTAATGTGACATGCCTTCCTGTTTTTAGTACATAGTACATCTGTCTATTAAGCATATCCTTACATAAAACTATTGTTTTTTTGTATCCCGCATCAATCGATATGACGAGACACCATTAGTATATGCAGTGTTATATTAGTTGAATCTTTCCTATGATTTATATCATGCATGCTTCTAATTTTTTGAAACGCCATTTATGCTGGGACGCTTTTAACTTGGCAGAGTCATATTGGTTGCATCTTTCATGTGGTGTCTAGCTTGCATTGCTTCTTATTTGTTGAAATGGCTTCTGCTTAGTTTACACAAACAGTTGTGAATATGCCATGCCGTCCTGTTTTTCGTACATATTCCATCCTGGTATCATGTGTTTGCCTTACATCAAAGTAATGATTGTCAGTATCATGAACGAAGGAGTTCTGAAGAGTGAATTTTATTGCTTTTTCTTGTTGGTTTTACTTGACAATTCAAAATCAATTAAGTGGAAGGAAATTAGCAAGGCAGCGGATAAAGGTGCTCCTTCCAAACGGAGGGCCTCTATAGATTCTACTCCCCCCCCCCAAGAATATTTGCAAGACAACACATGCATAGACACTCAACGTAGCTGTGTTGATGATGAGCACGTCTCCCCTAGTTCACCATCACAGGTGCTCCCTCTAACTTGGCACTGTTATATGTGGTTGCATGTTCTGTATGATGTCTAGCTTGTATTGCTTCTAAATTTGTTGAATTCCATCAGCTTACTTTACACATTATACTTGTGAATAAGACACGTGTTCCTATTTCTAGAACATACAATATATGTCTATCACACCATGTTCTTACATCAAAGTACTACTGTTGTGTAACCTGCAACAATCACTTATCATAAGACACGTTTAACTTGGGAGTGTGATATAGGTTACATCTCGCATTCTTTTCTAGCTTGTCCTACTTCTAATTTGTTGAAATGGGACTTATGACGAGACAGTTTTAACTTGGTAGAGTGATATTCGTTTCATCTTTATATGGTGTCTAGCTTCCATTGCTTCTAATTTGTTGAAATGCCTTCTGCTTAGTTTACACATCATAGCTGTGAATATGCAATGATGTCCTTTTTTCTTACACATTTAATCGTCCTATCATGCGGTCGCCTTACATTAAAGTAGTGCTCGTCAGCATCCTGCATCAATGAGTTCTGAAAAGCGAATTTTTATTCATTTTTCTTGTGGGTTCGACTTGACAAGGCAATACAATTAAGAAAGAGGAAGGAAAAAAATAAGGCAGGGACTGATGGCGGTCTTTCGGCGAAATCGTCATCCCAGGTGCTTTCTCTAGCTTGGCAGTGTGATATTATCTTGCATGTTGCATACGGTGTCTAGCTTGTATTGCTTGTAATTTGATTAAATTACTTCTGCTTAGTTTACACAAATAGTTGTGAATATGTCATGTCGTCCTGTTTTTCGTACATATTCCATCCTCGTATCATGTGTTTGCCTTACATCAAGGTAGTGATTGTCAGTATCATGCATGAATGAGTTATGAAGAGTGAATTTTATTGCTTTTTCTTGTTGGTTTTACTTGATAATGCAAAATCAATAAAGCAGAAGAAAATTAGCAAGGCAGTGGATAAAGGTGCTTCTTCCAAACGGAGGGCCTCTAGACATTCTACTCCGCTATCCCCCCAACAAGATTTGGAAGACAACACATGCATAGACACTCAACGTAGCTGTGTTGATGATGAGCACGTCCCCCCTTGTCCACCATCACAGGTGCTCCCTCGAACATGGCACTGTTATATGTGGTTGCATGTTATGTATGATGTCTAGCTTGTATTGCTTCTAATTTTGTTGAATTCCATCTGCTTACTATACACATTATACTTGTGAATAAGACACGTGTTCATGTTTCTAGAACATACAATATCTGTCTATCACACCATGTTCTTACATCAAAGTACTACAGTTGTGTAACCTGCAAAAATCACTTATCATAAGACACGTTTAACTTGGGAATGTGATATATGTTGCATATCGCATTCTTTTCTAGCTTGTACTACTTCTAATTTGTTGAAATGGCACATTTGACGAGACAGTTTTAACTTGGTAGAGTGATATTTGTTGCATCTTTCATATGGTGTCTAGCTTTCATTGCTTCTAATTTGTTGAAATGCCTTCTGCTTAGTTTACACATCATAGCTGTGAATATGCAATGCTGTCCTTTTTTTCTTACACATTCAATCATCCTATCATGTGGTCGCCTAACATTAAAGTAGTGCTCGTCAGCATCCTGCATCAATGAGTTCTGAAAAGCAAAAAAAATTCATTTTTCTTGTGGGTTTGACTTGACAAGGCAATACAATTAAGAAAGAGGAAGGAAAAAAATAAGGCAGGGACTGATGGCGGTCTTCCGGCGAAATCGGCATCCCAGGTGCTTTCTCTAGCTTGGCAGTGTGATATTGTCTTCAATGTTGCATACTATGTCTAGCTTGCATTGCTTCTTATTTGTTGAAATGGCTTCTGCTTAGTTCACACAAACAGTTGTGAATATGCCATGCCGTCCTATTTTTCATACATATTCCATCCTGGTATCATGTGTTTGCCTTACATCTCGCATTCTTTTCTAGCTTGTACTACTTCTAATTTGTTGAAATGGCACTTATGACGAGACAGTTTTACATTGGTAGAGTGATATTCGTTGCATCTTTCATATGGTGTCTAGCTTTCATTGCTTTTAGTTCGTTGAAATGCCTTCTGCTTAGTTTACACATCATAAGCTGTGAATATGCAAATCTGTGAATATGCCATGGCACTAATGACGAGAGACCTTTAACTTGGTAGTGTGATGTTGTTTGCATCTTGCATATGATTTATTTCTTGTACTCCTTCACATTTGTTTAAACGCTAGTTATGACGGGACACTGTTAACTTGCCAGAGGGATATTTGTAGCATCTTTCATATGGTGTCTACCTTCCATTGCATTGCTTCTAATTTAGTGAAATGTCTTCTGCTTAGTTTACACATCATAGTTTTGATTATCTCATGTCGTCTTGTTTTTTGTACATATTACATCCTCCTATCATGTGGTTGTCTAACATCAAAGTTCAGTTCGTCTGTATCACGCATCAACTTGTTCTGAAGAACTAAATTGTTATTCCCTTTTATAGTTGGCTTGACTTAACATGGCACAGAGAAAGAGGAAGGAACACAGAATGACAGGGGATGGTGTTAGCACTAAGGACACACGGAAAGGGAAGCGGAAGAATCCTGCAGATTCTGCTGGTACTGATGGTGCAATAGAAGGTCAAAGTCCAGCGGAAAATTATACAAACGGGGTATCCCGTGCTACACGAGATGCAAAACAAGCCAAAGAGAAGCCAATTGCTGCCACCAAACAAGCAGAGATAGCCCTAGTTATTGCAACACCTTCCACAGTACCACCAGTTGCACAAATTACTCATTCGTCAACTCAGCTAGCAGCATGTTCCCAGGTTCCCTTGCCACCTGACACTACTTCCGAAGCACTCTTGACACAAGACGAGTTCGCAAGATCTGATGAACTTTGTGAGCTTCAACAGCAAGAAGGTAGTTGCTGGAGTCAAGTTACAGTTGCATGCTTCTTTATATGTAGTCTTACAGTTTGATGTACACTAACACTTCCTATGTTCGTTGTTGGAATAGCACCTAGGCGCAAGAGGAAATAAACATCGGGGATAATGCCCGATAGGTTAACTAAATCTAGAGGAGGAAGAATGGAGATCCGTTTTGAGGCAGGTTTAAAAAGGCCACGTGATGCTATAGAGTCAGCCAAGTTAGTATCAGAGGCAGCGGTTGCCGTTAGGTATCATGCACGTATCCTCCCAACATGGATTCAGTACAGGAATGACAAAGACAAAACCCAGTTCAACACCTTCCTCGACCATTTATCTGTAAGTATGGTTATGTATGGAAACTAGTAATATCGTCTTGCTCTGTCCCATACTTTCTAGGTTGCTGATAATGAGACTCCCATAATTTTCAACAGATGAGGTTCAAGTTGGATAGCCAAGATGATGCAACCAGACAAGCTTGCACCCATGCTTTCAAGTCTGCTCTGCGACAGTATCGGTATAATTTGAGGAAAACTCACTTTGAAGGCAAGGCTAACAGTGAACTTGCCCAAACATCTCCAGTGGAAAATATATCGGATAAAGACTGGAGAGGCCTGTTAAACACTCGTCTGATCCAAAGTATCAGGTACGTTATATGTATGTGATCAGATCACATGTTGAACTCCTATTTACGCATGTGCCTCGCAAATCTATCTTCTTGTAGGTGAACTGTTCAAAGAACAAGGCCAACCATATGAAAGTGAAATTCCAACAGACGACAGGATCTCGTAGCTATATTGCACACTGTGAGGCTCTTGTAATTAGCTGTTGTTTCACTCTTTTCGCTGTGCCATATTATCAGATCTATATTGACTTGTTCCAAATGCAAAGGAAAGCCCACAAGGACCAAAAAGTACCTGAACCAAATGTTGTGGAAATCTTCAAGGACTGTCACACCAGTAAGACGAAGGGAATGACTACACCAGTCAAAGCCGCTGTTGTAAGTCCTTAATCCTCATGCCTTTTAACTACTACTTACTCTGACTCGTGCATTGAACTGCGTGGTTTGCAGCCAATGTCTATTACTCTCTTCAATTTTATACACAATTGTCTTACCGTATCATTGCACCTTACAAGGTTTAAAAGAGAGGAGTGATGTTCCTTTGATCTTAATCTGTAATCTAGTTCTGTGCTAGACTTGCCCACACAATGTTACAATTGCATGTTTGTCTGTTCTCAGTTGTTTTGTGATATGAATGATGTCATACTATGCTTACCGTTTTATAAACTTTGTCTCTTTATCCTTAGCTGTCAATACAATGTGAAGAAATAGACAATACATTAGCCATGGTACATGGTCATATGTTTGGAACCTGGTTTTATTATGTACTTTGCAGTAAAATACAACTAATATTTTAAATGGGTTCACCAGAATAAGTTATGCATATAGACCAAAGCTATTTTGTTTGGTTTTGTTGCCTCCTTAATATCTTCTGTTCTGGTACTACTAATGTAAAAACTCAACTTTTCAGCAAGCTATGGAAAATAATGGTGGAACCGCCACCTTCTGAAGGTGACGAGGCAACTATAACCGGAATGTCACCTCTTGCTGCAGTAGGTTAGTACTTGTCCACTAACAGTACCAAAAGCACGTTCCTGCGTAATACTAGGTTGGTTGTTAAGGCAATCTCGTCCAAACTGCCTCATGATCAAGATACGCAAGCTCAAAACAATGTTATATCTGCGCTCCAGACACAAGTCCATTCCCTAACAGAGACCCTTTGTGAAACAAGGACAACAATTATTCGATGTCGTCAAGATATGCATGGTTTTGAAACCAAACTATTAGACATTTGCTATGTTGTTCAAGAGCCTAGGAGAATTGAAGGAGAAGGTTATGGTGCTCCATCGGACAATACAGCATGAAAACGTAACAGTCAGGTCAAATGAACTGAGCTTCTGAACTTCTGGTGGTGCATTTATCTACCAGACTGTTAACTTTTATGCCAACCTTCCTTTTGTTTTATGGTTGTAATTTGTTTTGTTGCGATACAAATTTGTTCTTAACGTGCAGCCACCGGCTGAAGAAAACAGCAAGCCATTTTTGTATAGTGTAGGGTGTTCCCTATATTTGCACTGGTGGCGAACTTTGATGCCTAGTGGATGTAATCTATGCAATCGCCTTAATAGCCTAGCGTTAATTTCGGGCTTATTTATTTCCTAGTCTTCTTTTCCCCTGGTTTGCTAGTGGCCGCAACAACCATGGGCCATATACGGACCGTGGTAACCTTGACCCTGCTACAGGCCGTAGGATCCATGGGCCTCCTACGGGCCGTCGGATAAGTGGGCCTCCAACGAGCCGTAGAATCGGTGGGCCTCGGGTCGTCGGATAAATGGGTCCACATGGGTCGTAAACAGGCGTAATTGGTACCCACGGTAACGGGCGTTAATAGGCCAGAAGACAGCAAAGGCTTAATTCTGTCACAGGCATAACGGCTCATTAATGGGCTAGAATATAGGACGGGCTAGAAACGGCGCGACGGGTTAACAAGCCACAAACGGGCCGATTCTAGCCACGGGCTGAATTTCGCCCATTAGGGGAACATGCCAGTAACGGTCCGGAAGTAATCGAAGGCCAGAAAGGAGCCCAAGAACATATGGGCCATCAGTAGGGCGAAAGCTAACACGGGCTGGAAACGTCCCATGTGAATCATGGATCATTAATGGGTATAAAGAAATTTACTGTTCATTATGGGCTAGACTCACCGTGGGCCACTGAAGGGCCTAAAGATACGAAAGGCCTCATATGGGCCGAAAGACATCATGGGCCATACATGGGCCGAAAGTGAAACGGGCTGGTGTTATATTCGACGGCCCACATGACACTGTTGGGCCGATTTTGGGAAGGCCCTAACGGGCCGTGAGTTATCGGGCCGTAAAATGGGCTATTTGCGAACAGGCCGTTAACAGGCTTTTCATGGGCCGGCCCACTAACTTTTGACCAAGTCAAATGGGTCAGCCTTTGTAAGCTAAATGGGCCAGTGGTGGGCCGACGCACGTGTCGACATATCATAGGCGCCTATCTGACCTAATGGCGAGCTGACACGTGTTTCCTTCGGCCAATGTGAATTTTACACATGGAAAATCGCCATTGGTCTGGGCTATTAACGGGTTATCGGATCCAAAACCGGATCCAATAGCTTAACGGCGACCCGTTATGGTGGATGCCATGTGTCGGTTACCCTTGATGAAAGCACTTCCATGACGCGTCATTTATCGTCATGGAAGTGAACACTTCCGTGATGATAATTTTGGTATTGTCATGGAACACTTCTACGACAGCACAGGTATGACTATCTTGATTCTGTCATGAAATCGTCATGGATGTACATACATGACAAAAAAGGTGACCTACTGTCACAAACACGTATCATCACGGAAGTGTATTTTTTTGTAGTGTACAGATCCAACAGTATGGATTGAAGATTTCCTCCTCCACACACAGATGGCCAACGGAGATGACCTCCATATCATCAAGTACTTACCGCACAAGCTAAAGGGGCCGGCCAGACATTGGCTTTATAGCCTGCCTCCTCATTACATCGGTAGCTAGAAGGCCCTTGAATATGCTTTTCAGGCAAATTTCCAAAGCACTTACGTCCGACCTCCGGACACTGACGAGCTTAGTCGTGTCGCCAAGCAGCCAGGCGATTCAGCTCGGAAGTTCTGGAATAGGTTCCTTACCAAAAAGAACTAGATCATAGACTGCTCCGACGCTGAAGCTATCGCGGCATTCAAGAACAACATCCGAGACGAATGGCTTGCCCGCCATCTTGGCCAAGACAAGCCGAGGACCATGGCAACCCTTACTTTACTCATGCCCGCTTTTGCGCGGGAGAAGATAGCTGGCTCGCCTGAAGTACCCATAATGGCGAGGCAGGCACCTTGGTAACACACGACGCCAATGGAAATCCTAAGCATAATCAAAACAAGCGCATGCATAAAAATGGCGGGAACGACATAGAGGACGCCACAGTCAATGAAGGGTTCACCGACCTCGATCCAGACAGAAAAGGAAACCATTTAAAGGGAATAAGGATGGACCTAGCCAGCTAGACAGGATCTAGGATCGACCATACCAAATCCACGGCACTCAGGACAAACCAGCAACCCACACTAATAGGAACTGCTGGGTCTTCAAGCAGGCTCGCAAGATAGCGACGGAGGGACAAAGTAAAATCCTAAATCGCAGCGAAGACGAGGATGAACCTCGGCGGCCCATCGATGGAGGACAAAACAAGTTTCCTAATGAGGTAACCGAAGAAAACATGATCTATGTTACCCACATCCCTAAAATGGAGAGGAAGAGCATACTTTGGGACATCTATGCGCTAGAGTCAGTCGCCCTGAAGTTCAACCCATGGCCGGCTTACCCGATCACCTTTGACAAGCATGACCATCCGACCAGCATAAGGCATGGCAGATCAGCTGCACTCGTGCTGGACCCAATTATCGACAGTTTTCACCTGGCACACGTTCTTAGAGCAACTCCAACGGGGCGACCCAAACGGATGTGCGCTTTGTCCGCTTTTCGTCCGTTTGGGTCGGCCAGGCGGACGAGTTTGTCCGTTTTTCATTTGGGTTTGCCGCTGTGCCCAACGGTAGTCAAACCCATTTTTGAATGTCTGCCCTGGCATTTTGTCAAACACGTAGTAGGCCGGGGAGCTCGTAGCGGCTAGGCAGAGAGAGGCGAGGCCGATGTCTGCAGGAGCACCGGTCGGACGCGGGCGCATGCGCAAGGCGAGGCCGGCGGTCGAGCTCGAACCCCACGTCGGCGAGAAGCAGCAGGGTGGGCGCGGCAAGGCGGGCGCGGCGACCATAGCAGCGCGTCACGGCTGGGCGCACGGTGAGCACGGCGGAGCCTCGCGGCTGGGCTCGGGAGCTACAATGGCGAGCTCGGCCGCAGCTATGCATGCACGCGTGACTAGCTGCTAACTAGCTAGTACGCGGCTAGCTAGCTAGTTCGCATGCGCGCAAGGGCGCGCCCGCCGCGGATGTGCTCTGACGCTAGCTAGCTAGCACGCATGCACGCGACCGTGAGCTCCATTGCGCGAGCTACCACAGCGAGCACGCACACAGCTGTGCACGCGGCATGCAACGGGCAGCTAGCAAGCATGCGCGCAAGGACGTGGCCGCCGTCGAGTATGTCTTACGCACCTGCCGCGGCCGTGGGAGCCCACCAGAGGGACCACCACTGGAGCCTTGCAGGAGAAGCAGTAGATGTAGTTGCCTGCGATGTCGGCCTCGCCACTCGCCGCGTCCATGGTCTCTGCGCGCCGCCACGGTGCAGCCATGGTCTCCGCCCGCTGCCGCGCCACGAGCAGACCCTCGAGAGGTCTCCACGCTGCTATCCAGGAGGGAATGTCATCGCTGTGCCCATCGCCGTGACCCAGGAGAGAGACGGAGGCGAGGTGCGGTAGGTGGGTGTGGGCCAGTGGAGAGAAAAAGTAGGAGAGGAGAGGGTCTATGAAAGGTGGGCCATAACTCTAATGCAGTGGACGTGGCCGGACCGAGAGGGCGCAGAGAACGTCTGTCCTGTGTCTACTTTGGACCCAAATCAAACCCAAATTTGAGACTGAAATGGGTCCGCGCGGACACAAGGCAGACGAAAAATAGGAATGGGTTTGCGCATTGGGCGTTGATTTTTGTCCGCGCAGACGCATACGGACATGAGCGGACGTTTCGGGTCAAGCAGCCTCAACCTAATCTACCAGGACACGGTCAGGAAGATGGGCATCAAATCATCTCGAATCAAGCCGAGCAGCACCACCTTTAAAGGTGTCATGCCAGATGTTAAAGCCCCTTGTACCCGAGAACTTTAGGAGCGAGGAGTTAATCTTCGACATTGTCCCCTTCCAAAGTGGATACCACACGCTCCTAGGGCGCACACTCGCTCGCTTCAACGCAGTCCCGCATTATGCTTACCTCAAGCTTAAAATGCTAGGACCTGGCGTCTACTATGCAACTTTATCCTTGTAGACGTTGTTGGGCCTCCAAGTGCAGAGTTTTGTAGCACAGTAGCAAATTTCCCTCAAGTGCATGACCTAAGGTTTATCAATCCGTGGGAGGCATAGGATGATGATGTTCTCACTCAAACAACCCTACAACCAAATAACAAAGAGTCTCTTGTGTCCCCAACACACCCAATACAATGGTAAATTGTATAGGTGCACTAGTTCGGCGAAGAGATGGTGATACAAGTGTAATATGGATGGTAGATATAGGTTTTTGTAATCTGAAATACAAGAACAGCAAGGTAGCAAGTAACAAAAGTGAGTAAAAACGATATTGCAATGCTTGGAAATAAGGCCTAGGGTTCATACTTTCACTAGTGCAAGTTCTCTCAACAATGATAACATAATTAAATCATATGGCAATCCCTCAACATGCGACAAAAGTCACTCCAAAGTTCCTATCGCGGAGAACATAAGATGAAATTGTTTGTAGGGTACGAGACCACCTCAAAGTTATTCTTTCCGATCAATCCATTGGGATATTCCTACAAGTGTCACAAATAGCCCTAGAGTTCGTAGTAGAATAACACCGTATGACACACATCAATCAACCCTAATGTCACCTAGATACTCCAATGTCACCACAAGTATCCGTGGGTCAATTATACGATATGCATCAAACAACTTCAGATTCATAATATTCAATCCAACATAAAGAACCTCAGAGAGTGCCCCAAGATTCCTACCGGAGAAACAAGGACGAAAACATGCATCAACCCATATGCATAGATTACCCCAATGTCATCGCGGGAATCTGTGAGTTGAGTGCCAAAACATACGTCAAGTGAATCAATAGAACACCCCATTGTCATCACAGGTATCCCACACAAGACATACATCAAGTGTTCTCAAATCCATAATAGTATTCAATCCGATAATAGTGAAACCTCAAAGGTAAAACTCAATTCATCACAAGAAGGTAGAGCGGGAGAAATACCATATGATCCAACTATAGTAGCAAAGCTCACTGTACATCAAGATCGTGCCAAATCAAGAACACGAGAGAGAGGGAGATCCAACACATAGCTACTGGTACATACCCTCAGCCCCGAGGGTGAACTACTCCCTCCTCGTCATGGAGACCGCTGGGATGATGAAGATGACCACCGGTGATGGTTTCCCCCTTCGGCAGGGTGCCGGAACGGGCTCCTGATTGGTTTTTGGTGGCTACAGAGGCTTGCGACGGCGGAACTCCTGATCTAGGTTTATTTCTGGAGGTTTCGGGATTTATAGGAATTTTTGGCGTCGGTTTCACGTCAGGGGGTCCACAAGGCAGCGGCAAGACAGGGGGCGTGCCCTAGGGGGTGGGTGATGAAGCCATGTACATAGGGTAGGGTCATAGGCCTGACCTAGACACCCTCCCCAACGGCATCACCCTAAAGACAGAAGCATTCGAAGGGTACCATCATCCACTCGACCATGAGGCATTCCACTCGGAAGACTTGAAGTCACTCGACCATGGAGACTGTCACTCGACCGCCAGAAGATCTAAAGCCACTCCACACTGCAACGGACGGACATTACATCATAGCTTTAATGGTCATTATGTCTCTTTATTTACTAGCGTTACCAATAACGCCCCCCTCTTGATGTACATTGAACCCTGTGTAACGAAGGGGAGCTGGGGTCCTGGCGCACTCTATATAAGCCACCCCCTCCTCTGGGACAAGGGTTCGCACCCCTGTAAACACACACATACATAATCCAGTCGACCACTTCCGGGCTCCAAGACATAGGGCTGTTACTTCTTCCGAGAAGGGCCTGAACTCGTAAAACTCGTGTGTACAACTTCGCCATAGCTAGGATCTTTCCTCTCCATACTTACCCCCCTATTCTACTGTCAGTCTTAGTACCACGACAGTTGGCGCCCACCGTGGGGCCGGTGTCTTAGCGACTTATTGGAGAAGTTGCGATTTTTTCGATCCCCATCATCATGGTTTCCGGCAGAGGATTGGCCGAGGGCCGTGAGATCCGTCTCGCCGCGCTCGTGTTCGTCGCCGATGACTCCGCTTGGCTCCAAGAGGCTCCACTCGACGTCGAGGCGCTCCCCGTCCGCAGGGCGACGCACTTTCGCGCATGCGTCCGTGGCGTCCTTCTTCGGCAGCCGTCGACTCAGTATCGGTCGGCTCCTGTGGCGTCCTCGCTCCCCGTTGTTCGCCGGCGCAAGCGTTCCGGTCGGTCGTGGATCCAGCGGTAGGTGGGGCATGCGGTGGCCCACCAATCGGCCACCCCGCAAGTCGCGGCAATCGAGCCCGACGAAACTCTCTACAGCCTGTTCAACTGGCTCCGTCGAGACTGCATCCGAGTGCGACAGCAGTGACCCTGCGGCGGAAGTCCTAATGGTCAACGGACCACGCAGTCCTCCTGGCTTCCCCCGCGACGACGGTGGCGATGGCGGCGGCGATCCGTCGCACATCCACGAGGAGTACCGCCCCGAGCCCCTCTCTTCGCAGCAGAGGGAAGAGCTTCTCCGCCGTAACATGGATGCACTTCACACTCCTATCGTTGGAGAAACCCCCAAGGCCCGGGCCTTGGAGGAGGCGCGCCTGGCCAACTTGTAACGCCCCGAGACCGACGCTTTAGAAGACTTCCATATTTCGTGATCGCTGTGTGTTTCATTTGTGCTTGCTCTTTTATTTTATTTTTTGCATTGCATCATGGCATCATCCGCATTGCATCGGCACTCGTTGCCGTCATTGTTTTCAAACTTGCATCCCCTAGTAGTTGACACGCCCTCCCCTTGCTTTCGTTGACCGTTTCAGGCCTATCGTATTTTTTCGCTTCCCTCTTGACCGTGACCGTCTAACCCCTCCTTGCGCAGTGCATAGACCCCTCTCGCGCGTCCGAAACTTCCCCGAACCCGAACCGGACTATCGTTATCGTTGGGTCCGGATCATCCCCTAACATCTACAAACTATCTCCGTTTTCTTAATTGGAATCTCTAACCTATGCATCTCGGACCGTCCGACTTTAATCGGATGATCCAAAAACTCCCTCCTTTCCTTATTTATAGAGCAGCCCCCAACCAAATCAGACAAACCCTAAATTCGAGGAGGTTTGTCTCATCGCCGCCGCCACTCCACCAAATCCTCTTCCTCGGGATCCCCTCGCCCGATCTCCCTCGATCCCCTCGCCCAGCCAACCACCGAACCCTGCAGCCTCCTCCCACCTTGGGATCATCTGCCAGCCAACCCGAGCCCCTCCTGCGCCCGAGCCCTCCGGCCTCGAGCTCCACCACGCCTCCTGTTGTGCCAAGCACACGCGGGACTCCTCGCTCCCGTCGTCAGCCATGAGCCCCGTCCCCGAGCTCGTACAGCCCCATGGCGCCCCGACCTCCAGATCGAGATGATCTCGATCCCGAGTCGCCAGGCCAGACTCCCTCGCCCTCTCTCCTGCCCTCCTTCCCTTTCTTCCCCATCTCTCTCCCGTGTTTCACCCTCTCTCTCCCTCTGTCTCGTTCAAACAGAGAACTCCCGCAGGTTCCCGTCGCCAACGGCCGCCATGGATGCCTCCCGAGCTCCAGTTTGTCTCGCGGCCGCCAGGAACTGGTGTCCCGCGGCCGGATCCGTCAAGTTCCGCCCCTCGCCAGGCCTCGCTCGCTCGCCGCCGTCGCGCCAAGTCCGCCTTCACCCTCTGCTCTCATGCGCCTCGTCCCCGACGCCGGCGAGTCCAGTCGCCGAGCTCAAGCTGCCTCGCCGGGTCCGAGGTGGATCCATCCGCCCTCGCTGTTCCCGTCGGTCTCTGCCGCCGTTGCCTCTGCTCCCCGTCTCTGCATCGCGCTGCATCGAGCAGTGCTCGACCCGGCAGCACCCATTGACCGCGCCCCCGCCACCTCGTTCGATCCAGCCTGCTAGCGGCCATCTCCACCGACCGGGCCTTGGCCCATGGGTGAGCTCCCCACAGCTCCTCTCTGTTGGCCCAACAGTGCAGCAAGATTCGGCCCGTAGGGTTTTTTTGTCGGTGCTAAGTTGTTCATCTTTTGTTTCCGGAGTTCCAATCTCTCTCAGTTAACTCACGCGAAGTTCCATCTAAATCATTGCAAGGCTTCTCCCGGAGTTCTTTTCAACTTTCCATTTCGTTTGATCATTCTTTTATTACGGGAGTTCTCACGAAGGCTCTACATGGTGCTTCGTCAAGGATTCCTTTCATTCTTCAATTGTTCTTCAAGATTTTTCTCGGAGTCAAGATCCATCAAGCTATACTCTAAAATAAACATGGTGCTCAACACATGTTTGTTTTGAGAAGTTCAAGCATTCTTCATCTTGCATTCCGAAGTGCAATTCTTTCTCTCTTATCTTTTGAGGTGGTGTTATGTCATTCTTGACAATTTGAGTTTGCGTTTCATGATTCACAAGTTGTCAGGAATGAGATAATTAAATCCATCATTTTCTCTTCGTTCAAGAGATCTTTTCGACCAATCAATCTCTTTGGTGGAATTATCTTGGGTTATATTTCACCTACAGCCGTCCCTAAGGAATGTTGCTAATTGTGGTGTCTAACAATGATCCAAGTTTTCTCCTATCCTCTCGGCGAGAGAAGATTTCATCTCTTCGTTGATCTCAAACAAGCAATTGTTTTCGTTAGTGGCAAAATTTTCACCTCATGTTTTGAGATGTCTCCATAAGCCCAAGAGGATCATATCCTTTTGTTGTTGGTTTTTTTCCAACAACTCCGTTATAACCTTCTTGGAAGGATGCTTTCCAAGGTCATTTGTGGCAGAAGTTGTCATTTTCTTCTCCGTTATCTTACTGCAACGATCTATCTTCTATTCGTTCGTCCCAGAGGCATTGTGATGTTGCTCTCTTTGACCAATCATCTTGTTTTGTCAAGATCATGTAATTTTTCCTTTCTTATCCGTTTAGCCGGAGTGTCGTGTTTTCATTCGAGTTCTCTCATCTTATCAAGTTTTATCTCCTTCCTCAACCGGAGTGCGGTCTGAAATCTTTTTTCCCCTTGTGCCATTCTTGCATTAGTTCCGGAGGCAATGTGTTCCTAATTTCATCGAGTATCCTCTCATCTTGTCAAGATCACGTTCAATTCCTTCCATTTACAGTCGGAGTGCTGCCCAAATTATATCATTCTTATTCTTTTTTATCTTGTTTTAACCGGAGTGTTGTGGCTATCATTCCTCTTTTAATTAGAGTCTCATCCAAGTGCTTTCTTTTTGCCAAGTTCATATTCTATCCCTTCCATTTTCCAACCGGAGCGTTATCGTAATTGTTTTTTATCGTTCCTTATACATCTCGTTTCAATCGGAGTGCTTGCATGTACTTCTTGTCCATCGTAACCATTTTTGTTTGTCTTTCAACCTACAAGGTTCTTGTATTGTTCCTTGTTCCTCTTTCCTAACGGATTGTTTTCAACTTTGTTCCCCTTCGTTGTATTATTTTCTCAAAATTGTTCAACTTCCAAGGTTCTTTGGTTTCACTCGTTTGTCAAGAAGCAATTTGTTTTACCTCTTCACCTTCCGTTTCTCTCCGGTGCCATCCTAGATCTCGGGACGAGATCCTCTTGTAGTGGTGGAGTGTTGTAACGCCCCGAGACCGACGCTTCAGAAGACTTCCATATTTCGTGATCGCTGTGTGTTTCATTTGTGCTTGCTCTTTTATTTTATTTTTTGCATTGCATCATGGCATCATCCGCATTGCATCGGCACTCGTTGCCGTCATTGTTTTCAAACTTGCATCCCCTAGTAGTTGCCGCGCCCTCCCCTTGCTTTCGTTGACCGTTTCAGGCCTATCATATTTTTTTCGCTTCCCTCTTGACTGTGACCGTCTAACCCCTCCTTGCGCAGTGCATAGACCCCTCTCGCGCGTCCGAAACTTCCCCGAACCCGAACCGGACTATCGTTACCGTTGGGTCCGGATCATCCCCTAACATCTACAAAATATCTCCGTTTTCTTAATTGGACTCTCTAACCTATGTATCTCGGACCGTCTGACTTTAATCGGATGATCCAAAAACTCCCTCCTTTCCTTATTTATAGAGCAGCCCCCAACCAAATCAGACAAACCCTAAATTCGAGGAGGTTTGTCTCATCGCCGCCGCCACTCCACCAAATGCTCTTCCTCGGGATCCCCTCGCCCGATCTCCCTCGATCCCCTCGCCCAGCCAACCACCGAACCCTGCAGCCTCCTCCCACCTTGGGATCATCTGCCAGCCAACCCGAGCCCCTCCCGCGCCCGAGCCCTCCGGCCTCGAGCTCCACCACGCCTCCTGTTGTGCCGAGCACACGCGGGACTCCTCGCTCCCGTCGTCAGCCATGAGCCCAGTCCCCAAGCTCGTACAGCCCCATGGCGCCCCGACCTCCAGATCGAGATGATCTCGATCCCGAGTCGCCAGGCCAGACTCCCTCGCCCTCTCTCCTGCCCTCCTTCCCTTTCTTCCCCATCTCTCTCCCGTGTTTCACCCTCTCTCTCCCTCTGTCTCGTTGAAACAGAGAACTCCCGCAGGTTCCCGTCGCCAACGGCCGCCATGGATGCCTCCCGAGCTCCAGTTTGTCTCGCGGCCGCCAGGAACTGGTGTCCCGCGGCCGGATCCGTCAAGTTCCGCCCCTCGCCAGGCCTCGCTCGCTCGCCGCCGTCGCGCCAAGTCCGCCTTCACCCTCTGCTCTCATGCGCCTCGTCCCCGACGCCGGCGAGTCCAGCCGCCGAGCTCAAGCTGCCTCGCCGGGTCCGAGGTGGATCCATCCGCCCTCGCTGTTCCCGTCGGTCTCTGTCGTCGTTGCCTCTGCTCCCCGTCTCTGCATCGCGCTGCATCGAGCAGTGCTCGACCCGGCAGCACCCATTGACCGCGCCCCCGCCACCTCGTTCGATCCAGCCTGCTAGCGGCCATCTCCACCGACCGGGCCTTGGCCCATGGGTGAGCTCCCCACAGCTCC
The DNA here is from genome assembly GCF_018294505.1 of Triticum aestivum. Taxonomy (NCBI): domain Eukaryota; kingdom Viridiplantae; phylum Streptophyta; class Magnoliopsida; order Poales; family Poaceae; genus Triticum; species Triticum aestivum. The sequence continues at coordinate 277,836,959 of NC_057808.1, forward strand.
TCTCTGTTGGCCCAACAGTGCAGCAAGATTCGGCCCGTAGGGTTTTTTTGTCGGTGCTAAGTTGTTCATCTTTTGTTTCCGGAGTTCCAATCTCTCTCAGTTAACTCACGCGAAGTTCCATCTAAATCATTGCAAGGCTTCTCCCGGAGTTCTTTTCAACTTTCCATTTCGTTTGATCATTCTTTTATTACGGGAGTTCTCACGAAGGCTCTACATGGTGCTTCGTCAAGGATTCCTTTCATTCTTCAATTGTTCTTCAAGATTTTTCTCGGAGTCAAGATCCATCAAGCTATACTCTAAAATAAACATGGTGCTCAACACATGTTTGTTTTGAGAAGTTCAAGCATTCTTCATCTTGCATTCCGAAGTGCAATTCTTTCTCTCTTATCTTTTGAGGTGGTGTTATGTCATTCTTGACAATTTGAGTTCGCGTTTCATGATTCACAAGTTGTCAGGAATGAGATAATTAAATCCATCATTTTCTCTTCGTTCAAGAGATCTTTTCGACCAATCAATCTCTTTGGTGGAATTATCTTGGGTTATATTTCACCTACAGCCGTCCCTAAGGAATGTTGCTAATTGTGGTGTCTAACAATGATCCAAGTTTTCTCCTATCCTCTCGGCGAGAGAAGATTTCATCTCTTCGTTGATCTCAAACAAGCAATTGTTTTCGTTAGTGGCAAAATTTTCACCTCATGTTTTGAGATGTCTCCATAAGCCCAAGAGGATCATATCCTTTTGTTGTTGGTTTTTTTCCAACAACTCCGTTATAACCTTCTTGGAAGGATGCTTTCCAAGGTCATTTGTGGCAGAAGTTGTCATTTTCTTCTCCGTTATCTTACTGCAACGATCTATCTTCTATTCGTTCGTCCCAGAGGCATTGTGATGTTGCTCTCTTTGACCAATCATCTTGTTTTGTCAAGATCATGTAATTTTTCCTTTCTTATCCGTTTAGCCGGAGTGTCGTGTTTTCATTCGAGTTCTCTCATCTTATCAAGTTTTATCTCCTTCCTCAACCGGAGTGCGGTCTGAAATCTTTTTTCCCCTTGTGCCATTCTTGCATTAGTTCCGGAGGCAATGTGTTCCTAATTTCATCGAGTATCCTCTCATCTTGTCAAGATCACGTTCAATTCCTTCCATTTACAGTCGGAGTGCTGCCCAAATTATATCATTCTTATTCTTTTTTATCTTGTTTTAACCGGAGTGTTGTGGCTATCATTCCTCTTTTAATTAGAGTCTCATCCAAGTGCTTTCTTTTTGCCAAGTTCATATTCTATCCCTTCCATTTTCCAACCGGAGCGTTATCGTAATTGTTTTTTATCGTTCCTTATACATCTCGTTTCAATCGGAGTGCTTGCATGTACTTCTTGTCCATCGTAACCATTTTTGTTTGTCTTTCAACCTACAAGGTTCTTGTATTGTTCCTTGTTCCTCTTTCCTAACGGATTGTTTTCAACTTTGTTCCCCTTCGTTGTATTATTTTCTCAAAATTGTTCAACTTCCAAGGTTCTTTGGTTTCACTCGTTTGTCAAGAAGCAATTTGTTTTACCTCTTCACCTTCCGTTTCTCTCCGGTGCCATCCTAGATCTCGGGACGAGATCCTCTTGTAGTGGTGGAGTGTTGTAACGCCCCGAGACCGACGCTTCAGAAGACTTCCATATTTCGTGATCGCTGTGTGTTTCATTTGTGCTTGCTCTTTTATTTTATTTTTTGCATTGCATCATGGCATCATCCGCATTGCATCGGCACTCGTTGCCGTCATTGTTTTCAAACTTGCATCCCCTAGTAGTTGCCGCGCCCCTCCCCTTGCTTTCGTTGACCGTTTCAGGCCTATCATATTTTTTTCGCTTCCCTCTTGACTGTGACCGTCTAACCCCTCCTTGCGCAGTGCATAGACCCCTCTCGCGCGTCCGAAACTTCCCCGAACCCGAACCGGACTATCGTTACCGTTGGGTCCGGATCATCCCCTAACATCTACAAAATATCTCCGTTTTCTTAATTGGACTCTCTAACCTATGTATCTCGGACCGTCTGACTTTAATCGGATGATCCAAAAACTCCCTCCTTTCCTTATTTATAGAGCAGCCCCCAACCAAATCAGACAAACCCTAAATTCGAGGAGGTTTGTCTCATCGCCGCCGCCACTCCACCAAATGCTCTTCCTCGGGATCCCCTCGCCCGATCTCCCTCGATCCCCTCGCCCAGCCAACCACCGAACCCTGCAGCCTCCTCCCACCTTGGGATCATCTGCCAGCCAACCCGAGCCCCTCCCGCGCCCGAGCCCTCCGGCCTCGAGCTCCACCACGCCTCCTGTTGTGCCGAGCACACGCGGGACTCCTCGCTCCCGTCGTCAGCCATGAGCCCAGTCCCCAAGCTCGTACAGCCCCATGGCGCCCCGACCTCCAGATCGAGATGATCTCGATCCCGAGTCGCCAGGCCAGACTCCCTCGCCCTCTCTCCTGCCCTCCTTCCCTTTCTTCCCCATCTCTCTCCCGTGTTTCACCCTCTCTCTCCCTCTGTCTCGTTGAAACAGAGAACTCCCGCAGGTTCCCGTCGCCAACGGCCGCCATGGATGCCTCCCGAGCTCCAGTTTGTCTCGCGGCCGCCAGGAACTGGTGTCCCGCGGCCGGATCCGTCAAGTTCCGCCCCTCGCCAGGCCTCGCTCGCTCGCCGCCGTCGCGCCAAGTCCGCCTTCACCCTCTGCTCTCATGCGCCTCGTCCCCGACGCCGGCGAGTCCAGCCGCCGAGCTCAAGCTGCCTCGCCGGGTCCGAGGTGGATCCATCCGCCCTCGCTGTTCCCGTCGGTCTCTGTCGCCGTTGCCTCTGCTCCCCGTCTCTGCATCGCGCTGCATCGAGCAGTGCTCGACCCGGCAGCACCCATTGACCGCGCCCCCGCCACCCTCGTTCGATCCAGCCTGCTAGCGGCCATCTCCACCGACCGGGCCTTGGCCCATGGGTGAGCTCCCCACAGCTCCTCTCTGTTGGCCCAACAGTGCAGCAAGATTCGGCCCGTAGGGTTTTTTTGTCGGTGCTAAGTTGTTCATCTTTTGTTTCCGGAGTTCCAATCTCTCTCAGTTAACTCACGCGAAGTTCCATCTAAATCATTGCAAGGCTTCTCCCGGAGTTCTTTTCAACTTTCCATTTCGTTTGATCATTCTTTTATTACGGGAGTTCTCACGAAGGCTCTACATGGTGCTTCGTCAAGGATTCCTTTCATTCTTCAATTGTTCTTCAAGATTTTTCTCGGAGTCAAGATCCATCAAGCTATACTCTAAAATAAACATGGTGCTCAACACATGTTTGTTTTGAGAAGTTCAAGCATTCTTCATCTTGCATTCCGAAGTGCAATTCTTTCTCTCTTATCTTTTGAGGTGGTGTTATGTCATTCTTGACAATTTGAGTTCGCGTTTCATGATTCACAAGTTGTCAGGAATGAGATAATTAAATCCATCATTTTCTCTTCGTTCAAGAGATCTTTTCGACCAATCAATCTCTTTGGTGGAATTATCTTGGGTTATATTTCACCTACAGCCGTCCCTAAGGAATGTTGCTAATTGTGGTGTCTAACAATGATCCAAGTTTTCTCCTATCCTCTCGGCGAGAGAAGATTTCATCTCTTCGTTGATCTCAAACAAGCAATTGTTTTCGTTAGTGGCAAAATTTTCACCTCATGTTTTGAGATGTCTCCATAAGCCCAAGAGGATCATATCCTTTTGTTGTTGGTTTTTTTCCAACAACTCCGTTATAACCTTCTTGGAAGGATGCTTTCTAAGGTCATTTGTGGCAGAAGTTGTCATTTTCTTCTCCGTTATCTTACTGCAACGATCTATCTTCTATTCGTTCGTCCCAGAGGCATTGTGATGTTGCTCTCTTCGACCAATCATCTTGTTTTGTCAAGATCATGTAATTTTTCCTTTCTTATCCGTTTAGCCGGAGTGTCGTGTTTTCATTCGAGTTCTCTCATCTTATCAAGTTTTATCTCCTTCCTCAACCGGAGTGCGGTCTGAAATCTTTTTTCCCCTTGTGCCATTCTTGCATTAGTTCCGGAGGCAATGTGTTCTTAATTTCATCGAGTATCCTCTCATCTTGTCAAGATCACGTTCAATTCCTTCCATTTACAGTCGGAGTGCTGCCCAAATTATATCATTCTTATTCTTTTTTTATCTTGTTTTAACCGGAGTGTTGTGGCTATCATTCCTCTTTTAATTAGAGTCTCATCCAAGTGCTTTCTTTTTGCCAAGTTCATATTCTATCCCTTCCATTTTCCAACCGGAGCGTTATCGTAATTGTTTTTTATCGTTCCTTATACATCTCGTTTCAATCGGAGTGCTTGCATGTACTTCTTGTCCATCGTAACCATTTTTGTTTGTCTTTCAACCTACAAGGTTCTTGTATTGTTCCTTGTTCCTCTTTCCTAACGGATTGTTTTCAACTTTGTTCCCCTTCGTTGTATTATTTTCTCAAAATTGTTCAACTTCCAAGGTTCTTTGGTTTCACTCGTTTGTCAAGAAGCAATTTGTTTTACCTCTTCACCTTCCGTTTCCCTCCGGTGCCATCCTAGATCTCGGGACGAGATCCTCTTGTAGTGGTGGAGTGTTGTAACGCCCCGAGACCGACGCTTCAGAAGACTTCCATATTTCGTGATCGCTGTGTGTTTCATTTGTGCTTGCTCTTTTATTTTATTTTTTGCATTGCATCATGGCATCATCCGCATTGCATCGGCACTCGTTGCCGTCATTGTTTTCAAACTTGCATCCCCTAGTAGTTGCCGCGCCCTCCCCTTGCTTTCGTTGACCGTTTCAGGCCTATCATATTTTTTTCGCTTCCCTCTTGACTGTGACCGTCTAACCCCTCCTTGCGCAGTGCATAGACCCCTCTCGCGCGTCCGAAACTTCCCCGAACCCGAACCGGACTATCGTTACCGTTGGGTCCGGATCATCCCCTAACATCTACAAAATATCTCCGTTTTCTTAATTGGACTCTCTAACCTATGTATCTCGGACCGTCTGACTTTAATCGGATGATCCAAAAACTCCCTCCTTTCCTTATTTATAGAGCAGCCCCCAACCAAATCAGACAAACCCTAAATTCGAGGAGGTTTGTCTCATCGCCGCCGCCACTCCACCAAATGCTCTTCCTCGGGATCCCCTCGCCCGATCTCCCTCGATCCCCTCGCCCAGCCAACCACCGAACCCTGCAGCCTCCTCCCACCTTGGGATCATCTGCCAGCCAACCCGAGCCCCTCCCGCGCCCGAGCCCTCCGGCCTCGAGCTCCACCACGCCTCCTGTTGTGCCGAGCACACGCGGGACTCCTCGCTCCCGTCGTCAGCCATGAGCCCAGTCCCCAAGCTCGTACAGCCCCATGGCGCCCCGACCTCCAGATCGAGATGATCTCGATCCCGAGTCGCCAGGCCAGACTCCCTCGCCCTCTCTCCTGCCCTCCTTCCCTTTCTTCCCCATCTCTCTCCCGTGTTTCACCCTCTCTCTCCCTCTGTCTCGTTGAAACAGAGAACTCCCGCAGGTTCCCGTCGCCAACGGCCGCCATGGATGCCTCCCGAGCTCCAGTTTGTCTCGCGGCCGCCAGGAACTGGTGTCCCGCGGCTGGATCCGTCAAGTTCCGCCCCTCGCCAGGCCTCGCTCGCTCGCCGCCGTCGCGCCAAGTCCGCCTTCACCCTCTGCTCTCCTGCGCCTCGTCCCCGACGCCGGCGAGTCCAGCCGCCGAGCTCAAGCTGCCTCGCCGGGTCCGAGGTGGATCCATCCGCCCTCGCTGTTCCCGCCGGTCTCTGCCGCCGTTGCCTCTGCTCCCCGTCTATGCATCGCGCTGCATCGAGCAGTGCTCGACCCGGCAGCACCCATTGACCGCGCCCCCGCCACCTCGTTCGATCCAGCCAGCTAGCGGCCATCTCCACCGACCGGGCCTTGGCCCATGGGTGAGCTCCCCACAGCTCCTCTCTGTTGGCCCAACAGTGCAGCAAGATTCGGCCCGTAGGGTTTTTTTGTCGGTGCTAAGTTGTTCATCTTTTGTTTCCGGAGTTCCAATCTCTCTCAGTTAACTCACGCGAAGCTCCATCTAAATCATTGCAAGGCTTCTCCCGGAGTTCTTTTCAACTTTCCATTTGGTTTGATCATTCTTTTATTACGGGAGTTCTCACGAAGGCTCTACATGGTGCTTCGTCAAGGATTCCTTTCATTCTTCAATTGTTCTTCAAGATTTTTCTCGGAGTCAAGATCCATCAAGCTATACTCTAAAATAAACATGGTGCTCAACACATGTTTGTTTTGAGAAGTTCAAGCATTCTTCATCTTGCATTCCGAGGTGCAATTCTTTCTCTCTTATCTTTTGAGGTGGTGTTATGTCATTCTTGACAATTTGAGTTCGCGTTTCATGATTCACAAGTTGTCAGGAATGAGATAATTAAATCCATCATTTTCTCTTCGTTCAAGAGATCTTTTCGACCAATCAATCTCTTTGGTGGAATTATCTTGGGTTATATTTCACCTACAGCCGTCCCTAAGGAATGTTGCTAATTGTGGTGTCTAACAATGATCCAAGTTTTCTCCTATCCTCTCAGCAAGAGAAGATTTCATCTCTTCGTTGATCTCAAACAAGCAATTGTTTTCGTTAGTGGCAAAATTTTCACCTCATGTTTTGAGATGTCTCCATAAGCCCATGAGGATCATATGCTTTTGTTGTTGGTTTTTTTCCAACAACTCCGTTATAACCTTCTTGGAAGGATGCTTTCCAAGGTCATTTGTGGCAGAAGTTGTCATTTTCTTCTCCGTTATCTTACTCCAACGATCTATCTTCTATTCGTTCGTCCCGGAGGCATTGTGATGTTGCTCTCTTCGACCAATCATCTTGTTTTGTCAAGATCATGTAATTTTTCCTTTCTTATCCGTTTAGCCGGAGTGTCGTGTTTTCATTCGAGTTCTCTCATGTTATCAAGTTTTATCTCCTTCCTCAACCGGAGTGCGGTCTGAAATCTTTTTCCCCCTTGTGCCATTCTTGCATTAGTTCCGGAGGCAATGTGTTGTTAATTTCATCGAGTATCTTCTCATCTTGTCAAGATCACGTTCAATTCCTTCCATTTACAGTCGGAGTGCTGCCCAAATTATATCATTCTTATTCTTTTTTTATCTTGTTTTAACCGGAGTGTTGTGGCTATCATTCCTCTTTTAATTAGAGTCTTATCCAAGTGCTTTCTTTTTGCCAAGTTCATATTCTCTCCCTTCCATTTTCCAACCGGAGCGTTATCGTAATTTTTTTTATCGTTCCTTATACATCTCGTTTCAACCGGAGTGCTTGCATGTACTTCTTGTCCATCGTAACCATTTTTGTTTGTCTTTCAACCTACAAGGTTCTTGTATTGTTCCTTGTTCGTCTTTCCTAACGGATTGTTTTCAACTTTGTTCCTCTTTGTTGTATTATTTTCTCAAAATTGTTCAACTTCCAAGGTTCTTTGGTTTCACTCGTTTGTCAAGAAGCAATTTGTTTTACCTCTTCACCTTCCGTTTCTCTCCGGTGCCATCCTGGATGTCGGGACGAGATCCTCTTGTAGTGGTGGAGTGTTGTAACGCCCCGAGACCGACGCTTCAGAAGACTTCCATATTTCGTGATCGCTGTGTGTTTCATTTGTGCTTGCTCTTTTATTTTATTTTTTGCATTGCATCATGGCATCATCCGCATTGCATCGGCACTCGTTGTCGTCATTGTTTTCAAACTTGCATCCCCTAGTAGTTGTCGCGCCCTCCCCTTGCTTTCGTTGACCGTTTCAGGCCTATCATATATTTTTCGCTTCCCTCTTGACCGTGACCGTCTAACCCCTCCTTGCGCAGTGCATAGACCCCTCTCACGCGTCCGAAACTTCCCCGAACCCGAACCGGACTATCGTTACCGTTGGGTCCGGATCATCCCCTAACATCTACAAAATATCTCCGTTTTCTTAATTGGAATCTCTAACCTATGCATCTCGGACCGTCCGACTTTAATCGGATGATCCAAAAACTCCCTCCTTTCCTTATTTATAGAGCAGCCCCCAACCAAATTGGACAAACCCTAAATTCGAGGAGGTTTGTCTCATCGCTGCCGCCACTCCACCAAATCCTCTTCCTCGGGATCCCCTCGCCCGATCTCCCTCGATCCCCTCGCCCAGCCAACCACCGAACCCTGCAGCCTCCTCCCACCTTGGGATCATCTGCCAGCCAACCCGAGCCCCTCCTGCGCCCGAGCCCTCCGGCCTCGAGCTCCACCACGCCTCCTGTTGTGCCGAGCACACGCGGGACTCCTCGCTCCCGTCGTCAGCCATGAGCCCCGTCCCCGAGCTCGTACAGCCCCATGGCACCCCGACCTCCCGATCGAGATGATCTCGATCCCGAGTCGCCAGGCCAGACTCCCTTGCCCTCTCTCCTGCCCTCCTTCCCTTTCTTCCCCATCTCTCTCCCGTGTTTCACCCTCTCTCTCCCTCTGTCTCGTTGAAACAGAGAACTCCCGCAGGTTCCCGTCGCCAACGGCCGCCATGGATGCCTCCCGAGCTCCAGTTCGTCTCGCGGCCGCCAGGAACTGGTGTCCCGCGGCCGGATCCGTCAAGTTCCGCCCCTCGCCAGGCCTCGCTCGCTCGCCGCCGTCGCGCCAAGTCCGCCTTCACCCTCTGCTCTCCTGTGCCTCGTCCCCGACGCCGGCGAGTCCAGCCGTCGAGCTCAAGCTGCCTCGCCGGGTCCGAGGTGGATCCATCCGCCCTCGCCGTTCCCGCCGGTCTCTGCAGCCGTTGCCTCTGCTCCCCGTCTCTGCATCGCGCTGCATCGAGCAGTGCTCGACCCGGCAACACCCGTTGACCGCGCCCCCGCCACCTTGTTCGATCCAGCCTGCTAGCAGCCATCTCCACCGACCGGGCCTTGGCCCATGGGTGAGCTCCCCACAACTCCTCTCTGTTGGCCCAACAGTGCAGCAAGATTCGGCCCGTAGGGTTTTTTTGTCGGTGCTAAGTTGTTCATCTTTTGTTTCCGGAGTTCCAATCTCTCTCAGTTAACTCACGCGAAGCTCCATCTAAATCATTGCGAGGCTTCTCCCGGAGTTCTTTTCAACTTTCCATTCGTTTGATCATTCTTTTATTACGGGACTTCTCACGAAGGCTCTACATGGTGCTTCGTCAAGGATTCCTTTCATTCTTCAATTGTTCTTCAAGATTTTTCTCGGAGTCAAGATCCATCAAGCTATACTCTAAAATAAACATGGTGCTCAACACATGTTTGTTTTGAGAAGTTCAAGCATTCTTCATCTTGCATTCCGAAGTGCAATTCTTTCTCTCTTATCTTTTGAGGTGGTGTTATGTCATTCTTGACAATTTGAGTTCGCGTTTCATGATTCACAAGTTGTCAGGAATGAGATAATTAAATCCATCATTTTCTCTTCGTTCAAGAGATCTTTTCGACCAATCAATCTCTTTGGTGGAATTATCTTGGGTTATATTTCACCTACAGCCGTCCCTAAGGAATGTTGCTAATTGTGGTGTCTAACAATGATCCAAGTTTTCTCCTATCCTGTCGGCGAGAGAAGATTTCATCTCTTCGTTGATCTCAAACAAGCAATTGTTTTCGTTAGTGGCAAAAATTTCACCTCATGTTTTGAGATGTCTCCATAAGCCCACGAGGATCATATCCTTTTGTTGTTGGTTTTTTTCCAACAACTCCGTTATAACCTTCTTGGAAGGATGCTTTCCAAGCTCATTTGTGGCAGAAGTTGTCATTTTCTTCTCCGTTATCTTACTCCAATGATCTATCTTCTATTCGTTCGTCCCGGAGGCATTGTGATGTTGCTCTCTTCGACCAATCATCTTGTTTTGTCAAGATCATGTAATTTTTCCTTTCTTATCCGTTTAGCCGGAGTGTCGTGTTTTCATTCGAGTTCTCTCATCTTATCAAGTTTTATCTCCTTCCTCAACCGGAGTGCGGTCTGAAATCTTTTTTCCCCTTGTGCCATTCTTGCATTAGTTCCGGAGGCAATGTGTTGTTAATTTCATCGAGTATCCTCTCATCTTGTCAAGATCACGTTCAATTCCTTCCATTTACAGTCGGAGTGCTGCCCAAATTATATCATTCTTATTCTTTTTTTATCTTGTTTTAACCGGAGTGTTGTGGCTATCATTCCTCTTTTAATTAGAGTCTCATCCAAGTGCTTTCTTTTTGCCAAGTTCATATTCTATCCCTTCCATTTTCCAACCGGAGCGTTATCGTAATTGTTTTTTATCGTTCCTTATACATCTCGTTTCAATCGGAGTGCTTGCATGTACTTCTTGTCCATCGTAACCATTTTTGTTTGTCTTTCAACCTACAAGGTTCTTGTATTGTTCCTTGTTCCTCCTTCCTAACGGATTGTTTTCAACTTTGTTCCTCTTCGTTGTATTATTTTCTCAAAATTGTTCAACTTCCAAGGTTCTTCGGTTTCACTCGTTTGTCAAGAAGCAATTTGTTTTACCTCGTCACCTTCCGTTTCTCTCCGGTGCCATCCTCGATCTCGGGACGAGATCCTCTTGTAGTGGTGGAGTGTTGTAACGCCCCGAGACCGACGCTTCAGAAGACTTCCATATTTCGTGATCGCTGTGTGTTTCATTTGTGCTTGCTCTTTTATTTTATTTTTTGCATTGCATCATGGCATCATCCGCATTGCATCGGCACTCGTTGCCGTCATCGTTTTCAAACTTGCATCCCCTAGTAGTTGCCGCGCCCTCCCCTTGCTTTCGTTGACCGTTTCAGGCCTATCATATTTTTTCCGCTTCCCTCTTGACCGTGACCGTCTAACCCCTCCTTGCGCAGTGCATAGACCCCTCTCGCGCGTCTGAAACTTCCCCGAACCAGAACCGGACTATCGTTACCGTTGGGTCCGGATCATCCCCTAACATCTACAAAATATCTCCGTTTTCTTAATTGGACTCTCTAACCTATGTATCTCAGACCGTCTGACTTTAATCGGATGATCCAAAAACTCCCTCCTTTCCTTATTTATAAGCAGCCCCCAACCAAATCAGACAAACCCTAAATTCGAGGAGGTTTGTCTCATTGCCGCCGCCACACCACCAAATCCTCTTCCTCGGGATCCCCTCGCCCGATCTCCCTCGATCCCCTCGCCCAGCCAACCACCGAACCCTGCAGCCTCCTCCCACCTTGGGATCATCTGCCAGCCAACCCGAGCCCCTCCCACGCCCAAGCCCTCCGTCCTCGAGCTCCACCACGCCTCCTGTTGTGCCGAGCACACGCGGGACTCCTCGCTCCCGTCGTCAGCCATGAGCCCCGTCCCCGAGCTCGTACAGCCCCATGGCGCCCCGACCTCCCGATCGAGATGATCTCGATCCCGAGTCGCCAGGCCAGACTCCCTCGCCCTCTCTCCTGCCCTCCTTCCCTTTCTTCCCCATCTCTCTCCCGTGCTTCACCCTCTCTCTCCCTCTGTCTCGTTGAAACAGAGAACTCCCGCAGGTTCCCGTCGCCAACGGCCGCCATGGATGCCTCCCGAGCTCTAGTTTGTCTCGCGACCGCCAGGAACTGGTGTCCCGCGGCCGGATCCTTCAAGTTCCGCCCCTCGCCAGGCCTCGCTCGCTCGCCGCCGTCGCGCCAAGTCCGCCTTCACCCTCTGCTCTCCTGCGCCTCGTCCCCGACGCCGGCGAGTCCAGCCGCCGAGCTCAAGCTGCCTCGCCGGGTCCGAGGTGGATCCATCCGCCCTCGCCGTTCCTGCCGGTCTCTGCCGCCGTTGCCTCTGCTCCCCGTCTCTGCATCGCGCTGCATCGAGCAGTGCTCGACCCGGCAATACCCATTGACCGCGCCCCCGCCACCTCGTTCGATCCAGCCTGCTAGCAGCCATCTCCACCGACCGGGCCTTGGCCCATGGGTGAGCTCCCCACAGCTCCTCTGTGTTGGCCCAACAGTGCAGCAAGATTCGGCCCGTAGGGTTTTTTGTCGGTGCTAAGTTGTTCATCTTTTGTTTCCGGAGTTCCAATCTCTCTCAGTTAACTCACGCGAAGCTCCATCTAAATCATTGCAAGGCTTCTCCCGGAGTTCTTTTCAACTTTCCATTTGGTTTGATCATTCTTTTATTACGGGAGTTCTCACGAAGGCTCTACATGGTGCTTCATCAAGGATTCCTTTCATTCTTCAATTGTTCTTCAAGATTTTTCTCGGAGTCAAGATCCATCAAGCTATACTCTAAAATAAACATGGTGCTCAACACATGTTTGTTTTGAGAAGTTCAAGCATTCTTCATCTTGCATTCCGAGGTGCAATTCTTTCTCTCTTATCTTTTGAGGTGGTGTTATGTCATTCTTGACAATTTGAGTTCGCGTTTCATGATTCACAAGTTGTCAGGAATGAGATAATTAAATCCATCATTTTCTCTTCGTTCAAGAGATCTTTTCGACCAATCAATCTCTTTGGTGGAATTATCTTGGGTTATATTTCACCTACAGCCGTCCCTAAGGAATGTTGCTAATTGTGGTGTCTAACAATGATCCAAGTTTTCTCCTATCCTCTCGGCAAGAGAAGATTTCATCTCTTCGTTGATCTCAAACAAGCAATTGTTTTTGTTAGTGGCAAAATTTTCACCTCATGTTTTGAGATGTCTCCATAAGCCCATGAGGATCATATCCTTTTGTTGTTGGTTTTTTTCCAACAACTCCGTTATAACCTTCTTGGAAGGATGCTTTCCAAGCTCATTTGTGGCAGAAGTTGTCATTTTCTTCTCCGTTATCTTACTCCAATGATCTATCTTCTATTCGTTCGTCCCGGAGGCATTGTGATGTTGCTCTCTTCGACCAATCATCTTGTTTTGTCAAGATCATGTAATTTTTCCTTTCTTATCCGTTTAGCCGGAGTGTCGTGTTTTCATTCGAGTTCTCTCATCTTATCAAGTTTTACCTCCTTCCTCAACCGGAGTGCGGTCTGAAATCTTTTTTCCCCTTGTGCCATTCTTGCATTAGTTCCGGAGGCAATGTGTTGTTAATTTCATCGAGTATCCTCTCATCTTGTCAAGATCACGTTCAATTCCTTCCATTTACAGTCGGAGTGCTGCCCAAATTATATCATTCTTATTCTTTTTTATCTTGTTTTAACCGGAGTGTTGTGGCTATCATTCCTCTTTTAATTAGAGTCTCATCCAAGTGCTTTCTTTTTGCCAAGTTCATATTCTATCCCTTCCATTTTCCAACCGGAGCGTTATCGTAATTGTTTTTTATCGTTCCTTATACATCTCGTTTCAACCTGAGTGCTTGCATGTACTTCTTGTCCATCGTAACCATTTTTGTTTGTGTTTCAACCTACAAGGTTCTTGTATTGTTCCTTGTTCGTCTTTCCTAACGGATTGTTTTCAACTTTGTTCCTCTTCGTTGTATTATTTTCTCAAAAAAATTTCAACTTCCAAGGTTCTTTGGTTTCACTCGTTTGTCAAGAAGCAATTTGTTTTACCTCTTCACCTTCCATTTCTCTCCGGTGCCATCCTGGATCTCGGGACGAGATCCTCTTGTAGTGGTGGAGTGTTGTAACGCCCCGAGACCGACGCTTCAGAAGACTTCCATATTTCGTGATCGCTGTGTGTTTCATTTGTGCTTGCTCTTTTATTTTATTTTTTGCATTGCATCATGGCATCATCCGCATTGCATCGGCAATCGTTGCCGTCATTGTTTTCAAACTTGCATCCCCTAGTAGTTGCCGCGCCCTCCCCTTACTTTCGTTGACCGTTTCAGGCCTATCGTATTTTTTTTCGCTTCCCTCTTGACCGTGACCGTCTAACCCCTCCTTGCGCAGTGCATAGACCCCTCTCGCGCGTCCGAAACTTCCCCGAACCCGAACCGGACTATCGTTACCGTTGGGTCCGGATCATCCCCTAACATCTACAAAATATCTCCGTTTTCTTAATTGGAATCTCTAACCTATGTATCTCGGACCGTCCGACTTTAATCGGATGATCCAAAAACTCCCTCCTTTCCTTATTTATAGAGCAGCCCCCAACCAAATCAGACAAACCCTAAATTCGAGGAGGTTTGTCTCATCGCCGCCGCCACTCCCCCAAATCCTCTTCCTCGGGATCCCCTCGCCCGATCTCCCTCGATCCCCTCGCCCAGCCAACCACCGAACCCTGCAGCCTCCTCCCACCTTGGGATCATCTGCCAGCCAACCCGAGCCCCTCCTGCGCCCGAGCCCTTCGGCCTCGAGCTCCACCACGCCTCCTGTTGTGCCGAGCACACGCGGGACTCCTCGCTCCCGTCATCAGCCATGAGCCCCGTCCCCGAGCTCGTACAGCCCCATGGCGCCCCGACCTCCAGATCGAGATGATCTCGATCCCGAGTCGCCAGGCCAGACTCCCTCGCCCTCTCTCCTGCCCTCCTTCCCTTTCTTCCCCATCTCTCTCCCGTGTTTCACCCTCTCTCTCCCTCTGTCTCGTTGAAACAGAGAACTCCCGCAGGTTCCCGTCACCAACGGCCGCCATGGATGCCTCCCGAGCTCCAGTTCGTCGCGCGGCCGCCAGGAACTGGTGTCCCACGGCCGGATCCGTCAAGTTCCGCCCCTCGCCAGGCCTCGCTCGCTCGCCGCCGTCGCGCCAAGTCCGACTTCACCCTCTGCTCTCCTGTGCCTCGTCCCCGACGTCGGCGAGTCCAGCCGTCGAGCTCAAGCTACCTCGCCGGGTCCGAGGTGGTTCCATCCGCCCTCGCCGTTCCCGCCGGTCTCTGCCGCCGTTGCCTCTGCTCCCCGTCTCTGCATCGAGCAGTGCTCGACCCGGCAGCACCCGTTGACCGCGCCCCCGCCACCTCGTTCGATCCAGCCTGCTAGCAGCCATCTCCACCGACCGGGACTTGGCCCATGGGTGAGCTCCCCACAGCTCCTCTCTGTTGGCCCAACAGTGCAGCAAGATTCGGCCCGTAGGGTTTTTTTTTCTGCTGCGGTGATTTTCGCATTTATCCAGAGAACGACTGTTTTACAGAAAAACCCTTGCACTTCATGCATTTAATAACTCCACAACCGTGCATCGGATTAAAACAAACTAAATATGTAAAATGCTTAGAATTTTGTGTAGTTTAATAATATGCCACTTTCACCCATGTTAAAATAGTTTAAAATGTTCTTTGATTAAATTTGCTCGAATAATATGTTAAAATGATTTATTTCATAACTAATTAACCGTAACTCGGATTTAAATAAACTTTATTTGTAAATGGGGTAGAAAAATGCCTAGTTTAACATGGTGCACTTCATTTTGCTGTTTAACAACATTAAAATTGCGTTTATGGCAGAACAGTACCAAATCAAAAATATGCTTATGGGGTTTTTCCGGAATTGTTGTTTGTTGTTCCGGCCTCATTTAAATTGCCTAAAATAGGTAGTTTCCATATGCTTCACCTCTTGCCATGGTTAATAATATTTAATATTGTTGGGTCCATAAACGAGAGAGAACTAAATAATTAAATGTGGTGTTTCGTCAATATGCAACTCGTTGCATATTGAGCTCCACTTAACTTGTAGTTTCGTTTGTGCACTTTGCCATGCCATGCATATTTAAACCGGGCATGCATCATATTTGTTTTTGCATCATGCCATGTGTATGTGGTGGTTGTTTACTATGTTGTTTGTTTCTTTCCGGGTTGCTTCTCTCGTTAGCTTCGGTTTCGTTCCGGAGTTGTGAGGATTCGTTCGACTACATCCGTATGTCTTCCTCGTGGACTCGTTCTTCTTCCTTGCGGGATCTCAGGCAAGATGACCATACCCTCGAAATCACTTCTATCTTTGCTTTCCTAGTTGTTCGCTCTATCGCTATGCCGCGCTACCTACCACTTGCTATATCATGCCTCCCATACTGCCATGTCAGCCTCTAACCTTTTCACCCGTCCTAGCAAACCGTTGTTTGGCTATGTTACCGCTTTTGCTCAGCCCCTCTTATAGCGTTGCTAGTTGCAGGAGAAGATGAAGATTGCTCCATGTTGGATTATGTTTATGTTGGGATATCACAATATCTCTTATTTTATTAATGCATCTATATACTTGGTAAAGGGTGGAAGGCTCGGCCTTATGCCTGGTGTTTTGTTCCACTCTTGCCGCCCTAGTTTCTGTCATACCGGTGTTATGTTCCTTGATTTTGCGTTCCTTATGTGGTTGGGTGATTTATGGGACCCCCTTGACAGTTCGCTTTGAATAAAACTCCTCCAGCAAGGCCCAACATTGGTTTTACCATTTGCCTACCTAAGCCTTTTTCCCTTGGGTTCTGCAGACTCAAGGGTCATCTTTATTTTAAACCCCCGGGCCAGTGTTCCTCTGAGTGCTGGTCCAAACTAGAGCCCTTTGCAGCGCCACCTTGGGGAAACTTGAGGTCTAGTTTTAGTTGTACGGACTGCTCATCTGGTGTGCCCTGAGAACGAGATATGTGCAGCTCCTATCGGGATTTGTCGGCACATTCGGGCGGCTTTGCTGGTCTTGTTTTACCATTGTCGAAATGTCTTGTAAACCGGGATTCCGAGACTGATCGGGTCTTCCTGGGTGAAGGTTTATCCTTCGTTGACCGTGAGAGCTTATAATGGGCTAAGTTAGGACACCCCTGCAGGGTATTATCTTTCGAAAGCTGTGCCCGCGGTTATGAGGCAGATGGGAATTTGTTAATATCCGGTTGTAGAGAACTTGACACTTGACCTTAATTAAAACGCATCAACCGCGTGTGTAGCCGTGATGGTCTCTTCTCGGCGGAGTCCGGGAAGTGAACACGGTTTCTGGGTTATGTTTGACGTAAGTAGGAGTTCAGGATCACTTCTTGATCATTGCTAGTTCACGACCGTTCCGTTGCTCCTCTTCTCGCTCTTATTTGCGTATGTTAGCCACCATATATGCTAGTGCTTGCTGCAGCTCCACCTCACTACCCCTTTCCTACCCTTAAGCTTAAATAGTCTTGATCTCGCGGGTGTGAGATTGCTGAGTCCTCGTGACTCACAGATACTTCCAAACAGTTGCAGGTGCCGATGATACCAGTGTAGGTGACGCAACTGAGCTCAAGTGGGAGCTCGATGAAGATCTTGTCCGTTGTGTTGTTTCTTTTCTTGTTGATCAGTAGTGGAGCCCAGTTGGGACGATCAGGGATCTAGCAGTTGGGTTGTCTTCTTTTATTTTGGTTCCGTAGTCGGACCTATGTGTGTATCTTGATTGATGTATGTTTTATTCATGTATTGTGTGAAGTGGCGATTGTAAGCCAACTATTTATCCCATTCTTGTTCATTACATGGGATTGTGTGAAGATGACCCTTCTTGCGACAAAACCACAATGCGGTTATGCCTCTAAGTCGTGCCTCGACATGTGGGAGATATAGCCGCATCGTGGGTGTTACACAACTTGACTGAGCGCACTCGACTAGAGAACCTCCAGCACACACTCGACGAGCGTGCTCGGCAGCAGATTCCTGAGTCCAGTCGACGACAACTTTTTCCGCCTCCAACTCAGGTATACCGAACTCCGATTCAAAATCTCACAGCTGCAGCCCGAATAGCAGAGTCAATTCAGCCTTCCGAGTCGAAAGCTGGCAGAGGTTTGATGCAGATCCGGGCTTTACTCCGGGCCGTAGGAGAGTAGAACACAGCAGTGTCACGGTCACGGAATAGAATTCATAGCAGGTCTGTGGTGGCAGACACAGTTCAGTCGGCTCACAGCCCAAGATCGCCCCCGCGGCGTGAGGGACGTGGAGACCGACGAGATCAGTACAGAAATCGGGAGCAGTATGATCACCGACTCGACCACGATGACCGTCATCGAGTGCCCACACCTTCCCCGAGGAGTGGGTCATATATGCCTCGGCAACACGATGACAGACGCCCTCAAAGTGGCGGACGAAGAATTCTAGTCGACCCCAGGGAGCCAGACTTTGACGCGAGATCTATCCTTGTTCAAGGTCTGGTCGACAGAAATAGAGCACATAGAGAGGGTCATGACAGAGATCACCCGATTGGCAGCAGAGTACATGTTTCAGGCCCAGAGTGCTTTAGCAGAGCTATCAGGGCTGCGGTGATTCCTCCCAACTTCAGGTTGGCGACTGGAATCAGCAAGTTCACTGGTGAGTCCAAGTCTGACACTTGGCTTGAGGACTACCGAGTGGCTGTGCAAATCGGTGGCGGCAATGATGAAGTGGCCATGAAACACCTTCCTCTTATGTTGGAAGGCTCAGCCAGAGCGTGGTTGAATCAGTTAGCACCTGACAGCATATACAGTTGGGAAGAACTCGCCCGAGTGTTTGTCAGAACCTTTGAGGGTACTTGCAAACGGTCGGCAGGGTTAACAGAACTGCAGTCCTGCATACAGAAACCGAATGAGACCTTGAGAGATTACATCCAGAGATGGATCACATTGCATCATACAGTGGAGAATGTGTCAGATCACCAAGCAGTTTGTGCCTTCAAGGAAGGTGTCAAGTATCGAGAATTGAACCTGAAGTTCGGTCGGACTGGGGATATGTCTCTGAGTCGGATGATGGAGATTGCCACCAAGTATGCTAACAGTGAAGAGGAAGACCGACTTCGGAGTGGCAAGCACAAAACAGTCGCCCAAGAAACCAGAGGAGGGAATTCCAATCGGAAGCATAAACGCTAGGCCGAACCAGTAGCTCCTGGTGAAGCTTTAGTTGTGTCTCAAGGGAAGTTCAAGGGGAAGCCCAAAGGGCCATGGAACCCTAGGAAAGTGAAATATCAAGATGGAAATGATGTGTTGGATTTACCGTGCCACATTCACACCAAAAAAGATGAAGAGGGTAATCTGATTTACCCTAAACATACCACTCGACAGTGTCGGCTCCTGATCCAGCAATTCCGAGAGAAACGTCCCAAGGAGAAGGAAAAGGAGTCGGACAAGGGTGAGGATAAGGAAGAAGACGATGATGGTTTTCCCAATGTCAATTCCACTCTGATGATTTTTGCTGATGTTGAAAGCAAAAGTCGACTGAAAGTTATAAACAGAGAGGTGAGCATGGTTGCTCCGGCAACACCAAGTTATCTGAAGTGGTCCCAGACTGCCATCACATTCGACCAGTCTGACCACCCAGCACGTATAGCCACCCCTGGGAGGCAAGCGCTGGTGGTCGACCCAGTTGATTAAGGCACTCGACTGACTAAAGTGCTGATGGATGGTGGTAGTGGCCTAAATATCCTGTATGCGGAGACCTTGAAGGGAATGGGCATTCCGATGTCCAAGCTTAGTGAAAGCAATATGAGTTTCCATGGCACCATACCTGGCAAGAAGGCTGAATCACTCGGCCAGATCGCCCTTGATGTGGTTTTCGGTGATTCCAAGAATTACCGCAAAGAAAAGTTGACATTTGAAGTAGTGGATTTTCATAGTGCTTATCATGCTATTCTGGGTAGGCCTGCTTATGCACGTTTTATGGCTCGACCATGCTACGTCTATCTCAAATTGAAGATGCCTGGTCCCAGAGGAGTGATCACTATCACTGGCAATCGGCAGAAGGCAGAAGAGTGCTTCCAGAAGGGCTCAAAAATCGCCGATGCACAAATGGCAGTAGTAGAATTGCAAGAGTACTAGAAAAATGCAGATCCGAGTGATTTGTTGCGGGCCAAGAAACCAGCCACTGACTCTGCATTTCAGTCGTCCGGTGAAACAAAGCCGATTCATATTCACCCGACCGATCCCAATGCTGCTCCGACTCATATCTCGACAACACTCAACAGCAAATAGGAAGAAGAGCTCATCCAATTCCTCCGTGAGAACTGGGACATCTTTGCATGGAAACCTTCTGACATGCCGGGTGTACCCAGGGGACTGGCTGAGCATCGTTTGCGAGTCGACCCGAAGGTAAAACCAGTCAAGGAACATCTTCGACGATCGGCCATACATAAGAGGAAAGCAATTGGTGAGGAAGTAGCTCGGCTCCTGGCAGCTGAGTTCATCCGAGAAATCTACCACTCTGAGTGGCTCGCCAATGTTGTCATGGTCCCCAAGAAGGACGATTCACTTCGCATGTGCATTGACTTCAAGCATATCAATCGGGCCTGCCCGAAAGATCATTTTCCTCTCCCCCGCATTGACCAAATCGTTTACTCGACTGCAGGGTGTGAGTGATTGTCTTTTCTGGACGCCTATTCCGGGTATCATCAGATCCGACTGTATGGACCCGATGAGATAAAAACGGCTTTCATCACTCCATTCGGATGTTTCTGCTATGTCACCATGCCATTCGGCCTGAAGAACGCTGGAGCCACATTCATGAGGATGATTCAGAAGTGTTTGCTCACTCAAATCAGTCGGAATGTGAAAGCATACATGGATGACATTGTGGTCAAGTCACGTAAGGGTTCCGACCAGCTGGCTGACCTTGCTGAAAATTTTGCCAACCTCAGAAGGTATGATATCAAGCTTAATCCATCAAAGTGCACATTCGGAGTTCCTAGCGGAAAGTTACTCGGTTTCCTCGTTTCCGAACGAGGGATCGACGCTAACCCAGAGAAAGTTGGTGCTATACTCCGGATGAAACGCCCTGTGCATGTGCACGATGTCCAGAAGCTTACTGGTTGTTTGGCCGCCTTGATTCGATTCATTTTTCGCCTCGGTGAAAAGGCATTGCCTCTTTACCGACTGATGAAGAAGTCTGATAAGTTCGAGTGGACTCCTGAAGCTGATGCAGCGTTTGTAGAGCTCAAAGCCCTGCTTTCCACCCAGCCGGTGCTCGCTGCCCCAATCAGCAAAGAGCCTTTACTGCTTTACATTGCAGCCACTGGACAAGTTGTCAGTACAGTACTCACGGTCAAGTGGGAAGAAGAAGGAAAAGCCTATAAAGTTCAGCGCCCAGTATATTATGTTTCTGAAGTTCTGACTCCATCAAAGCAAAGATATCCACATTATCAGAAGCTTGTTTATGGGATTTACATGACCACAAAGAAGGTTGCACACTATTCTCTGATCACTCCATTACAGTCATCAGCGACGCTCCATTATCAGAGATTCTGAACAATAGAGATGCAACTGGTCGAGTGGCGAAGTGGGCGATTGAACTCCTTCCCTTGGATATCAAGTTTGAGGCAAAGAAAGCTATCAAGTCCCAAGCAATAGCAGATTTCCTCGCCGAGTGGATTGAACAGCAACTTCCGACTCAGATTCATTCAGAGCATTGGACCATGTTCTTTGATGGATCCAAGATACTGAACGGTTCTGGTGCTGGGGTGGTATTGGTATCCCCCCGTGATGACAAACTCAGCTATGTTCTCCACATTCACTTTGACTCCTCCAACAACGAAGCTGAATATGAGGCACTTCTGTACGGGTTGCGTATGGCCATCTCACTCGGCGTCCGTCGCCTCATGGTCTATGACGACTCGGATTTAGTGGTCAATCAAGTGATGAAGGAGTGGGACGTCAGAAGCCTAGCTATGACTGGTTATTGCAGTGCAGTGAGAAAGTTAGAAAAGAAGTTTGAGGGGTTAGAGCTTCATCACATACCCCGACTAAAAAATCAAGCAGCTGATGATCTGGCAAAGATAGGTTCCAAAAGGGAAGCCATTCCCAGCAATGTGTTCTTGGAACATATTCATTCACCTTCAGTTCAAGAAGATCCTTTCACTGAAGAGCCCCCACAACCAAAGTGTGACATAGATCCGACTGAAGTCGAAATCCCAGCCGTGGTCAACTTGATCATGGAGGTTTTGGTCATCACTCCCGACTGGACAGTGTTGTATATTTCATACATTCTCAGGAAGGAACTCCCAGAGGATGAAGAAGAGGCTCGACAGATCATCCGTCGATCCAAAGCCTTTACTGTGATAAGAGGACAGCTGTTCAGAGAAAGTGTGACGGGAGTCTGTCAGAAATGCATAACACTAGAAGAAGGTCGAGTGATCCTCAATGACATCCACTCGGGGACCTGTGGTCACCATGCGTCCTCTCGGACCATTGTGGACAAAGCATACCGAGCGGGGTTTTACTGGCCACGAGCAAATGAGATGGCAAAAGAAATAGTCGACAAATGTGAAGGTTGCCAGTTTTACTCCAACATGTCTCACAAGCCTGCGTCGGCCCTGAAGACCATTCCACTCGTCTGGCCCTTTGCTATTTGGGGATTGGATATGGTTGGACCTCTGAGGACTGGTAGGAGCGGCTTCACTCATGTGCTTGTAGTAGTCGACAAGTTCACCAAATGGATTGAAGCCAAGCCTATCAAAAACCTTGAAGCCAGTACTGCTGTCAGTTTCATCAGAGAGTTAACATTCAGATATGGTGTTCCACATAGCATCATCACTGATAACGGGTCAAACTTCGATTCTGATGAGTTCAGAGCCTTCTGTGCTTCTCAAGGTACTCGAGTCGACTATGCTTCAGTCGCCCACCCCCAGTCGAATGGACAAGCTAAGAGAGCAAACGGATTGATTCTCAAAGGACTGAAACCCCGACTGATGCGTGATCTCAAACACGCAGCAGGAGCCTGGGTCGATGAACTTCCATCAGTGTTGTGGGGACTGAGGACGCCTCCCAATCGGTCGACTGGCAGAACTCCATTCTTCTTGGTTAATGGAGCTGAAGTTGTGCTTCCGAGTGACTTGCTACATAATGCGCCCCGAGTCGAGCTTTTCTCAGAAGATGAAGCAGAACAGGCACGGCAAGATGCAGTTGATCTCCTGGAAGAGGAAAGATAGATGGCCTTGATCCGGTCGACCATCTATCAGCAAGACTTGCGTCGATTCCACGCCAGAAACATAAGGGGTCGAGCATTTCAAGAGGGAGACATGGTTCTTCGAGTGGATCAGCAGAAACCACACAAGCTTGCTCCTGCCTGGCAAGGCCCCTTCATTGTCACCAGAGTGCTCCACAACGGAGCGTACCACCTCTACAACATCGAACACAAGAAAGACGAGCCACGCGCTTGGAATGCGGAGCTGCTCCGCCCCTTTTATACTTAAGCACTCATTCTGTTGAGATGTAATAAGAAGTACTTTTGTAGTTTGTTTATCAAAGACAAGAGTTTTACAGTCTTCTAAAATGATTGTCGCTGCTTATGTTTGTGTCTGAAATCCCCCAATGGGTGGCTTAGCTGCGAATCCGTTTCGCCTAAGTTTATAAAATCCTACCGAGTGATGAGCAAGCCTCTCACTCGGGGGCTTAGTTGCGAATCCGTTTCGCCTACGTTTGAAAAAATCCTACCGAGTGGTGAGCAAGCCTCTCACTCGGGGGCTTAGCTGCAGTCCAGTACTCGCCTAAGTTTGAAAAATCCTACCGAGTGGTGAGCAAGCCTCTCACTCGGGGGCTTAGCTGCAGCCCAGTACTCGCCTAAGTTTGAAAAATCCTACCGAGTGGTGAGCAAGCCTCTCACTCGGGGGCTTAGCTGCAGTCCAGTACTTGCCTAAGTTTGAAAAATCCTACCGAGTGGTGAGCAAGCCTCTCACTCAGGGGCTTAGCTGAAGTCCAGTACTCGCCTAAGTTTGAAAAATCCTACCGAGTGGTGAGCAAGCCTCTCACTCGGGGGCTTAGCTGCAGTCCAGTACTCGCCTAAGTTTGAAAAATCCTACTAGCAACCCTCCCACTCGGGGGCTTAGCTGCAGTCCAGTAATCGCCTAAGTTTGAAAAATCCCACCGAGTGGTGAGCAACCCTCCCACTCGGGGGCTTAGCTGCAGTCCAGTACTCGCCTAAGTTTGAAAAATCCTACCGAGTGGTGAGCAAGCCTCTCACTCGGGAGCTTAGCTGCAGTCCAGTACTCGCCTAAGTTTGAAAAATCCTACCGAGTTGTGAGCAACCCTCCCACTCGGGGGCTTAGCTGCAGTCCAGTACTCGCCTAAGTTTGAAAAATCCCACCGAGTGGTGAGCAACCCTCCCACTCGGGGGCTTAGCTGCAGTCCAGTACTCGCCTAAGTTTGAAAAATCCCACCGAGTGGTGAGCAACCCTCCCACTCGGGGGCTTAGCTATAGTCCAGTACTCGCCTAAGTTTGAAAAATCCTACCGAGTGGTGAGCAACCCTCCCACTCGGGGGCTTAGCTGCAGTCCAGTACTCGCCTAAGTTTGAAAAATCCTACCGAGTGGTGAGCAACCCTCCCACTCGGGGGCTTAGCTGCAGTCCAGTACTCGCCTAAGTTTGAAACACATCCCTATCCGCAAGGACGACGAGGTGCAGGGCGACTGCAACTTTCTCTTCAGAGCTGCACCACAAATACAATATGCGCTCCATCCTCATCCGAAAGGACGACGAGGTGCAGGTCGACTGCAACCTTCTCCTCAGAGCTGCGCCACAAGTATAATGTGCGCTCCATCCTCATCCGCAAGGACGACGAGGTGCAGGTCGACTGCAACCTTCTCCTCAGAGCTGCACCACAAGTATAACATGCGCTCCATCCTCATCCGCAAGGACGACGAGGTGCAGGTCGACTGGAACCTCTTCCCCAGAGCTGCATCTCAAGTACAAAAAATATTCTGAGTGAAGAACAAATTCCACTCGAAGGCAAGCACAAGCATATTCGGAGATAAACCAAGTCCAGATAAATCCTAAGGTTCCGACTTCGGATTAAAGTACTCGGGCATCAAGCCCGCAGGAGTTTAACGGTTACAAAATCACTCGGCATTCCGAGGAAAATTTAAGGTGGGGCATAAAAGTTTGTTCACTCCACAGGAGGAGGGCTGGCAGGCTTGACGAATTCGTCCAGATCAATTCCGTCCGCAATCCGAGTGGCAGCAGCAATGAAGGTCTCCATGAAAGATTGGAAGTCGTGCTTCTTGGTGTTGGCGACCTTGATCACTGCCAGCTTCTCTTCTCGTGCTTCCTTGCTGTGGACACGAACCAAAGACAGAGCCACATCAGCGCCACACCGGGTAGAAGACTTCTTCCATTCTTTCACTCGACCGGGAATCTCATTAAGTCGAGTCATCAGAGACTCGAGGTCATTCTGGAGCGTTGCCCTTGGCCAAAGTGCTGTGTCGATCCGCGACATTGCGACCTTCAGTCGAGCAAGATAATCAACAACACCCGCAACACGATATTCCAATCGGAGTACATTCATGGCAGCCTCGTCTTTAACTGGAGAATGGATGGGGTCCAAGCTTGTCTCAACTCGCCCAGTTTCTTCCTCGAAGTTTCGGCAAAATTTTGCATGTACAATTCAAAGATGAGTCAGTGATTGAATGTCGAGTCGACAGTGACGAGTCAGTCGGGTCAAAGAGAATACCTTCAAGCATGACGAACAGCTTCTTGGCAAGACCTCCCAGATAATTCTCCAGCTCGTCCCTCCTGCGAGCAATGCCTTCCATCTTCTCGTTCAGATTGTTCTTGTCCTTCTTCAGGCGAGTTGCTTCCTTATTGGGATCATCAAGGGCAGTTTTCAGCTTGGTGTTTTCTTCCTCCAGTTTGCCGACTGAAGCTAGTTTTTGTTCAGCGAGTGCAGTTTTCTCGTTAGCTGCTTTCCGTGCGGCCGCAAGATCTTGGTCCTTCTTCGCCAGAGCTTGATTCATTTTCTCTGAAAAGAAACAACGTTCGGTTCAGAAAAAGTAAAATAAGATCTGGTACAGAGACAAGTCAGTCCGCAAGCTTTCTCTTACCAGCAGCTTCATCCTTGGCCTTCTGCAGATTTGTCTTGGCCAGTTCCAGATCGAGGTTGAGCTGAATCTGTTTTTTCTCCAATTCAGCAAAACGAACTCCGTGTTCAAAAGATTTCTGTAATCAAGGGACACGCAATCGACCGATGGAAAGATTAGTTACTTCAGAACAATAGTTCGATAAATTCAAGTTGTTTTCAGACCGTAGTCGACTGCCCGCAGTCAACCACGGTCTCGGGGACAACACCCAGTGGGTGCACTTAGCGTGCCCCCACTGGTCCAGATTCCACTCGACGTGGTCTGTCCAGGTTGAGTGTAAAAGAAAGGTTCTCTCAGACCATAGTCGACTGTCTGCAGTCGACCACGGTCTCGGGGACTACACCCAGTGGGTGCACTTAGCGTGCTCCCACTAGTTCAGGTTCCACTCGTCATGGTCCGTCCAAGTCGAGTGAGGAAATTCCGATTCTCAGACCACAGTCGACTGCCCGCAGTCAACTATGGTCTCGGGGACTACACCCAGTGGGCTCAGCGTGCCCCCACTGATTCAAAGATTCAATCGACAACAACATAGTCAGCTCAAAGTGCAAGTTTTCTCAGTGGCAAATCAAAACACCCAGTGGGTGTACAGATGCGAAGCGCAGACAGATGAAAAGATTCTTTGAAAGAAAGTTTTCAGGTAGCATATCCTAACAGAACAAGCCAAAAGAGTCAGTCGGCAATCTGCTAACCTGGACGTTGCTCTAGAGAGCAGAGCTGGCATCATAAGCAGCTTGGCTGGCTTCCCGCACCATCTTCATCTTCTCCATCATAATGCCCGCCTGGCGTATAGCCTCTTTGGCAGCACCCACCTGGTCCTTTGGGACGTGATGTGCATCAAAAAGTGATGGTGGATCGGTGGGAGTCTGTGCGGCTGACGCTGAAGGCTGAGCACTAGACAGTGGTATGGCGAAGGAGACGGAAGTCCGATTGGCATCGCCGGTGTCCTGAATTACCGGTTCCGCCACCGGCGTCGACTGAGGCGTCTTGCCAGCGGACGTTTTCCTGTTTCTTCTCCCCAAGGGCCTCTGTGGCTCGTCCTCGTCGTCGTCGGGGAGGTCAATGACGTTGATAGGAGCTGTAAAAGATCAATCGCCAAAAGTTCATCCTCGATTGGTTATATCGCAGTTCAATCGACAAAGCAAAGACAAGATCGCAAAGATTATACCTGGGTTGGAGGTGACCGCATCTTCCATGTCCTCATCCTCGATTCTGTAAGCAGAGGTCCCAGAGGTAGCGGCACTCCTAGTTTCAAGATTCAGTCGGTCAAACCAAGGAAAAATAGACAACGCAGAATTCCGGGTAAAATTGAAGACGGAACACTTACGCAGAGGCAACAGGGATGTCGATTTTGATTCTGGGCAGTGCCTTTCGGGTCTTCTGTGGTACGACCTTGGATTGTTTCGAAACCTTTTCAGTCGGCGCCAGAGAAGATGTCCGAGGACGCTTTGACGACTGCCCAGTCTGAATGGTTGCCTTGTCGCAGGCGCTTGCGGGATCGTGGGTGAGCTTGGATCACCTTTCCCTACGGGGAGGTGAGTCGACCTCTTCTTCATCGCTCGGGTCGGAGCTCTCCTCGTCCCCTTCACCATCGGAATGCCACTCGCCGCTCTCGCCTCCGCTCGCCTCTCCCTCTAGGTCCTGCTCCTGCTCCCTGTTGGGCATCGAGTACATCTCAGTCAGGGCCTGGAAGACAACAATCAAGACAGAAGTCAGTCGGGTGACAGCAAACAGTTATTTGATAAATCAAGAAGACACTCGACCATTCGGAGTTGTACCTTGTCTGTTTCATACGTGTTGTTGAGTGGAGGGACCCTCCTGGATCCCCTAGGGTTATCTTTGTTGCCAGTGAAACCCCTCAGCCACCCCTCCAATGTAGCTTCATCGACTTCCTCTGGATCGATCCGAGTGATGTCGTCAGTGCCCGAATACATCCACATCGGATGGTTTCGAGCTTGAAGTGGTTGAATGCGTCGCCTGAGGAAGACCTCCAACAGATCCATGCCGGTTACCCCATCACGGACAAGCTGATCTACTCGCTCGACCAGCACCTTCACCTGTGCCTTCTCCTCTGGGGTCACTTTCAAGGCGGAGGGCTTCTCCACTCATGCCATGGAAAAGGTGGGAAGTCCAGTCGACTGTCCTGGAGTCGGCTGATCCTTGCAGTAGAACCAGGTCGAGTGCCACCCTCGGACCGACTCGGGAAGGATCATGGCTGGGAAAGAGCTTTTACCCCTCATCTGAATTCCAAGACCCCCGCACATCTGGGTCACATGCGTCCTCTCGTCACTCGGGTTGGCCTTCTTGACCGACTGAGAACGACACGTGAATATGTGCTTGAAGAGACCCCAATGTGGTCGACAACCCAGGAAGTTCTCGCACATGAACAAGAAAGCAGCAAGATACACGATGGTGTTTGGGGTAAAGTGGTGGAGTTGCGCCCCAAAGAAGTTCAAGAAACCTCGAAGAAAGGATGGGGAGGCAAAGAAAACCCGCGGTCGACGTGAGTAGCGAGGAGAACGCACTCACCCTCCTGTGGCCGCGGCTCAGTCTCGTCCCCCGGGAGCCGCGCCGATTCGTGGGGGATCAGTCCCCCCTCGACCAAGTCATCGATGTCGTCTTGACGGATCGCGAAGCGAATCCAGTCGCCCTGGATCCAGCCGGGCGGCAGGCCGGACCTCGAGGAAGACCCGCCCCGGCTGGACTTCTTCCCCTTCGCCTTCGCCGTCGCCTTCTTCATGCGCTCCAATGCCACCGTCTTCTCCTTCCCCATCGCAGCAGGCAGAGATTGAATGGAGCAGCGGCGCCGGGGCAGGAGCGGATGCGGTGGAGAAAACAGAGAAGGAAGAGGAAGAATGAGAGCGCACTGTTCAAAAACCCCGGACCGACGCCTTATATGAGGTTGCTTCCGAGTGACTGACTTGTGGACCCGGGCGATCTTGCCAAATCCCGCAACAGTCGCGCGAGCGATACGTGGCGAAAAGGGCAGCGTGGAAATCGAGGCGGCCCTGCCTTATCCAGCCCGATTGCTGCGGCCTCCTCTGCCCCGCGCGCTTCCCAAAAATTCGAATCCCGCGAGATCCGCAGGCAACAGAGCAACCTGTCAGACACAAGATTTTCTCCGCATCAACACTCGAAGCTTTCCAGCAAAAGTTCACTCGACAAAACCAAGAATGGATCAAGGCGACTGAAAAAGAAGTTGATGTCACCGTGTTGATTCATCGATCCTAACCAGACACTTCCAAAGTGCAAGAGCTGAATCGGAAGTATTTTCAACTCCTTCTCCACTCAAACCCTGAACCATTCGGGGGCTAATGATGAAGCCATGTACCTAGGGTAGGGTCATAGGCCTGACGTAGACACCCTCCCCAAGGGCATCACCCTAAAGACAGAAGCATTCGAATGGTACCATCATCCACTCGACCATGAGGCATTCCACTCAGAAGACTTGAAGTCACTCGACCATGGAGACTGTCACTCGACCGCCAAAAGATCTAAAGCCACTCCGCACTGCAACGGTCAGACATTACATCATAGCTTTAATGGTCATTATGTCTCTTTATTACTAGCGTTACCAGTAACGCCCCCCTCTTGATGTACATTGAACCCTGTGTAACGGAGGGGAGCTGGGGTCCTGGCGCACTCTATATAAGCCACCCCCCTCCTCTGGGACAAGGGTTCGCACCCCTATAAACACACACATACATAATCCAGTCGACCGCCTCTGGGCGCCGAGACGTAGGGTTGTTACTTCTTCCGAGAAGGGCCTAAACTCGTAAAACTCATGTGTACAACTTCGCCATAGCTAGGATCTTGCCTCTCCATACTTACCCCCTATTCTACTGTCAGTCTTAGTACCTCGACAGTGGGCGCGCCCCCCACCCTTGCCGTCACCTCGGGACTCTTCTGGCCCAACTCCGGTGCTTCGGGGGTCTCTTTTGGTCAATAAAAATCACCGTAAATTTTCAGCCCATTCCGAGAACTTCTATTTCTGCACAAAAAACGACACCATGGTAGTTCTGCTGAAAACAGCGTCAGTCCTGGTTATTTCTAATCAAATCATACCAAAATCATATAAAATTGCCGTAAACATGGCATGAATACTTCATAAATTATAGATACGTTGGAGACGTATCAGCATCTCCAAGCTTAATTCATGCTCGTCCTCGAGTAGGTAAATGATAAAAGAAATAATTTATGAAGTGTGAAAGCTAGCAAGTGCACAAGTTCGATCAGTGATAATTTCAATCACTTTTTCTAGCATTATTATATATCATAAACAGTAGCTCATCTCATAAAACTTCTCATGATCAAGTAACAAGGTATTCACATGTTAAAGCATAGACCATAACCTTTCTTGAAAACTACCAAACTATGTTCTCAGTCATCAAACAATTGCAATTCATCTTATTTTCACGAAGGGTCTATGTAAGAGCTTTGATTTAGCAAATTCAACATACTCAACTATCATATAGTCTTCCATGATTACTACCTCTCAAAGCATATTTCTAGAACAAATAGGATCCATCGAACACAGAGAAAGATAGGGGCTTAGTGTTTCGCCTCCCAACTAATTTATCATATAGATAATTGCCAACAATAATAACTCATGATCAAATATATTTGAATGGCCATATATGCTTAGATCGTTCCCCATCACATGATGCTTGCCAACTAAAGAGTAGGTTGGAATGAGAAGGAATACTAATAACTCTTGCATAAAAGTAAAAGATAGGCCCTTCGCAGAGGGAAGCAGGGATTTGCATAGGTGCCAGAGCTCGAAGCTTTTAAAACATAGATGAATATAATTTTGAGAGGTATGCTTTCATTGTCAACGTAACGACCGAGAGTTCCCAATATCTTCCATGCTAGGCACATTATAGGTGGTTCCCAAACAGAATGGTAGACTTTTTACTCCCCCTCCACCAACAATCACACTCCACGGCTGATCCGAAACAACGGGTACCGTCCATACCAACAACAGTCCTGGGGAGTTTTGTTTGATGATTATATTTTGATTTGATTTTGAGCATGGAACTGGGCATCCCGATTACCAGCCACTCTCTCGTGAATGATAAGTGAATGAAAACTCATCATGAGAATAACCCACCTAGCATGGAAGATATTGACAGCCCCTACTCGCTACATGAGCGATTCGGGCATACAAAACAGATTATTATTTGAAGGTTTAGAGTTTGGCACATGCAAATTTACTTGGAACGGCAGGTAAATACCGCATATAGGTAGATATGATGGACACTCATGGAAGAAACTTGGTTCAAGGATTTTGGATGCACAAGCAGTGTCCCCGCTTAGTATAGAAATTTTGGCTAGCAAAAGATTCTAAAAAGCAAGCACCACATGTTGGAGGATCCATAACAATATAAATTTTATGCAAATATACCCAAACATAACTCATTAGGTTGTCTTCCTTGTCCAACTTCAACTAATTTGATCAAAATTTGAAAATAATTAATGGGGCTCATAATCATAGAAGATGTCCAACATAGTATATTTATATGTGAAATCTCTCTTCCTTCAATATTCTTTCCTGAATTGTTCGAGTGACCAATACTATGTTTGCTAACTTTCAATAAATTTACCACCTCTACTGCTTATATGTGAAGTCATTACTCCCCATGGTATAAGCATATGAAGCATATATAATTTCAGATTTATGATATTCAATTCATTCAACCATTTACTCATAGGATATA
Source organism: Triticum aestivum (assembly GCF_018294505.1). Taxonomy (NCBI): domain Eukaryota; kingdom Viridiplantae; phylum Streptophyta; class Magnoliopsida; order Poales; family Poaceae; genus Triticum; species Triticum aestivum. The sequence continues at coordinate 277,868,233 of NC_057808.1, forward strand.
AGTGAAGCACGTGAGTAAATGACAAACTACTCCAAAAAGATATAAGTGAAGATCAATGCGTAGTCAAATAATTAAGTAGCTATGTGAAGACTCTCTCTCATAAAGAAAATTTAGATCTTAAGTACTTTATTCAAACATCAAGCAAAACAAAATAAAATGACATTCCAAGGATAGCACATATCATGTGAAGAAGCAAAAACTTAGGCTCAACCGAGGCTAACCGATGATTGTTGATGAAGAAAGGTGGGATGCCAACCGAGGCATCCCCAAGCTTAGACGCTTGAGACTTATTAAAATATTAATTAGGGATGCCTTGGGCATCCCTAAGCTTGAGCTTTTGTGTCTCCTTAATTCCTCTCATATCATAGTTTCCCTAATTCTTAAAACTTCATCCACACAAAACTCAACAAGAACTCGTGAGATAAGTTATACAAATCAATGCAAAACCTTATAATTCTCTACTGTAGCAAATCACTAAAATTATAATTTGACATTGCATACTAATTGCCTCTGCATATTTAACACTCCTATCCTCAAATAGAATCATTAAACAGGCAAACATATGCAAACAATGCAATGATAACAGCAATCTGTCTAAACAGGATAGTGTGTAAAGAATGCAAGAGGAATCATACTTCTTTAACTCCAATTTTTTTGAAAAATTACCACACTGTATATAATTTGTTGTTACCCATTGTGTAAAAATTTCAAGATTTTATCATGTTCTGACTATTCACCAACATTCAAAACATAACAGCAAACTTTCTGTTTTCAAACAGCAACATGTAGACTTGCAAAATAAGCATGGTAAATGCTATACTTGACCTTTTTATTGAAATAAAAGATGCAGAACATTACTCTAAATAACAGCAAGCAAATACTAATAAAAGAAAATGATGCTCCAAGCAAAACTCATATCATGTGGTGAATAAAAATATAGCCTCAAGTATATTTACCGATGAACGAAGACGAAAGAGGGGATGCCATCTGGGGCACCCCCAAGCTCAGGCTCTTGGTTGTACTTGAATATGACCTTGGGGTGCCTTTGGCATCCCCAAGCTTAGGCTCTTGCCATTCCTTATTCCGTAGTCCATAGAATCTTTACCCAAAACTTGGAAACTTCACAACACAAAACTCAACAGAAAACTCGTAAGCTCTGTTAGTATAATAAAGCAAATCACCACTTAGGTACTGTTGTGAACTCATTCTAAATTTATATTGGTGTAATATCTACTGTATTCCAACTTCTCCATGGTTCATACCCTCCGATACTACTCATAGATTCATCAAAATAAGCAAACAACACATGAAAAAACAGAATCTCTCAAAAACAGAACGGTCTGTTGTAATCTAGAAACTTTCCATACTTCTGTTACTCCAAAAATTCTGAAAAATTAGGACAATCTAGGAAATTTTTATATGAATCATATGTCAAAAATTCAGAATTTTATCACGTTCTGGTGAATTTTAAAAATTCCTAGACTGAGAGCAAAAGTTTTCGTTTTTGCACAGAATCAAGTGAACTATCACCATAGACCGTCCCAAAGGTCTTACTTGGCACTTTATTGAAACAAAAGCTATAAAAATAATTAATACAGTAGCATAATCATGTTAACACACGAAAACAATAGGGGTAAATATTGGGTTGTCTCCCAACAAGTGCTTTTCTTTAATGCCTTTCTAGCTAGGCATGATAATTTCAATGATGCTCACGTAGAAGTAAAGAATTGAAACATAAAGGGAGCATCATGAAGCATATGAATAGCACATTTAAGTCTAACCCACTTCCTATACATAGGGATTTTGTGAGCAAACAACTTATGGGAACAAGAATCAACTAGCATAGGAAGGCAAGACAAGCAGAACTTCAAGATTTTCAACACATAGAGAGGAAACTTGATATTATTGCAATACGTAAAAGCATATGTTCCTCTCTCATAATAATTTTCAGTATTATCATGAATTAATTCAACAATATAACTATCACATAAAGCATTATTTTCATGATCCATAAGCATAGAAAATTTGTTACTCTCCACATAAGCAAATTTCTTCTCATGAATAGTATTGGGAGCAAACTCAACAAAATAACTATCACGTGAGTCATAATCCAATTGAAAATTAAAATCATGATGACAAGTTTCATGGTTGTCATTATTATTTATAGCATACATGTCATCATAATAATCATCATAGATAGCAACTTTGTTCTCATAATCAATTGAAACCTCTTCCAAGATAGTGGAATCATCACTAAATAAAGTCATGACCTCTCCAAATCCACTTTCATAAATAATTATAAGATTCAAAACCCTTCAAAATAGTGGGATCATTACCTAGAGTTGACACTCTTCCAAACCCACTTTCATCAATATAATCATCATAAACAGGAGGCATGCTATCATCATAATAAATTTGCTCGTCAAAACTTGGGGGACAAAAATTATAATCTTCATCAAACATAGCATCCCCAAGCTTATGGTTTTGCATGTCATTAGCATCATGGATATTCAAAGAATTCATACTAACAACATTGCAATCATGCTCATCATTCAAAGATTTTGTGCCAAACATTTTAGTAACTTCTTCTTCTAATACTTGAGCACAATTTTCCTTTCCATCATTTTCACGAAAGACATTAAAAAGATGAAGCATATGAGGCAACCTCAATTCCATTTTTTGTAGTTTTCTTTCATAGACTAAACTAGTGATAAAACAAGAAACTAAAATATTCAATTGCAAGGTCCAAAGATATACCTTCAAGCACTAACCTCCCTGGCAACGGCTCCAGAAAAGAGCTTGATGTCTACTACGCAACTTTATCCTTGTAGACGTTGTTGGGCCTCCAAGTGCAGAGTTTTGTAGGACAGTAACAAACTTCCCTCAAGTGGATGACCTAAGGTCTATCAATCCGTGGGAGGCATAGGATGAAGATGTTCTCTCTCAAACAACCCTGCAACCAAATAACAAAGAGTCTCTTGTGTCCCCAACACACCCAATACAATGGTAAATTGTATAGGCACACTAGTTCGGTGAAGAGATGGTGATACAAGTGTAATATGGATGGTAGATATAGGTTTTTGTAATCTGAAAATATAAAACAGCAAGGTTCCAAGTAACAAAAGTGAGCAAAAACGATATTGCAATGCTTGGAAATAAGGCCTAGGGTTCATACTTTCACTAGTGCAAGTTCTCTCAACAATGATAACATAATTAAATCATATGGCAATCCCTCAACGTGCGACAAAAGTCACTTCAAAGTTCCTATCGCGAGAACATAAGATGAAATTGTTTGTAGGGTATGAAACCACCTCAAAGTTATTCTTTCCGATCAATCCATTGGGCTATTCCTATAAGTGTCATAGACAACCCTAGAGTTCGTAGTAAAATAACAGTGTATGACACACATCCATCAACCCTAATGTCACCTAGATACTCCAATGTCACCACAAGTATCCGTGGGTCAATTATACGATATGCATCAAACAACTTCAGATTCATAATATTCAATCCAACATAAAGAACCTCAAAGAGTGCCCCAAGATTCCTACCAAATATACATGGACGAAAACATGCATCAACCCTTATGTATAGATTACCCCAATGTCACCTCGGGAATCTGCGAGTTGAGTGCTAAAACATACGTCAAGTGAATCAATAGAACACCCCAATGTCACCACGGGTATCCCACGCAAGACATACATCAAGGTTTCTCAAATCCATAATAGTATTAAATCCGATAATAGTGAAACCTCAAAGGTAACTCAATTCATCACAAGAAGGTAGAGGGGGAGAAACACCATATGATCCAACTATAGTAGCAAAGCTCGCGGTACATCAAGATCGTGCCAAATCAAGAACACGAGAGAGAGACCAAACACATAGCTACTGGTACATACCCTTAGCCCCAAGGGTGAACTATTCCCTCCTCGTCATGGAGACCGCCGGGATGATGAAGATGGCCACCGCTGATGGTTTCCCCCTCCGGTAGTGTGCCGAAACGGGCTCCCGATTGGTTTTTCATGGCTATAGAGTCTTGCGGCGGCGGAACTCCCGATCTAGGTTTATTTCTGGAGGTTTCGGGATTTATAGGAATTTTTGGCGTCGGTTTCACGTCAGGGGGGCCACGAGGCAGCGGCAAGACAGGGGGCGCGCCCTAGGTGGGTGGGCGCGCCCCCACCCTTGTCGTCACCTCGGGACTCTTCTGGCCCAACTCTGGTGCTTCGCAGGTCTCTTTTGGTCCAGAAAAAATCATCGTAAATTTTCAGCCCATTCCGAGAACTTCAATTTTTGCACAAAAAATGACACCACGGTAGTTTTGCTGAAAACAGTGTCAGCCCGGTTAGTTCTAATCAAATCATATAAAATTGTTGTAAACATGGCATGAATACTTCATAAAATATAGATACGTTTGATCGCTCTCTGACTATAGCACCAGAAAAGCTCCTGTCTGCTAGGACTACGTCGGTATTTCCCCAAAGAGGAAGGGATGATGTAGCACAGCGAAGGTAGGTATTTCCCGCAGTGAAGAAACCAAGGTTATCGAACCAGTAGGAGAACCAAGCAACACAACTTAAACAACACCTGCACACAAATAACAACACCTCGCAACCCGACGTGTTAAAGGGGTTGTAAATCCCTTTCGGGTAATGATGCCAGAAAATTGTAGTAGATTGAAATAATAGATCGCAAATAAAATAAAGTGCATCAAAGTATTTTTGTGTTTTTGGTTTAATAGATCTGAATAAAATGCAAATGAGAAGTAGATCGCAAGAAAATATATGAGAAAGAAGACCTGGGGGCCGTAGGTTTCACTAGTGGCTTCTCTCGAGAAAGATAGCAAACAGTGGGTAAACAAATAATTTTGGGCAATTGATGGAACCTCAAATAATTATGACGATATCCAGGCAATGATCATTACATAGGCATCACGTCCAAGATTAGTAGACCGACTCCTGCCTGCATCTACTACTATTACTCCACACATCGACCGCTATCCAGCATGCATCTAGTGTATTAAGTACATGGAAAAACGGGGTAATGCAATAAGAACGATGACATGATGTAGACAAGATCCGTTTATCTATTGTATTAGATATTGATCCCATCTTTTTATCCTTAGTAGCAACGATACATACGTGTCGGTTCCCTTTCTTTCACTGGGATCAAGCACCGTAAGATCGAACCCACTACCGGGCACCTCTTCCCATTGCAAGATAAATAGCTCAAGTTGGCCAAACAAAATCCAAATATCGGAGAAGAAATATGAGTCTATAAGAGATCATGCATATAAGAGATCAAAGAAACTCAAATAACTTTCATGGATATAAAAAGATATGACTGATCATAAACTCAAAGTTCATCAGATCCCAACAAACACACCGTAAAAGAGTTACATCATATGGATCTCTAAGAGACCATTGTATTGAGAATTCAGCGAGAGAGAGAAAGCCATCTAGCTACTAACTACGGACCCAAAGGTCTACAAAGAACTACTCATGCATCATCGGAGAGGCACCAATGGAGGTGGTGAACCCCATCCGAGATGGTGTCTAGATTGGATCTGGTGGTTCTGGATTCTGCGGCGGCTGGATGAATATTTCGTCGACGCTTCTAGGGTTCTGGGATTTTTGGGGTATTTATAGAGCAAAGAGGCGGTCCAGGGGGCACCCGAGGTGGACACAACCCACCAGGGCGCGTTTGGGCCTCCTGGCGCGCCCATGTGGGTTGTCCCCTCCTCCGGACTACCCCCAGGTGCAACCAGGGCCCAACTTCTTTCTTTTGGTCCATAACAAATCATCGTGAAGTTTCGTTGCATTTGGACTCCATCTGATATTGATTTCCTGCGATGTAAAAAACATGGAAAAACAATAACTGCCACTTGGTACTATGTCAATAGGTTAGTACCAAAAAATGATACAAAATGACTATAAAATGATTATAAAACATCCAAGATAGATAATAAAACAGCATGGAACAATAAAAAATTATAGATACGTTGGAGACGTATCAACATCTCCAAGCTTAACTCCTACTCGCCCTAGAGTAGGTAAGTGATAAAAACAGATTTTTTGATGTGGAGTGCTGTTCATCATGTCATATCATATTATTTTCTTTATAGCACAGACATTTGGACTTTTATGTGATTCAAAGCAATAGTCTAGTTTTGACATAATAATTTAGATACTCAAGCATATCAACAAGCAACCATGTCTTTCAAAATATCAATGCTAAAATAAGTTATCCCTAGCCCATCATGCTCAAACATTGATCCATTCATGAAACACACTCGAATATTAGCTACACCCAATACTTAAGTACGATCATATTGCGTCCTAGTTGGTGCTTTTTGTGATAGAAGATGGAGACTCAAAATAAAAATTGCATAAAGTAAAAGAAAGGCCCTTCACAGAGAGAAGTAGGGATTTGTAGAGGTGCCAGAGCTCAAGGCGAAAAAATTAGAGATAAAAACATTTTGGGAGGTGTATCCATCCCACCAACGAAAACGACTCAGAGTTCCGAACACTTTCCATGCTAGATATGCCATAGGCGGTTCCCAAACGGAAAATAAAGTTTATTCCCTTTTCCACCATACTTTCACTTTCCATGGCTAACCGTATCCACGGGTGCCCTCCATACCAACACTTTCCAAGGAATTTATTATTTGACAACATAAAGTAAATTCATTTTTGCATTTCGGGACCGGGCATCCCTAAAACCTTTGCCTTACCCTCGTGCAATGACAAGTGAAAAAACACTCATCATGAGAATAACATATCCAACATGGAAAATATTAGCCACCCATTACTGTTCCGCGAGCGAAACAACCATACAAAAGAGAGGTTTATTTTGAAAATTAGAGATGGCACATGCAAATTTTCTTAGAACGGCAAAAGAATACCGCATATAGGTAGATATAGTGGACTCATGTGGCAAAACTAGTTTAAAGGATTTTGGATGCACAAGTAGAGATCATACTTAGTGCAAAATGAAGGCTAGCAAAAAGATTGAGAAGCGAGCAACCAAGAAACGAATAATCTCATAAGCAAGCATTAAGCATAATTACCACCGAATAATGCACCACAAGTAGGATATAATTTTCATTGCATGATTATTGACTTTCGTGCATGCATAGGGAATCACAAACCTTAACACCAATATTCTTACTAAAGCATAATTACTCATCAACATAACTCACATATCACATCATCATATCTCAAAACTATTACTAAGAATCAAGTTTATTTTGTCCAATGATCTTCGTGACATTTTTTACTTTATCCGTCTTGGATATCTATCACTTTGGGACTAATTTTCATGTGTTGCTTTTCATAAGCTCAAACAAATATTAGTGAAGATCATGAGCATAACAAATTTTCTTTCTCTCAAAATAATTTAAGTGAAGCAAGAGAGAATTTATTCAAAATTTTACTAACTCTCAAATAAATCTAACTGAATCAAGAGAGAATTTCTTCAAAAATAACAAAGCACATCGTGCTCAAAAAGATATAAGTGAAGCACTAGAGCAAGTCCTAGCTCATAAAAGATTTAAGTGAAGCACAGAGAGCAATTCTAACAAGTTATGATATAATTTTGGATCTCTCAAATAGGTGTGTCCAGCAAGGGTTGATGACAAAATAAAACAAGCAAAGACTCATATCATACAAGACGCTCCAAGCCAAACACATATCATGTGACGAATAAAAATATAGCCTCGAGTAAAATACCGATAGTTGTTGGAAGAAAGCGGGGATGCCACTTGGGGGCATCCCCAAGATTAGTTGGTTGCTCATTATTGGATAATAGCTTGGGAAACCGGGGCATCCCCAAGCTTAGGCTCTTGCATCCTTCCATCATCCATCGTAAGATAACTCAAAACTTGAAAACTGCAATCACACAAAACTCAACAAAACTTTTGTGAGATCCGTTAGTGTAAGAAAAATAAATCACTAATATAAGTGTTGTATAAAACCAATTCATATTTTGTTTTTGTATTATATCTACTGTATTCCAACTTTTCTATGGCAAAAACTCATCACAGAAAACCATAGAGCCATCAAAATAAGCACACAACACAAAGAAAACAGAATCTGTCAAAACAAAACAGTCTGTAGTAATCTGACTTTTGCAAATACTTCTGGGACTCCAAAAATTCTACCAAATTAGACGACCAGGGTAATTTGTATATTAATCTTCTGCAAAAAAATCAGAGCAAAAGCTCTTTTCTGTGATTTATGAAAATTATTTTCATGAGCGCAAAGTTTCTGTCTTTTTCAGCAAGATCAAACAACTATCACCCAAGAAGATCCTAAAGGCTTTACTTGGCACAAACACTAATTTAAACATAAAAAACACAATCATAACAAAATCATAATTGTGCTAACACACAAGAACATAAAACAAAAAGCAAAAATAAAATTTATTCCTTGGGTTGCCTCCCAACAAGCGCTATAGTTTTACGCCTTAGCTAGGCATAAAGCAAGGGTCTAAGTTTTTTCATCTTTGGTTCGAGATCCATAAGATGCCCTCATGATTGATTCATAAGGTGGCCTAATTTTTGTTCTAGGAAAGTGTTCCATACCTTTCCTTAAAGTAAATTGGAACTTAATATTGCCTTCTTTCATATCAATCATGGCACCGATAGTGCGTAAAAACGGTCTACCAAGAATAATTGGACAAGACGGATTGCAATCAATATCAAGAACAATAAAATCTATGGGCACATAATTCCTATTTGCAAGAATAAGAACATCATTAATTCTTCCCATAGGCTTTTTAATAGTAGAATCCGCGAAGTGCAAATTCAAAGAGCATTCTTCAAGATGGTAAGACCAAGCACATCACATAAAGATTTAGGAATTGTAGAAACACTAGCACCCAAGTCACACAAAGGAAAACACTCATAATTTTTAATATTGACTTTGATAGTAGGTTCCCACTCATCATGCAATTTTCTAGGAATTGAAACTTCTAATTCCAACTTTTCTTCCAAAGCTTTCATCATAGCATCCACAATATGTTCAGTAAAAGCTTTATTTTGTTCATATACATGGGGTGAATTTAGCATGGATTGCAACAAAGAATTACAATCAATCAAAGAGAAACTATCATAACTAAAGTCTTTGTAATCCAAAAGAGTGGGTGCATCACTAGCTAAAGTTTTGACCTCTCCAAACCCACTTTCATCAATTTTCTAAACAAGATTTTCACCCTCCGAAATATTGAGACGCCTTCTACCTAAAGTTGACTCTTCTCCAGTCCCTTTTTCATCATTCTTATCTTTACTAAACAAGGAATCAATAGAAGAAACACCAATCATTTTAAGATCTCCATCATCATTGCAAGAATAATCACTAGAAAAAGCTTTTTCTAAAAATTCTCTTTTAGCTCTAAGCATCACAGTTCTTTTCTTGCTTTCATCCATAGAAACATAAAGAGCTTTAATTGATTCATCTACTTTAGGCACAAAAAATTTCATCTTGAGATTTTCGACATTAAGAGCAATTCTATCAACACTTCTAGACAAATCATCAATCTTATTCAACTTTTCTTCTATGGAAGTGTTGAAAACTTTTTGTGTGTTGATAAAGTCTTTATTATTATTCTCAAGATCAGAGGTGTTCCTATTATTATTATAAGATTGATTTCCATAGTAATTACCATAATTATTAGAGGAATTACTAGGAAAAGGCCTAGGATTAAAATTACCTCTATAAGCATTGTTGTTGAAATTATTTCTAGATATAAAATTCACATCAATGGCATCACTATTTTGCTCAATCAAAGTAGACAAAGGGATATCATTAAAATCAATAGGAGCACTTTTACTAGCAACCAATTTCATAAGAGCATCAACTTTTTCACTCAAAGAAGAAATTTCTTCAACCGAATTAACTTTTCTACTAGTAGGAGCTCTTTCGGTATGCCATTGTGAATAATTGGCCATGATATTATCAAGCAATTTGGTGGCTTCACCCAAAGTAATTTCCATAAAAGTACAACCCGCGGTGGAATCTAAAAGATTACGAGAAACAAAATTCAACCCCACATAAAATTTTTGTATGATCATCCAAAGATTTAACCCATGAGTTGGGCAATTCCTCAGCATCGTTTTCATCCTTTCCCAAGATTGTGCAACATGCTCATGTTCAAGTTGCTTGAAATTCATGATCTGGGTTCTAAGGGAAATAATTTTTGCGGGAGGAAAATACTTAGTGATAAAAGCATCTTTGCACTTATTCCAAGAATCGATACTATTACGAGGCAAAGAAGAGAACCAAATTTTTGCAGAATCACGCAAAGAAAACGGAAATAATTTCATCTTGACCAAATCATTGTCCACATCTTTTTTCTTTTGCATATCGCATAATTCCACGAAGGTATTAAGATGGGACGCGGCATCCTCATTAGGAGTGTCGGAAAATTGGTCTTTCATAACAAGATTCAGCAAAGCAGTATTAATATCACAATTCTCCGCACTAGTGGCGGGAGGAGCAAGCGGAGTGCCAATAAAATCATTGTTGTTGGTATTTGAGAAATCACATAACTTGGTGTTCTCTTGAGTCATGATGACTATACAACAAGATTGCACTCCAAAACAGATCTGGCGAGAAAACGGCGAATGAAAAAACAGAGGCGAATAAAACGGCAAAATTTTGTGAAGTGGGGGAGAGGAAAACGAGAGGCAAATGGCAAATAATGTAAATTGCGAGGAGATGAGACTTGTGATTAGGAACCTGGTTATGTTGAAGATGTTCCCCGGCAACGGCGCCAGAAATTCCTTTTGATCGCTCTCTGACTATAGCGCCACAAAAGCTCTTGTCTGCTAGGACTACGTCGATATTTCCCCAAAGAGGAAGGGATGATGTAGCACAGTGAAGGTAGGTATTTCCCTCAGTGAAGAAACCAAGGTTATCGAACTAGTAGGAGAACCAAGCAACACAACGTAAACAGCACCTGAACACAAATAACAACACCTCGCAACCCGACGTGTTAAAGGGGTTGTCAATCCCTTTCGGGTAACGATGCCAGAAAATTGTACTAGATTGAAATAATAGATTGAAAATAAAATAAAGTGCAGCAAAGTATTTTTGTATTTTTGGTTTAATAGATCTGAATAAAAATGCAAAGGAAAAGTAGATCACAAGCAAATATATGAGAAAGAAGACCCGGGGGCCGTAGGTTTCACTAGTGGCTTCTCTCGAGAAAGATACCAAACGGTGGGTAAACAAATTACTATTGGGCAATTGATAGAAACTCAAATAATTATGACGATATCCAGGCAATGATCATTACATAGGCATCACGTCCAAGATTAGTAGACCGACTCCTGCCTGCATCTACTACTATTACTCCACACATCGACCGCTATCCAGCATGCATCTAGTGTATTAAGTACATGGAAAAACGGGGTAATGCAATAAGAACGATGACATGATGTAGACAAGATCCGTTTATCTATTGTGTTAGATATTGATCCCATCTTTTTATCCTTAGTAGCAACGATACATACGTGTCGGTTCCCTTTCTTTCACTGGGATCAAGCACCGTAAGATCGAACCCACTACCGGGCACCTCTTCCCATTGCAAGATAAATAGCTCAAGTTGGCCAAACAAAATCCAAATATCGGAGAAGAAATATGAGTCTATAAGAGATCATGCATATAAGAGATCAAAGAAACTCAAATAACTTTCATGGATATAAAAAGATATGACTGATCATAAACTCAAAGTTCATCAGATCCCAACAAACACACCGTAAAAGAGTTACATCATATGGATCTCTAAGAGACCATTGTATTGAGAATTCAGCGAGAGAGAGAAAGCCATCTAGCTACTAACTACGGACCCAAAGGTCTACAAAGAACTACTCACGCATCATCGGAGAGGCACCAATGGAGGTGGTGAACCCCATCCGAGATGGTGTCTAGATTGGATCTGGTGGTTCTGGATTCTGCGGCGGCTGGATGAATATTTCGTCGACGCTTCTAGGGTTCTGGGATTTTTGGGGTATTTATAGAGCAAAGAGGCGGTCCAGGGGGCACCCGAGGTGGACACAACCCACCAGGGCGCGCTTGGGCCTCCTGGCGCGCCCTTGTGGGTTGTCCCCTCCTCCGGACTCCCCCCGGGTGCAACCAGGGCCCAACTTCTTTCTTTTGGTCCATAACAAATCATCGTGAAGTTTCGTTGCATTTGGACTCCATCTGATATTGATTTCCTGCGATGTAAAAAACATGGAAAAAACAGCAATTGGCACTTGGCACTATGTCAATAGGTTAGTACCAAAAAATGCTATAAAATGACTATAAAATGATTATAAAACATCCAAGAATGATAATAAAATAGCATGGAACAATAAAAAATTATAGATACGTTGGAGACGTATCAACGTTGGAGACGTATCAGGACCTAACGGCGTTATCGCAGTCAATGGTAACACCGAACGCTCACTCCGGACGGAGGAGCATACCACGGCCTTCGCTGCCGAGGTGCAGGTGTCCGAAGAGGCAGCCTGCGGCGGTAAACGCACCTACAACTCTTCGAAGCACACGCGGGTCGCGCTAGTCGACCTCGGGCACATGCCCCCACACCCTAAATAGGGATACGGGCTCCTTACGTGCTCTCCTTGGATGGGGCATTACGTCCCCAAGGTGCACAATTTCGCACTCAAAATTCCTTGGATTGCTAGGGGCAAACTTAACAAAACCATCGGATCGGCTCGACCGAGGACCGACGGAGCCTCAAGCCAACACATTGGGAAGGTTCTGTCAAAGAGCTAGCCACCAAAACCATGTCAATGTGGCCTCAACCACACAATGGACATGCTCATATCCTTATTTCAAAGGTCTCGGCCATCAAACTCTTTAAAGCACATGCAGGGTCGAGGTCGCATTCAGTCCACTACAGTCCTCGCCATCAATGATGACAAGCTGGTCAAACAGCTCAGAGACGTAGACGCGTGGTAAGAAGCGGCCCTGGCTCATAAAACCCTATGGCAATATCCAACCTATTTTTTCTCCCCCTTTCTTTATTTTGTACATTGTATTCTTTTACTTCCTCTCATTACAACTCGGCAACGCTTGATGTTATAAAATAAAGAAATCATGCCCTTGAAGGTCTTTTCTATATTTTTGTACAAGCACTGCCCTTGAGCTACAAGACCGTCTTTAAAAAACAACTATTAACAGGTTATGTTTCCCTATCTTGAAACACAAGCCCGAAGTATTCGACGTCTCGGATGTTGCGTTATATGCATCAGTTTGAACCTAGATTTTGGTAAATAGTTGGGTTGCCCCGCTCCTATGTGTACCCCTTATGTTCCCAACAAATTCGTCTAAGGGCGTAATGGGAGAACCGCTGCGATAGTGCCTCCAGTTTAATTGGTAGAGCACCCTTAGCGGAGAAAGCCAATAACTGACTATCTGGGTAAGCGAAAACTGGTCGGCCATCTGAAGACCGCGTTAAGATGTGACGATAGAGATCACCCATGTTAAACGAAGGGCTTCTCTTTTACATTAGCCGAAGTGTGTAATGGCGTAGACCTTGGCTGACTAAGCTGACCACTTCATACACCGGGGGCTCGTCACCAGCCACCACAGTTAAACTCCTATGACTAAGTGCAGTTATAAAGCTGTTATAGTTTGATTGCCTGGTGAGGGAGTCCTGGATTAAGGGGTCCTCGGGCGTCCGGGCTATGTGACGTGGGTCGGACTAATGGGCCGTGAAGATACAAGACAGAAGACTTCCTCCCGTGTCCGGACGGGACTCCCCTTTGCGTGGAAGTCAAGCTTGGCGTCCGGATATGAAGATTCCTTCCTCTGTGGACCAACTCTATGTAACCCTAGGTCCCTCCGGTGTCTACATAAACCAGAGGGTTTAGTCCGTAGGGGCAATCATAACCATACAGGCTAGACTTCTAGGGTTTAGCCATTACGATCTCGAGGTAGATCAACTCTTGTAAACCCCTTATTCATCTAAGATAATCAAGCAGGAAGTAGGGTATTACCTCCATCAAGAGGGCCCGAACCTGGGTAAAACATCGTGTCCCTGTCTCCTGTTACCTTCGATCCTCAGACGCACAGTTCGGGACCCCCTACCCGATATCTGCCGGTTTTGACACCAACATTGGTGCTTTCATTGAGAGTTCCTCTGTGGCGTCGACGACAGGATTCATGGCTCGCCTTGTTATCAAGGACAATATCACTTCCGGAGGAGACATGGCCTCAGGCCAAACCCTCCGGCAGGGCAGCTTTACCATGGCTGTCCGTTCGGCCGTTAAGCCAATGATGACTTCCCAAGTCATCGAAAATCGTCTCCGTGTTGGCTCCGAATACTCCAAACGGATGGATCCAGTGGGTTTGTCGTCTTTAAACGAACTCCTGGATCGCATCGCCGCCCTGGGGGTCGCTACAGACTATGATCAGATCGGGCTTAAACCCGATCAGAGAGAAATCAAATCTCCGTCGATCACCCATCAGATAGTGGTCGTAGAGGAGCAAAACAACAACAACTCTTCCCCTGTGTTGAAAACAAGCTATGGTCGGATTTCCGAGCTCGGAGAGCCGAATACGCGTCCGTGGGGTGACACTCCCAGTCCTCTGAACTAAGAATCGGGCGTTGAGTCTAAAGAATCATTGGACATCCCGGAGCCCGAACTAATAAACTCGGAAGTCTTTCAAACTCCGGACTCCACATTAGGTCAGGTTTTGGATTTAGCGCCACCCACCCACCACAAGCAATATTGGCCAAGAAATTCCGGTCCCCCGGATATATGCGACCTCATGTACGTATGGCAGCAGTCTCAGGAAACAGTCCATCACTTTTGGGCCAGATTCCTCCTTGTCAAGGACAAGATTAAAGATTGTCGCGATGAAGACGCAATTTCAGTATTCTGCAATAATTGCATGGACGAAGGGATTCTCAACACCCTCAACCGCCGTCGCGTATTACACTTCGCCGACTTGGCAACCATAGTACAGAAGTACTACGCAATGGAAAGCGCCTAGAAGACTCAGATAGCTCGCTGGGAAGCACCGGCCTTTATGCCACCTCTCTGGCGGGCAAAAAGGATGCACCCTCGCGGGGCACCCAACCCCGCAGGCAAGAAAATTAAACCCATTATGGGACGTGGAACCGTTCTTGAGGGATGGCTCAATAAGCCATGCAAAATACACACAACACCGGATACTGAACCAACCCACAGCCTCAGAGCATGTTGGATACTCTGGCAAGTGGCCAAGAGCGGTGAGGATATCCTCACGAAAAACACCTCAGAGCAATACTCTCCGGAAGACGACGACCTCAGCATATTCACGGTCTTCGAGACTTTCGCTTCAAACAATCGGCACAAGAGGGCACTCCGTGACCTCGCTGAAGTCTGCCAAGTCG
Organism: Triticum aestivum; assembly: GCF_018294505.1. NCBI lineage: Eukaryota > Viridiplantae > Streptophyta > Magnoliopsida > Poales > Poaceae > Triticum > Triticum aestivum. The sequence continues at coordinate 277,883,620 of NC_057808.1, forward strand.
CAGCAATAAACCCCTAGAACGACACGGCCATAACTTTTAATGCCGATGATGAACCAAAATTCCGGTCAGTTCGGGCACCAGCCGCCTGGGTCCTCAATCCAACTGTGGATGGCTTTCGGCTCACGAAAGTGCTCATGGACGGCGGCAGCTGACTGAACCGAGGACACGCTCAATAAAATGCAAATAGACAGGAGCCGCATCGAGCAAAGTAATACGACCTTTCGAGGAATCATCCCCAGTCGAGAAGCAAGATGCACGGGAAAAATTAAACTCGACATGGTATTCGGCACGCCGGAGAACTATCGATCCGATGAGATAACCTTCCAAGTGGCCTCTTTTAACAGTGGATATCACGCCCTGTTGGGGCGAGACGCATTCACGCGCTTTCAAGCCATACCTCATTATGGGTATATGAAGCTCAAGATGCCCGGGCCCAACGATATTATCACTCTCGCCAGTGATCCGAACATAGCACTCCGCCGAAAACAAAACCGCATCCCTGGCCCTCGAGGCACTATCCGAGGCCCTCGCAGCCGAAGAGTTAACCGCACTACGCTCCACGGCGGATAGGGACGACGTAATCATCGATAAGCAGCCCAAATCCACCTCCTTCAAACCAGCAAACGAAATAGTCAAATTTCAGGTTCACCCAACGGACCCTAAGAAGACAGCTTCCATCGGGGCTCAGCTGGACCCGATGATCGACGCTGCACTATGCGCGTTCCTGCGCGAGAACTGGGACATATTCGCCTGGCACCCTTCTGATATGCCAGGAATCCCACGCAGGTTGGCCGAACACAGCCTCAATATATTAAAGGGATACAAGCCGGTCAAGCAAACGTTGCGCCGCTTTTCCGAACCCAAACGACAAGCTATGGGGGAGGAGCTAGCCAAGATAATTGAAGTCGGGTTCATCAGAGAAATCAAACACCCGGACAGGCTATCGAACCTGGTGGTGGTACCAAAGAAGGATAAATCCTGGCACCTGTTCATCAATTTCAAAGACCTCAACAAGGCCTGCCCTAAGGATCCCTTCCCCCTCCCCCGCATCGATCAGATCATTGATGCTACTGCAGGACACGACTCACTGTGTTTCCTCGACGCATACTCCGGATACCATCAAATCAAAATGAAGGAGTCTGATCAAGCCGCAACGGCATTCATTACAACATACAGGCCTTTCTGCTTCAACACTATGCCCTTCAGGCTGAAAAACACCGGCACCACCTACCAACGCATGATTCAAACATGCCTGGAGAAACAAATCGGCAAGACGGTCGAAGCATACGTGGATGACATCGTCATCAAAACTAAGCACGTCGAGTCACTAGTAGACGACCTGCGTCTCACATTCGATAACCTTCATACATATGGCATCAAGCTCAATCCGCAAAAGTGCATTTTCGGCGTCCTCGCCGGACAACTGCTGGGCTTCATCGTTTCCAATAGAGGATTTGAGGCAAACCCAGCCAAAATTCGAGCTTTGTCACAATTGGCTACACCAACAGACCTCAAACAGGTCCAAAAACTAGCCGGATGCGTGGCAGCTTTAAGCCGCTTTGTCTCTAGGTTAGGATAAAAGGCATTGCCACTATATCGCCTGCTCTGGTGCACCGACCACTTCGAGTGGACGGACGCGGCAATGGCCGGACTGGAAGAAATAAAAGCTCTTTTAGAAAGCAACCCAATCCTGGCCGCGCCGAACGTCGGCGAGCCCATGTTATTATACATCTCTGCAACACACCAGGTGGTGAGTGCGTGTCACAGCCTGATTTTTGGCCCTTTCTTTTTCTTTTGTTTTTCTGAGGTTTTGCTTGAGTTTTCTTTTTCCGTGGCTATGTGGTCTGGAAACTGAAGAATATGACCTCTTCTTTCTTTCCAGAGTGGCTTGTCATCCCCATATCCATCTCAAGACTTTGCCATTTCCATCTTGAACCAACCCCAATATTCTTTTTCTTGGCAATATTCCTTTTTCTGTTAAAGGAATAATCCTTTTTGCCCTAGGTTGTGAAGCAACCTATACTTCCATCACTCCTAAAATTCCCAAATAATTATCATAAATTGTTTGGGTCATATCTTCATCAAATATGGCAAAATACTTCATTGGCCATGTTTTCCATCATGCTCAAATAATTTCTTTCCTGTTCTGTCTTAAATGGCACATTGTGAAGCAAGTGCTATTTTTCTTTTCCCATTTGACCCCAAACTTTTTGGACACCTTTTCTTGTCCAAATAATTGACCTGTGCCAAAATTCAACTTTATTTGCCTAGCCAAGCTTCCTCAGTGATTTTTCAAAGTTCATGTCTGAGGGAAGCCTTTGTGAAGGAAGTGCTAGATAGGGTTATCCAAATGAGTTGAAATTTTGCACACTCCTTCATGTGCTCATGTAATCACCCTCCTCCAACTTTCAGCTTCATCCAATCATCTACGTGAGCACGGGACCAAATCTTTGTTTCTGGCAATATTTTCAGGTTATGAAGCAATTATAATTTTTAATGCTTCATTAATTTTGATAAATTACCAGAACATTCTCCTACCCATATAACATCTCTCCACCAAATTTGGGATCATTTCCTCAAGTCATTTTCTCTCCAAAATTACTGCAAGTTTCTGGTCAATGGGGATGTTTGTGAAGCAAGTACTATTTTGGCATGTCCATTTGGTATGAAACTTTTACAGCACCTTCATATGGCCATATAACCCTGCCTTGCCAAATTTGAGCTCAAGTTGATACTCCATGTGAGTGCATCATCATGCTCAAGTTTCTGGACCATTTTGGTCAGTTGCAAAGCAACTATATTAAGCCTTGGTCCGTTTCCCTCCAAAACCCCCGGGATTATAGTCGTCCTTATCCGATCACCCCAGACATATCATTTGGCACCTAGCTATTCTCAGCTGATCACATAAATATGGACAAGTTTCCTACAGCAAACTTGCATCGAAGCCACACTTCACTCCAGAGCAGCTTTGCTTGATCTATCACCTTCCCCAGCCTTAGTGATGCATGAACTAATCACCAGCCATATCACGGCAGCCCCTCTTGTCCTCTTCGGGCCAGACTACGCGGTGACCACCGTTTTGGCATGGCGTTTCTCACGCTCTAGTGCCTCTGTCTTCTTCTCCCTCTCTCTGCTTGTCGTTCCAGCAAGCACGGGCCTGTCTAGCGTGTTCCCCGCGTTGTCGCCGTACCCGTGGAGCCATTTCCCCCTCCGTCTTCTTCCCCGGTGAGCCATCCCCATCATCGAACAGTGAGCGTCGACGGGCGAACTGTACCCGACCGGCTCTGTCCGCGCCTCGGCCGCTTCCTCCCCGTGCCCCTTGGCTTGCTCTGCTCCGTGATCGCTGCGCCGCTGCCTCGTCGTCTTCCCGCGCCCTCCCGTGACTGCTGCTCGTCGCCAGAGCTTCGGCCGGACCCGAGCGGCGGCATCCAGCTCGAACCACCTTACCCCGCCTATTTAAGCCCACCCCAGCCTCGTCCGAGCTCACCACTCGCCTCACCTCACTCCTAGTGCCTCGCCTAGCCTCTGAAACAAGCTCGGGAAGCTATCCTCGCCTCGATTGCCCGCCATGGCCGCCGCGATGCTCCGCTCAAATTCGAGCATGGCAGCGCCCCTCCCCCTTCCCTTCCTCCACAAGTAGATCCACTGAAGCCTGCCGAGCCTCCCCAGGCCCTCAACTAAGTCTCGCCGCCGCCGGAGCGCCATGCCCATCCTCACCCGCAGCCACCGTCCACCGCGGCCGTGGCTCCGCCCTTCCCCATGCTCCCCAGCGACCGTTCTGCCCACAAACGGGTGCGGCTCCTTCCCCTGAGCACGCCGATAGGTCGAGCGTCGCGAGAGGTTGCCGGAGTCACCGGGAATCCGCATCGGGCCGCCGGCCTTGTCTCTGCATCGCGAGTGAGCGGGCGGAGCAAGAAGGAGACCTGCCAGCAGGCCCCCTCCCCGCGGACCCCACCTGGCAGCCACTCAAGGCCGGCCCTGCTCCGCCACGTCAGATTAGTGGAGACGTACTCGCCGGAGTACGCTTTCCCTTCTCGGAAACGCCTTCCGTCTCTGGACTTCGTATTCCTCTAAATATGCTTTCTGTTTTTCAACTCAGGGGCCTGTTTGTAGAAATCTTTTTACAGATTGGTCCCTGGTCTTCGTCGGGCTATAACTTTTCCTCGAGACTCCGATTGAGGTGAATCCAACGCCCACGTCTTCGTCCTGTCGAGCCTGTTCTGTTCCCATCATTTTCACTATGGTTTGACATACTAGAAATGACCATTTTGCCCTCGCCCGGAAACAGCCCCCTCCGGGAGAGAACTGTTTTCGGCGAATCTTTCCGCGGCTTCACCGCACCTCTTCCCGAAGTACCCTTCATCCCCAGGCAAGCCACAACCACCATTTGCATGATAGTCATGAAGTAGCATTGGTTTTCAACTTGAATCTTTAATAGTTGTCTGTTTGTTTTGCTGATGTTGTCGTTATTTCGGTTATGCTTATGGATCGGTGGTTACCGTCATGCTATGTTTTCTTGCACTCTGTTATCATGTTCTATCTGCCAGTATTACTTTCATATGCCATGCTTGATAGTAGTACATGTTGATGTTGGTGATGGTCTTCGGTGCATGACTATCGTTTGTTCCGAGTACCGTTGTTATGCATGTCATTTGCATCTAGTTGGTTAAATGCTTGCATGGTAGCATTATTGATATGTTCTTGCATGATTTCTATCGCTGATGGTAGTGGTCATGTTATGCTTTGAGTAGTATTATACCTGTGATACTCATGCTCGTCATTATGCCATGCTCAGTTGGATATGATTCATTATTGATATGGTTGATAGTTATGTTGCACCCCCATGTTTATATTGATATCTTGCTCATGCATTGTAGTTGCATCATGTTATTTTATCATGGCTCAGCATATTGCATTCAAGTTTAACCGGATTAAATTGAACTTGAACAACTGTTGGCTGACTCATGGTGCCACCATATCGATCTGACCAGTGCAACCACATTTGCCTTTTATGGGGAGGTCCTAACTGCGTCTATTGTCATGCCTCTCGCCGGTGCCTCCAATGAGGGAAGGTTATGCGCGGGCGCTACCTTGGCCGGGTAGGATGGCATAAGCATGTGTGCCTGTTGTTGTGATTGGTATACCATTGTCCCCATTTGGGACCGTTTTTGTTTTGCCACGACGGTGGCCGTTGATGCCTTAGGTAGGCACGGGGCCACCCATGACTTAGCCCAAAGGGGAGTTGGTCGGAGTGGCCGGGAGAGTGTCATGGCAGTAGGACGGTTTTGTCGGAACGCCATTGGTCCACCCGAATGGGAGTGCGAGGCCAAGGGTTCCGTGGTGTGGGTATACAGTGTGCTAACCTCTGCAGAGTGTGTGTTAAATCTATCGATAGCCGCGCCGGCGGATAAGGGCCCAGTTCATAGTTGGTCACACTGTGGGTCAACAGTAATAATAATGTTCTTAATAACAACCCTGGTTCGGTGACGAGAAAGAGATTGATTGTGATCGAGTGAGGATCACCGTGGTATCGAGGATATCGAGTTGTTGGATATTTGTGGTATTATGTGAGAGTCAAGGGTAAAGGTCAAGCTCCTTGTGGTCATGTAATGATTACTACGGTATTGTAATACCAAGCTTGATTGGATCCTCAGATGATCGTGTGATGTCCGTGATGGTAAGTGATGCATGTGATGGTTACCAGGTAACCCGAGCAGAGTAAGTTGGTGCATGATAGATTCATCCTGTTGCATGCTAGTATTATCATGTTCATATGTTCATGCCATGCTCATATTGTTCTAGCTGTATCATCTTGCGCATGCTATGATTGATCTGATAGTATCATGTTAATCCTTGTTAACATGTAAATGCCATGCTGTTGTCTGTCTTGATTGCTCTTGGTTGCTGTGAGCTTGCAAGTACATTCAATGTTCTGACCTGGCGTGTCATGCCAGTTTGCAGGTCATGCCGGATTTGATTGCTTGTTTCCCGTGGATTCCTTGTTTGCGAGCTAGGATAAGCGTTCCAGCCAGAGTCCCTGCAGAGTGGAGTTCATCACCGTCCTCGTTGTTCCATTGCAAGTAGTTATTCCGCTACTTCGTGTTGTTCTGCTGCTTGCATGGAGCAACCATGGCAGGCGTAGTTTCGCCATGCCGATGTAATCCCCTTGTATCCATATAGTTTGTAATAAAGAGCTGATTTGTTCTATGCTAAGCAATGTCGTATTCCAAAAGACTTCTCCTTGATCTCTGGGCTGGAATACGGGGCGTTCCGGTTTCTCTGAGCCGGGGTGCCACATGCTTGGTACCAGAGCAGGTCTAGCTGTAGGACACCCTAGCCCGCGTGAACGTTAGAATGTGGTAGTATAGAGACTGGTTGGTTTGTTGCACTTGATTGCTGCATTTGTTTGTTGCATAGCATGCATATAGATTATTATATTGTTGCTAACGGTTAATCTTGTAAGTGTAGGTGGCATCGGTTTCGATCCACTACCTGCACCCTCCTTCTTTGCATGCCTGCTCTTCGGTGTTTGGCGTCATCTCTGTCCCAGCAGAGTGATGCCCTGGTGCGAAGTGTTCTAGACACCATTTGCAGGAGTTATGCGCAGGTATCGCATCGATATCTTTCCGCCACCCACCTGTATTATTTCGGTGATAGACTTGTCTCTATCCCGAATCGTGCCATCCATCTCGACCTTTCGGCAACCCTTACTGATATTTGTTATCAGACAAGGGCAATGCCAGCAAGCCCAGTTTCCACCGCTATTGCCCTATCATTCCATTCTTTGGACGTGTACGATTCCCTTTCGTACACTTGATGATGATGTGGCCGTGACCTTGTGTCTCGCTACTTGATCACCAAGTCCGTCCTCGCCTCCGTATCTATCCAGATCCAACCGGTGTTCAGCCAGCACTTGGTGTAGCTTTGGTTACACCAATTCCTTCCACACATGGATTTCACTTTCGTGCACACCGCCACAGCATATTAGACCGCAATACCGGAGTTTCCACGAGATTTGTGTGCTTAGGTATGCATGCATATTATTGTGTGAGTAGCAGTAATATGTGATGTTGCTTGATTATTTTTATTATTAGTATGCTTGTGTGTTTTTGTTTTCGTCGTTTCTTTTGCTTCTTTCTTTGGGCCTTTGGTGTTGCATATTTTCCCCTTATTACAGTTACTCGTCCACCGACACCGGACCTGAAGAATCGGTAAGGAATTCAAATACTTGGAAGCTCAGATAAACGGAATGAAGTTATCAGCAGACTGCATTAAAATTTGGAATATCCCGTCTGAATGCAAAAGGAATCATGGATGGACAGTCAGTATCATGTTTGCATTAGCATGCACTCCATACAATAGTACGGATAATCAAGTTTGCCTCAGTGTGCACTCTTCATGGCAGAAATGATCAAATCAGCAAGAAGATAAGCTGTGTGCCAGACCAACAATGCAGTCTCAGTCAAAGGGATGGTTCAGATGCAAGGTTTGATTCTTCTATGAGGATGATTTTGAAACATGATATTCCTGGAAGAAAGCAAGGATGCGCCATATACTCAGAAAGGAGGATAGTCCAGCAAAGCCCCGTTGCATGCAAGAAATCAACAGCAGAAATATTAAGATGGTATACATATGTGGTAATGAGTCCGCACCTCACAATGAGAAGCTTCCAAGGCAAGATTACCCAGTGCGCTATATGGATGACTTCCCGTGCAAGGTACCTTGTCTTCTTCAGGAAGCAACCACAAAAAAATTGGCATAAGGCACCGAGTCTTCCCTAGCAAGTCTTTAAGGGGGGAAGCTTCTGAAGCACGATACCCAGTCTTCCTCAGCGAGATAGTCTGATGGGTTCCAGCATAAGTCATCCAATCTCCCTCAGTACGGCATGGGATATTAAACTGTTAGTTGGCAGCATTTGGCAGTGCATTCCAAGAATCAGATCCGCAACAGTTTGGTCAGAAGCAAGAATTAGTCAGAAAACAAGTCCGCCTAAGGAATTAAATTCTCATATATTGTGAGTATGCTGCCAAGCTCTTGCAAGTCAGTGGTACGATGGTGAAGTCAAGGTGAGAATCCGGAAATCTCACGAGTCATGCCAGAATAAGAAAGTCAGTGATACACCTCAGTTGGTGATGCAAGAGCCGACAAGTTTTGGAGAAAGACAACATGGGACAGCAAATTTTGTCAGAAAGGCCAGTTGCCTCATACCCGACAAGGCGATATCATCTACCTTTGCCACCACCTGGTACGCCAGACGACAGCAATGAGATGCATGCATGTACGTGTGAACCTAGTACAGATTCCTATCACACGATGCATGAATGAGGATAAGTAACGATTGCCGAAATATCGCACCCGACAGTACCTATGGTAATATGAAGAAGTAATATGATCAAGCTCTTTCAACCGAGGATCCAGACCAAGAAAACAATAATGAAGGAGCAAGACCAGTGGTGCCGGTATGAAAATGGTTGCATGAACCATATGGTGCAGGAACCCCGGACAGTCTGAGCCAGTATCGACCGCCATGGATATTCACCTAAAAGGTCTACTCAATTTTGTTTGATTCCATCAACTATGGTAAAGCATCACACAGCCTACTATCCCCATGGATATACCGACAGAATGAATGTTCAGTACGAGGAATAACAGTCTTGAAGCATGTGCCCTCACTTATGTGAACCACTAAAGGAATGCATGTCTCGAACAAAAAATTTCCGCCAGAGCCACCGTCTGTCAAGGATGAGGATATTGCCATATAAGGTCACACCTTGTATGTTGGCCACGACAGGTGACAATCAAATATTTGGTATGAATCTGAGACTCAAGACAGTGGAGCTAGTCAGGATGATTCAGAAATTCATGCGACAAGTCAGAATCTGTCAGGAAAACGGGTATGCCTCAACCCACTGCTTGGAACCCGAAGGACCTGCATTTAGTGGAGGAACCCAATGCAAGGAGTCAGAGCTTGGGTGTTCATCAGGAATAATATAATCACCAATTCATGGAAAGTTGTTAGTACGGACACAACAATCGAAAATCACCCTCGGATTTGTGAGACAGACATATATTTCAGTCATGATAACAAATCACACTCAGCTAAGTCAGCAGATATGACAAGAATTGGAGCCAATATGAGCAGGAAAATGTGAGGTAAGATCTGTCAGGATATGGATACAGTGAAGCAAACCACCCCACAACCAGTCAAGTAAGCCAGATGAAGAATTTAATGGGAACATTCAATAAAGGAAAAAGGATACCCGAGTTGGAAACGGTCTCTTTAAGTCAGTATATGCATACTTGTTCCTTGAGCAACCAAATCTTGAGGACGAGATTTCTTTAAGGGGGGAAGAGTTGTCACAGCCTGATTTTTGACCCTTTCTTTTTCTTTTGTTTTTCTGAGATTTTGCTTGAGTTTTCTTTTTCCGTGGCTATGTGGTCTGGAAACTGAAGAAGATGACCTCTTCTTTCTTTCCAGAGTGGCTTGTCATCCCCATATCCATCCCAAGACTTTGCCATTTCCATCTTGAACCAACCCCTATATTCTTTTTCTTGGTAATATTCCTTTTTCTGTTAAAGGAATAATCCTTTTTGCCCTAGGTTGTGAAGCAACCTATACTTCCATCACTCCTAAAATTCCCAAAAAAATCTCATAAATTGTTTGGGTCATATCTTCATCAAATAAGGCAAAATATTTCATTGGCCATGTTTTCCATCATGCTCAAATAATTCCTTTCATGTTCGGTCCTAAATGGCACATTGTGAAGCAAGTGTTATTTTTCTTTGCCCATTTGACCCCAAACTTTTTGGAGACCTTTTCCTATCCAAATAATTGACCTGTGCCAAAATTCATTTTTATTTGCCTAGCCAAGCTTCCTTAGTAATTTTTCAAAGTTCCTGTCTAAGGGAAGCCTTTGTGAAGGAAGTGCTAGCTAGGGTTATCCAAATGAGTTGAAATTTTGCACACTCCTTCATGTGCTCATGTAATCACCCTCCTCCAACTTTCAGCTTCATACAATCATCTATGTGAGCACAGGACCAAATCTTTGTTTTTGGCAATATTTCCAGGTTATGAAGCAAGTATAATTTTTAATGCTTCATTAATTCTAATAAATTACCAGAACATTCTCCTACCCATATAACATCTCTCCACCAAATTTGGGATCATTTCTTCAAGTCATTTTCTCTCCAAAATTATTGCAAGTTTTTGGTCAGTGGGGATGTTTGTGAAGCAAGTACTATTTTGGCATGTCCATTTGGTATGAAACTTTTACAGCACCTTCATATGGCCATATAACCCTGCCTTGCCAAATTTGAGCTCAAGTTGATACTCCATGTGAGTGCATCATCATGCTCAAGTTTATGGACCATTTTGGTCAGTTGCAAAGCAATTATATTAAGCCTTGGTCCGTTTCCCTCCAAAACCCCCAGGATTATAGTCTGTGCTTATATTATCACCCCAGACATATCATTTGGCCCCTAGCTCTTCTCAGCTGATCACAGAAATGTGGACAAGTTTGCTACATCAAACTTGCATCGAAGCCACACTTCATTCCAGAGCAGCTTTGCTTGATCTATCACCTTCCCCAGCCTCAGTGATGCATGGACTAATCACCAGACATATCACGGCAGCCCCCTTGTCCTCTTCAGGCCAGACTGCGTGGTGACCACCATTTTGGCATGACGTTTCTCGTGCTCTAGTGCCTCTGTCTTCTTCTCCCTCTCTCTGCTTGTCGTTCCAGCGAACACGGGCCTGTCTAGCGTGTTCCCCGCGTTGTCGCCGTACCCGTGGAGCCATTTCCCCCTCCGTCTTCTTCCCCGGTGAGCCGTCCCCGTCATCGAATAGTGAGCGTCCACGGGCGAACTGTAGCCGACCGGCTCTGTCCGCGCCTCAGCCGCTTCCTCCCCGTGCCCCTTGGCTTGCTCTGCTCCGTGATCGCTGCGCCGCTGCCTCGTCGTCTTCCCGCGCCCTCCTGTGACTGCTGCTCGTCGCCAGAGCTTCGGCCGGACCTGAGCAGCGGCATCCAGCTCGAACCGCCTTACCCCGCCTATTTAAGCCCACCCCAGCCTTGTCCGAGCTCACCACTCGCCTCACCTCACTCCCAGTGCCTCGCCTAGCCTCTCAAACGAGATCGGGAATCTCTCCTCGCCTCGGTTGCCCGCCATGGCTGCCGCGATGCTCCGCTCAAATTCAAGCACGGCAGCGCCCCTCCCCCTTCCCTTCCTCCACCAGTAGATCCACCGAAGCCTGCCGAGCCTTCCCAGCCCCTCAACTTCGTCTCGCCGCCGCCGGAGCGCCATGCCCATCCTCACCCGCAGCCACCGTCCACCGCGGCCGTGGCTCCGCCCTTCCCCGTGCTCCCCAGCGACCATTCTTCCCACAGACGGGTGCGGCTCCTTCCCCTAAGCACGCCGATAGGTCGAGCGTCGCGAGAGGTTGCCGGAGTCATCGGGAATCCGCGTTGGGCCGCCGGCCTTGTCTCTGCATCGCGAGTGAGCGGGCGGAGGAAGAAGGAGACCTGCCAGCAGGCCCCCTCCCCGCGGACCCCACCTGGCAGCCACTCAAGGCCGGCCCCGCTCCGCCACGTCAGATTAGTGGAGACGTACTCGCCGGAGTACGCTTTCCCTTCTCTGAAACGCCTTCCGTCTCTTCTCCAGATCAGAATACGTTTTCCTCTCGGGTAAGCGTATTTCCTTTGTACTACGGCTTGAATTACGTTTTCTCTCATCTGAAGGCGTATTCCTCTAAATACACTTTCTGTTTTTCAGCTCAGGGGCCTGTTTGAAGAAATCTTTTTATAGATTGGTCCCTGGACTTCGTCGGGCTATAACTTTTTGCTCGAGACTCCAATTGAGGTGAATCCAATGCCCATGTCTTTGTATCGTCGAGCCCGTTCTGTTCCCATCATTTTCACTATGGTTTGACATACTAGAATGACCATTTTGCCCTTGCGCGTAAACAGCCCCCTTTGGGAGAGAACTGTTTCCGGCGAATCTTTCCGCGGCTTCACCGCACCTCTTCCCGAAGTACCCTTCATCCCCAGGCAAGCCACAACCACCATTTGCATGATAGCCATGCAGTAGCATTGGTTTTCAACTTGAATCTTTAATAACTGTCTGTTTGTTTTGCTTCTGCTGTCGTTATTTCGGTTATGCTTATGGATTGGTGGTTACCATCATGCTATGTTTTCTTGCACTCTGTTATCATATTCTATATACTAGTATTTCTTTCATATGCCATGCTTGATAGTAGTACATGTTGATGTTGGTGATGGTCTTCGGTGCATGACTATCGTTTGTTCCGAGTACCGTTGTTATGCATGTCATTTGCATCCAGATGCTTGCATGGTAGCATTATTGATATGTTCTTGCATGATATCTATCGTTGATGGTAGTGGTCATGTTATGCTTTGAGTAGTATTATACCTGTGATACTCATGCTCATCATTATGCCATGCTCAGTTGGATATGATTCATTGTTGATATGGTTGATAGTTATGTTGCACACCCATGTTTATGTTGATATCATGCTCATGCATTGTAGTTGCATCAAGTTATTTTATCATGGCTTAGCATATTGCATTCAAGTTTAACCGGATTAAATTGAACTTGAACAACTGTTGGCTGACTAATGGTGCCACCATATCGATCTGACCAGTGCAACCACATTGCCTTTTATTGGGAGGTCCTAACTGGGTCTATTGTCATGCCTCTCGCCGGTGCCTCCAACGAGGGAAGGTTATGCACGGGTGCTACCTTGGCCGGGTAGGATGGCATAAGCCTTGTGTGCCCGTTGTTGTGATTGGTATACCATTGTCCCCGTTTGGGACCGTTTTTGTTTTGCCACGACGGTGGCCGTTGATGCCTTTGGTAGGCACGGGGCCACCCATGACTTAGCCCAAAGGGGAGTTGGTCTGAGTGGCTGGGAGAGTGTCATGGTAGTAGGACGGTTTTGTCAGAACGCCGTTGGTCCACCCGAATGGGAGTGCGAGGCCATGGGTTCCGTGGTGTGGGTACATTGTGCTAACCTCTGCAGAGTGTGTGTTAAATCCATCGATAGCCGCGCCCGCGAATAAGGGCCCAATTCGTAGTTGGTCACACTGTGGGTCAATAGTAATAATAATAATGTGCTTAATAACAACCCTGGTTCGGTGACGAGAAAGAGATTGATTGTGATCGAGTGAGGATCACCGTGGTATCGAGGATACCGAGTTGTTGGATATTTGTGGTATTATGCGAGAGTCAAGGGTAAAGGTCAAGCTCCTTGTGGTCATGTAATGATTACTACGGTATTGTAATACCATGATTGATATGATCCTGGGATGATCGTGTGATGTGCGTGATGGTAAGTGATGCATGTGATGGTTACGAGGTAACCCGAGCAGACTAAGTTGGTGCATGATAGATTCATCCTATTGCATGCTAGCATTATCATGTTCATATGTTCATGCCATGCTCGTATTGTTCTAGCTGTATCATCTTGCGCATGCTATGATTGATCTGATAGTATCATGTTAATCGTTGTTAACCTGTAAATGCCATGCCGTTGTCTGTCTTGATTGCTCTTGGTTGCTGTGAGCTTGCAAGTACATTCAATGTACTCACCTGGCATGTCATGCCAGTTTGCAGGTCATGCCGGATTTGATTGCTTGTTTGCCGTGGATTCCTTGTTTGCGAGCTAGGATAAGCATTCCAGCCAGAGTCCCTGTGGAGTGGAGTTCATCACCGTCGTCGCCGTTCCGTTGCCAGTAGTTATTCTGCTGCTTCGTGTTGTTCTGCTGCTTGCATGGAGCAACCGTGGCAGGTGTAGTTTCGCCGTGCCGATTTAATCCCCTTGTATCCATATAGCTTGTAATAAAGAGCTGATTTGTTCTATGCTAAGCAGTGTTGTATTCCAAAGACTTCTCCTCGATCTCTGGGCTGGAATACGGGGCGTTCCGGTTTCTCTGAGCCGGGGTGCCACAGTGCGGTGCTCGTCATTGAACGAGCGGAGGATGGACATAAATTCCCACTTCAGAAACCAGTATACTGTGTATCCACTGTCCTCACACCATGCAAATCCCGGTACCCTCATTACCAAATGATAGCATATGCGGTCTTCATGGCATCCTAGAAGCTACGGCACTACTTCCAAGAGTGCTCGATCACGTTGGCTTCCGAAGTACCACTCAATGACATCATAAACAACCGCGACGCTACAGGCCGGATTGCCAAGTGGGACATCAAGCTCTTTCCTTTGATATAACATACAAACCATGCCGAGCCATTAAATCCCAACTATTGGCTGACTTCATCGCCGAATGGACAGAGGCCGAACTCCCTAAAGAGTACGATACATATTCCAACTGGGTTATGCACTTCGATGGCTCTAAAATGTTGGCCGGTCTAGGAGCGGGCGTTGTCTTACGTCCCCCACAGGAAACACAGTGCAGTACATACTCCAAATATTGTACACAAACTCCAATAACGCAGCCGAATACGAGGCCTTATTGCACGGTCTTCGGATAGCTGTCTCCATGGGCATACAACGCCTGGAGGTGCGCGGGGATTCAAATCTCGCAATATCCCAAATAAATGGAGACTTCGACACAAAAGATCCAAAGATGGCGGCCTACCATAACATTGTATGCAAAATATTAGCTCGGTTCGAGGGACTCGAGTTTCATCACGTGGCTCGAGAAAATAATCAAGCGGCGGATGTCCTTGCTCGCATGGGCGCCAAGCGTGACCCTGTCCCGCCTAACATCTTTTTGGAAAGGCTCTTCAAGCGATCCGTGGCGTGGCAGGATGAGAGCGGCAAAACCAGTCCGGATCCGATTATACCCCCAGATTCCAAACACAATACCGATATCATCGGGGGCTCAGCCACCGAAATAACACCATCGGCCCATCGAATAATGGCAGTAATTGCCCCATGGACCGAACCCTTCTTGGCCTACCTCAATATGCGAGAGCTCTCTGAGGATCAGAATGAGGCTCGATGCATCATTCGGCGTTCGAAAGCCTACAAGGTTCATGAAGGAGAGCTTTACAAGAAGAGCGCTACCGGCGTCCTTCAAAGATGTATCTCCGAAGAAGAAGGACGGCAGCTCCTGGCCGAAATCCATGCTGGTCTCGGCGGTCACCACGCCACGGCTCGGGCTCTTGTAAGTAAAGCCTTCCGTACCGGTTTCTTCTGGCCGACGGCCCAAGCAGATGCACAGGACCTTGTCCAACATTGTGTAGGATGCCAGCTTTTCGCCAATCAAAGCCATATGCCGCCTATCGCTCTACAAACAATCCCCGTTACTTGGCCTTTCATGGTATGGGGGCATGATATGATCGGACCCCTTAAAGGGGGAAGCCATAAGAAAAAATACATGCTCGTCATGGTAGATAAATTCACTAAGTGGATAGAGGACAAACCAGTTAAAACGGCCAAAGCCGGACCAGTGATAGACTTTATACCCGGTGTCGTACACCGTTATGGTGTCCCACACAACATCATCACCGATAACGGCTCCAATTTTACAAACGATGAAGTGAAAACCTGGTGTGCTAACCTGGGCATCAAGCTCGATTATGCCTCCGTCTATCACCCACAAACAAATGGTCAAGTCAAATGAGCTAATGGTCTTATCATGAGCAGTATTAAGCCCAGACTAGTGCGGTCTTTGAAAGAATCAGACAAACACTGGGTCGAGGAGCTCGACTCCGTACTCTGGGGGCTGCGGACCATGCCCAATCGCACAACCGGTTACACACCATTCTTCATGGTGTATGGCGCAGAGGCTGTTTTGCCCTGCGACATCATTCATGACTCACCTCGAGTGCGCATGTACGAAGAGAGAGAAGCCGAGCTTGATCGGCAGGACAGTCTAGATGCCCTGAAGGAGGAACGCGGCATTGCAAACGCCCGTTCCGCATTCTATCAACAACAAGCTCGCATATACCAAAGCAGAGAAGTGCGGGCCAAGACTTATAATGTTAGTGAACTCATTCTATGCTTGCCAAAAAGAAAAAGGACAAAGTCAAGCCCAAATGGGAGGGTCCCTTCATTATAGATGAAGTTCTCACTGGAGGTGCGTACCGCCTGCGTGGTGCATCGGATAATCGCTTAGAGCCAAAACCATGCAATGCCACCAGACTCCGAAGATTCTACGCCTAGAGCCGGACTCATTGTTCGCTTTCTTTTTCTTCTTTTTACATTTTTCCTCTCTTCAATTTTTTTAGCTTTATAGCTCTTGTGCGGCTAGACTACACACTTATGAGTCACACATCCTTAAATGTATACGCCCATAATACCTGGGGGCTTCTTTTACAGAAGCTTATTATCATTTTCCGAGCATTAAGCTCACAACATATGTGTCCTTTTCTCATATGTACCTTTTCTTTGCCATTATATGCACCTTTATGACTTAAGTTTTTGCCAAGCTGGGTTGCCTGGCTCCTGTGCTTATGCCCTACGTTCCCGTTTGTTCGGTTAGGGCATAAAGGGAGCACCTCTGCGATTGTTACAGCCGGGTCATCCGGACTTGTACCTCAGACTGGGTGAAGCCGAAAGCTAGCATTCTTAAGGGAATAATCGGTCGGCGGACTAAAGATATTTTGCCCTCGTTGCACTATGAACCCCCAGATATTATGTATGCTACAATTTTTTGAATCACAGTTTGGGCATGCATACTAATGCATGTTCACCCAGGGAAAGGAACCCTTAACGAAACTATTCTCTCTGTGTCGGGGATATACCCCGCGGTATAAACCGCCGGATGTATGACCCAGCTAGAGCTTGGCGATTCACTGGCGACCCGCCCTGACTAGACGGTTTACAAGCAACCTGCCTGGATATTATAACTCACTAGTAACCCGGAGGGCAGGACAGATGGTGACAAGGCCCAAGGCCCAGAGGGCCGGTTTATATTAATGGTGGGCCGGTTTAAGAGGAAATGCATGAAGAATATTACCTTACAAGGAGTTAAAGACCCGGACTTGTATCCTGTTTGTATTAGAAGGTAGACTAGTCCTAATACTAATAGGACTCCACATGTAACCCGCCCCTCTAACTTATATAAGGAGGGGCAGGGCTCCCCAAGAGGGACAAGGAAGAAGCAACAATCTCTAGGGCTAGACACAAAGAGCCGGTTTATCGGCGATTCCCTCATGATGATAATGAGACCTAGCCACAAACAGCATGTAGGGTTGTCACCGGATGATGTTTCCCGGGGCCCGAAGCTGTCTAAACCCTTGTCTTGTGTGTTGATCCGCCTCGCGTCTCTCGATTCCGACCAACCCCCTCAAGCTACCGCATAGATGCGTTGGCCTCACGACTAAGTCCTCACATTAGGACATCTGCCGTGACAATTCCACGACAGTTGATGCCCACTGTGGGGCCAGGCTCACGGTGGTGTTGAGTTTTTGTAGGGAGCTCTTCAGGGATTGAGAAACTCGCGTTTGGCTGGCCGACAAAGAACCGACATGAGACAATCACACAGGATTTACTTTGGATCGGGGTGTACAAGATTTGAGTTGAAGAAAATTAGGGTTGCATGATGCACGCCGCTATGATCGGACGATCCGTCGAAACCAGATCAATTTTTACTGTGTCATCGAGACGGACAAAAGTTCTCCGCTGCAATACCTCGTGCGCGGCCGCCGAGTCGCTTCAAGACAGATCCTCTTTTTTTAAAGGAACTATGCGTGGAGTAAATCGCGTTCAGGGCCGCTGACGTGAGCAAAAGCAATCAAATGCTGAAGCTGATCGATTGGCGACAAAAAGGACCAAAGTAACAGCCCTCGATTTGGATTACGCAGGGTTCAAAAAAAATACGACGGAAGTGGATAAGGCCAGGACTTCTCTGCCTCCCTTCGTCTTCGACTTGGAGCCACCGCCACCGGACGTGCTTCCGACTACTACTCGGTCGCGGCCCCGCCGTGCCGGCGCTTCTCCAAACTGCCGTCGTGGCTGCAGCCCCGCCTCACCGCTTCGCTGCTCCCTTCGAAGCCGGGTCAATCGCCTCACATCGCTGAGCGCTTTAAGCAGCGCCGAGGCCCCTTACTCCGCCGCCACTGGTGGGTCACCGCCCTGCCAGGCACCTCTCACAGTGCCTCATCTGAGCCGCCCCGCTGGGCCGCGCCTCAAGTCGCCCCAGTGGCTTGCCGCTGCCGCGAGCTGCCCCAGTTTCCGCCTCGCGCCATTGTTGAATCGCCGGCCTCACCCTCGCTGAGCCGCCAGGAACGCCGCTCAATGCCATGGCGCTCGCCTCGCCCCAGTGTTCCAAAGTACCTTGGTTTTAACCGTTCTGCAGAGGGCCAGAGTGCATCAGCATGCATCTGGTGGTGACTATACGAAGCAAACACGAATTCCGAGGACTACAGGCTCACGGCGTGGACGTGTCCACCCCGAGATCTAGCAGCACTCGGGCATTAAAAATTGAGGAGGAACCATAAACAGTAAGTACTCCATGTGGGGTCAAAAGGAAAAAATACATACGTACCTACAGGAGCCTAGTAGCTCAACTCTGCATTCAACACGGGGTTTGAGGAGTCAGTTAATTCGTCCTCACGCGACATCGCCTGGAGCCTGCTCTGCTACATCGCTCCCACGGTCACGTGCCTATGTTGTTGCAAGTCGCCGACGCCGTCGTCACCTCCAAAAATGCATCTCCTCGAGTCACCATTGCGGCCATGGCCAGCCGCCTCAGTGATGACACTCCGAGTTGTTGTCGCGGCGTTGAAGCGACTCTGAATCGCCCTTGCTCTGGGCCACCCCCGCCTCTGCTGCCATCCGAGCCGCCTGAGTCGCCTGCCCGATGCCCTACGCCGTCGCCCCTGCAGGCTTTTCTCGTTGTAGAGTTACAGTAGCAAAAACAGGCTCTTTTCACTGGAAGCTGGGAAAGTCAAAGGCTCGGACGGTGCATACAGGAATCAGCCAAAGCTGACATGATTAGCAAAAGGCCAAAGCAATCACACATTGATGTCCAAAAAAGTACTATTTGGGCGTATCCTTCAAGTCTTGGTGAATGTATGGGTGGATGTGAAGGCCCGTTAAAACTGCATGAGGAATTTTGCTTCGGTCCCTACGTCTGGATAAACCAGGTGATATCCATCTAGATTTATTTTATTAGCATGCATTGTTTTTCGTCAAAAAACAATTACTCTGGCTTGCAATATTTTTTGTATGCAGGACAATTGTTCATTATAAATGAGGCGTTATATTACTGGCACGGAGCACGCGCTAGCAACGTTCTGCACTGGTGTTTCGTCCGTGTCATACCACCCGGTGAATGAACGTGAGCAAGTCGTCGTCCCTGTGGCCCGGTTTACATCAGCTTGCCGGGACAGCACCCGCGATTAACTCGCCTGTCTGTGCCGGTTTACGACACCGGTGCCGATTTTCCCCGTCCGCACCGGCTTACAATGCCGCGGCCGACTCATCTGTCCGAGCTGCCTCTGATGTTGCGGTCGTCCTTGTCGTCCGTCTCTCGCGGCCTGGTCTACATCAACATACCGGGCTGCACCTGTCTGCATGAGCTGTTTATTGAGTATGAACAAGTCACAGCTTGGGTAGCCCGGTTTTCTTTCAACAAAATGGAGGCAAATTATCATATACTATCAACCGCCGTCTGCACTGGGTGATTCAATGGGCAGGCGCACAAGTCGCCGCCAGTACAGTTTGGTTAACTTCAAATCACCAGTTGGAAGGAACCATTGGCCGAGTTGCTGACACGGCTCATACGGGATCATTTATAACCCGCCGCAGTCACCTCAACCTTCTGTGGATTCAGATCGTGCTATCAACACCAATGATATACAAGTTATGCCGGTTTATATCACGGTCAAATATGGAGAGTCTCAAGCCAACTCCTCGAGTCACCTTTGAGACTCGGGGGCTACGATGACATGACTCAGCAAATCTTGCCAGTTTTAGCAAATTTAAGAACCCCAGGACGATGGAGGGAAAGATAACCCGGTCCCGGAGGCTACTGTTATAGTGATGAAAATTTAAAGGTCGTCAGAAAATTTCCGGCTTAGAAAGTATATGACAGTTACAAAATCCCAGCTCAATGAAGAAGTTCCGGGTCATCAGAAAGGATTCCGGTTTAAAATCCGGCTCAAGGGAAGTCAGTCTCACTGAAACTCTCAAATATCCGGTCTACAATCCGGTTCAAGGGAAATCTGTTCTCCCACAAAGCTCTGAAGCTCTCAAATGCGGTTTAAAAGTGTCCGGTTCAAAAAGGAATTAACTTCTCGCAAGTTCGAGTTGAAAGGCCGTCAGAAAATTTCCGGCTGAAAATGAAGATTCCGGTTTACAATTCGGTTCAAGGGAAAGATGTCTCCCACAAAGCTTTGAAGCTCTCAATATCCGGTTCAAAATCCCGGTTCAAGAAGAATTTATCTCTTGCAAAAAGTTAAAAGTTGCCGAAGAGGACCTGCTGCCATGATGCGCGGTTCAAACATGGGTATCATGCCTTATTGGCTTATCATATTATTGATCACTTGGGGGCTTGGTCGTATTTGAACCATAGCTACACCTCTTGATCAGCGCAAGGCCACCAGAAAAATCACTTGGGGGCCTGGTCGTGTCTGAACCATAGCTACACCAGAAAACTACTTCGGGGCCAAAGAGAGTGTTGCAAAAGAACAACTCAAACATAGGCACCCACTGAGCACAGCTCAAAATGTTACTTGGGGATTCTTTGTTGTCGCAATGAACAAAGAATCTACACTTGTAATAGGCTATCAAGCCACGGCTTGGAAGCATGGTGTATACACCTAAAACCCCGGGTTAGCCTGCCTTTTTAAGTAAGTCACTCTGCCCAGGTAAACCTGGTATGACCCGTCGAACTTTGACAAGTTACTCTGATAAGACCCTGAACTTGTCAAGTTAAAACGGCGATTAGTTAAGGATTGAGGACCATCTTAAAAGGCTTTGCAAAATGGTTTAACTCAGTGGCCTGGCAGCCCATGAAAAACCTCAAATTTGGGGCCTGACAGCCCGTGAAAAGCCTCGACTACAAGTTTTCATATGCTTTTATTTGCCAAGTTTTTTCTCCTTTGATGAGATTTATAATGTTTTGGTAAACCGGCGTTCATTAACCCGGCTCGGCTTTCAACTACAAGTTGTCAGTACATGATCAGTTATAATCCGGCGCTTATTAACCCATTCTGGTTTTGACTACAAGTCGCCAGTATTATGTATGGTTAATCCGGTGTTTATCACAACCCGGTACGGTTTTATCATAAACCGGCACAATATAAAAGGAGTTATCATTACTCAAGATTGGCGTTATCACCCTCATTACAAAAGTTGGTAAACCAACGATGTGATTCAATGTCACGGGTATGATATATTTCATATTTGATTATTCTTATAAGTGCGGCCTTGGTTATAAACCCGGGTTATATGTTGCGCGTTATGACCCGTCCGGCGGTAAACCGCCAGGACACTTTAAACTTGTTGTATGCAGAAACAGGTTGAATAAAGCATGATTATGAATCACCGGTGTTTATTAAACCGGCCTGGCTTGGGACTATAAGTCGCCAGTATGATGATAAATTATCCGGTGTTTACTAAACCGGCCTGGCTTGGGACTATAAGTCGCCAGTATATATTTGGATTGCGCCATTGGAATCATGCGCTCATAAATCATTGGATTATGTTATTCAAATCTTCAAATAGCCAACATGGCTGGATTTTATTATGGTTATCAATACCCAGTATTATGATTGAGGTTTTCAAAGTTGCTTTAGCACAATGTCTATTATTTTATCAATGGATATAATTTATTCTATAATGGAAGGAATAAGTCCCGAGTCGCTGCAGGCTTACGACCCGGCACTTGGGGGCTACATTATTCACGTTGAGATTTCATCAAATATGCAAGTCTCATGTCGCTGCAAGCATGCACCATGACACTTGGGGGCTAATGCAAAGTCATTTTTTGCTCACTTTATTGAAGACCCGACTCATCACATTGTAATGAGCCGGCCCTTGGGGGCTACCAATTGCTCCTGTCAACAATTCAAGGTACACAAGTCTTAATCCATTATATTGAAGGGTTCATTGCTCAGTCGGTAAAGCACAAAGCTCTTAACCTTGTGGACGTGGGTTCAAGCCCCATGATGGGAGTTACATCATATGATGTTCTTTTCAAAGAAGTATATATAAAGTCCCAGCTCAATATTATCTTACTGACCCGGCCCTTGGGGGCTACTAGTTGCTGTTCAAATCTACATGATCATATTTATAAAGTCCCTGCTCATTATTGCATAATGAACCTACCCTTGGGGGCTACACTGGTTGAAGTTTTTTAAGCATCAGGCAATTACAAGTCCCAGGTTGCTGCAAGCATGACAACCCGGCACCTGGGGGCTACATAATATGGAATATTCAGTTGTGACTAGTGACTGAGATGAACAATCTGGATTTCTTCAAGGTCGCAACATTTATATTGAAACAAGTCTTAAGCTATCACTATGTTGTCCTCTTAAGACTTGGGGGCTACAGTCATAACCCGGAATCATCGGCTTTTATAACCCGGCAAATTTGGCAATCACAAACCGGCAAGTTCTACATTTTCAAACCGGCTAAATATCAGTTGAATATCTGAAGACCAATATTTTTATCAAGTCAGAGCATTGAAGGCTGACTCAAATGGATTATTTTTTATAGTATTTCTTTACAAGAGCCAATGTCAACAAATGGATTATGAAGCTGGCCTCTTGACCCGGATTTTTCAGGAGAAAATGTCAAGGACTTAAGGATGATCAAGTACCGGTTTATAAGAATATTTAAACCGGAGCACAACCCGCCAAATTTGTTCTTGTGTTTATGTTGCAAATCAGTTTAACATGGATAAATCCACATTAAACTGGGGGCTAATGTCGGGGATATACCCCGCGGTATAAACCGCCGGATGTATGACCCGGCTAGAGCTTGGCGATTCACTGGCGACCCGCCCTGACCAGACGGTTTACAAGCAACCTGCCTGGACATTATAACTCACTAGTAACCTGGCGGGCAGGACAGATGGATGACAAGGCCCAAGGCCCAGAGGGCCGGTTTATATTAATGGTGGGCCGGTTTAAGAGGAAAGGCGTGAAGAATATTACCTTACAAGGAGTTAAAGACCCGGACTTGTATCCGGTTTGTATTAGAAGGTAGACTAGTCCTAATCCTAATAGGACTCCACATGTAACCCGCCCCTCAACTTATATAAGGAGGGGCAGGGCTCCCCAAGAGGGACAAGGAAGAAGCAACAATCTCTAGGGCTAGACACAAAGAGCCGGTTTACCGGCGATTCCCTCATGATGATAATGATACCTAGCCACAAACAGCATGTAGGGTTGTTACCGGATGATGTTTCCTGGGGCCCGAAGTTGTCTAAACCCTTGTCTTGTGTGTTGATCCGCCTCGCGTCTCTCGATTCCGACCAACCCCTTCAAGCTACCGCATAGATGCGTTGGCCTCACGACTAAGTCCTCACACTAGGACATTTGCCGTGACAATTCCACGACACTCTGGAAGATGTTTCTTACAATCAATAAGTAATATAACATAGCTAGCCGGATACAACTTGTCTATTCAAGCAACTATGACCCCTACGCCTGGTTTCCACGCATGCCCCGGTATTTATCACCGGTTCGGTATTCAGAAACACTCCGCACCTTCGGGTCTGGAGGTCGAAGCGAAAAGGTGTGCCATGACAATCATTTTACAATTCGGCTAGGGACAAAATTTTCAATTGAAGTACATAGTCACTTGGACTCAAAAACTTCTTCCTCTATACCATCTAACAGGCTGTCTAGTTTACAATCCTGTTGTGAAAACTTGGCGGCTATTTTTACTTGGTCATATACCAAGCTCACTGGAATCTCTTGTCCATCTGACCCTCGAGGTCCGACCCGGGCCATATGATTTGGATCAAGTCCGGTGTACCGCGTTTTCACCATGGCCCAGGCCTCTCGCGCGCCTTCCCGGCAAGCTGATATCTTCCATAATTTAAAGCAGCGTGGAGCTCCCTTGAATAGCTTCACCAGCTCCTCCATACTTCCTTGAGGAGATGTGGATGGCCATAAAGCCTTGGCAATACTCTGCATTGCTTTCCGAGCTCGATCGAGCACTTGGGACAGCTCTTGCAGCAGATCGCCTTGAAATCCGGACATTTCCTCTTCGGGCCGGCCTGTCAGCATACCTGCAGACATAAATCTGTTAACTCATTTCTTTATCGCCCTCCACGAAGGTAAGTTCAAAAGCATACTGAATATGCTGCCCCGTAGCCTCCTGTTCTCTTTTACGGCGTCCGCTAGCTGGGCTCGCACGTCTTTTAGCTCTTCGCCAGCCGGGTGTTGGAATCCTGCAGCTTGTTCTTATCATCCCTGGTCCGCGTCAACACACGTTCGCCAGTGGCCAGTTGCCTTTCGGCCTGTTGTTTAGCCGCCTGCGCGACCTTCAGTTCCTCTTTCAGTTGATCTAACGATCCTGCCATGGGAAATACAACAGTATTAACATTACTGGTATATGATTATATTTTTCTGGATGGAGGGGAACATTACCAGGCGGTGCCTCCTTGGATTTCTCCAGTTCGGCGGTAACAACAGCTAGTTGGGTCCGATACTTTTCCAGCTCATGAGACAGCATGTTGTTCTTCTTCGTGAGTGCCTGATTATACAATGATCCTTAAATCAGTAGTTTCAACTGCTTCAAGTCTCGGGGGCTACAGGTATATGATTACCAGATCTGTACAATGCGTACTTACCCGCATATCTTCCAAATGCTAGTCAGTGGCTCTCGCAAGCCCATCCCGAGCAGCTCGGATGTACGCATCAGCCGAGCTGAAGGCATTGAACGCTTCTTTAGTAAAGCTGGGGTCGCGAAGAGCGGCCCTCCGGCGCCGATGATTCATGGCGCTCTCTACTTCAGAGTTTGTGACGGATACATCATCCAAATTCTCTGAAGGAGGACAATCCGGCATCACTCCTCTGTCAGCCCCCGCCCTAGAGGCAGGGTCTGGAACCTGATTGGTGGAGGCGCGACCAGCAGGATCCCCGGACATAGTCCGGCGAACACTCTTCCTGATAAAACACAATGGACAATGTCACAGCTCGATGTGACTGCCACAGGGCATATTTAATGGCATACCTCTTTGATGAAGGCTCGGCTGTGTTGTCATTCGCCTTCCTCTTTGAAGACCCGCCCGGCGCGGGCACCGCTCTCTTATGAGACGCCTCTGGTGTAGCATGGCACGCCGAGCGCTTCCCCTTTGGAGCACGAGACAGTGCGGCGGGTGAGGCATAATGAAGAAGTTCTTTTGGAGGAGATGTCTCCTGACTACTTACATATGAAGCAGGAAGGAGGCCAGGGTAATCGGCCATGATGGCCACTTATGTGCCATCATAGCTCGCCTGGTAGAAGACTCCCTCCTTGAGCTCTACAAATATGTCCGGATCCACTTCGTATCCGGGATCGAGGTCCCAGTTATGGTCCTCCGGCTGTGGAGCGGGGCTATGGATCCCCGCGACAACCTTCCGTCATTCCTATTAAAAATGGACGGGTTCATGTCAATTAAACATGACTCCGGGAGAGGATTGAGTAAGGTGGTGGGATCAAAACTCACCTAGTTAGGAGGATTGTACATGGAAAATCCCTCTCGGCACTTAAGACGAGTAAACTCCTCTTTCTCCCCATTGTATAGATCGGCCAATATTGTGGCCAGGGCGGCAGGGGTGTCCGGACCCTTTCGTCCGCAGCGTGAGGCGTCATCTTCCCCATTGTAGTGCCACATAGGGAGCCCTCTGAATTGGAGTGGCTGAACACCTCGCGCTATGGAAATCGCCATTACCTCGATTATTGATAATCCGGACTGGGCAGGCGTCCTTATCTTGCCCATTAATTGTTGGACTTCCGCGCTATCTTCCTCCTCGAGGCTCCGAGGACGCCAGTTGTGGCGTTTCCTCAATGGGGCGCTGGAAAATTCAGGAAGACCCATTCGGACTGGGTCGGGGAGAGCGACATCTTCAATATAAAACCACTCCGAGGGCCACTCTTCGGACACCTTCTTCGGTGTGCCAGACAGGTATCCGGTCCCGGCTATGCGCCATATCTCGGCGCCGCCCACCTCGAATACAGATCCCTTTTGGGTGCGAGGGACGAGGCATAAAAGCTTCCTCCATAACTCAAAATGGGCCTCGCAGCCCAGGAATAGCTCGCAAAGAGCGATGAAACCCGCGATGTGCAGGATGGAGGCTGGAATAAGATTGTGTAGTTGGAGGCCGTAGTACTCCAGGAGACCTCTGAGGAAGGGGTGGATTGGAAATCCGACGCCTCTTAATAAGAAGGGTACGAAGCACACTCGCTCCCCCTTGGTTGGATTGGGGAAATTTTCTGCCAGGGCTTCGCCGGTAAAAGAGGTTAATCCTGCCCGGACAGGGACTAGATCCGCAGGCGAAGGAATCCCTGCGTTTGAAGCTTACTCAACTGGTCATGGGATACTGAACATCTCTCCCAATCGCCTTTTTCGGAGCCATGGGGGCAGGAGGAAGAACTGGGAGCGCTAGCCATGTTTGAATGGTTTCTCCTAGCAAGCTCTAAAGATTTTCCGCCTGGTGTGGAATGGCATCTGAGATCCAATCTCTTTAAATAGACGCCTTTCTTATATGGCTAGGGTGTTATGTGCAAAAAATACTCTGGCCTTTCGTATTCACTCAACACATGGAAGCAGAAGCAACGGAGGCGCAGAAGCCAAGGGGTGTAACATTAAATGAAAAGCCGAGCATAACTCTTCGGGGCAGATGCTTTGAAGTATTCGGAGAAGGAACCCGCCTTGCAATGCCGAAGACAATCTGCGCGCCGGACACATCGTCATTGAAGCCTGGTTCGGGGGCTACTGAGGGAGTCCTGGATTAAGGGGTCCTCGGGCGTCCGGGCTATGTGACGTGGGCCGGACTAATGGGCCGTGAAGATACAAGACAGAAGACTTCGTCCCGTGTCTGGATGGGACTCCCCTTTGCGTGGAAGGCAAGCTTGGTGTCCGGATATGAAGATTCCTTCCTCTGTGGACCGACTCTGTGTAACCCTAGGTCCCTCCGGTGTCTATATAAACCGGAGGGTTTAGTCCGTAGGGGCAATCATAATCATACAGTCTAGACTTCTAGGGTTTAGCCATTACGATCTCGAGGTAGATCAACTCTTGTAAACCCCTTATTCATCTAAGATAATCAAGCAGGAAGTAGGGTATTACCTCCATCAAAAGGGCCCGAACCTGGGTAAAACATCGTGTCCCTGTCTCCTGTTACCTTCGATCCTCAGACGCACAGTTCAGGACCCCCTACCCGAGATCTGCCGGTTTTGACACCGACACCTAGTTCCTACAAGCACAAACCACCTTTGGGCACCCAGATGTCGGCTAAGGTCCAGAGCTGCCTCAAGGAACACCCTCTGTATATTCTACATTGGGGCAGAAGCCGATGAGTGGCCACTTTCAGTTCAACATGGTCGAACAAGAGGATAAATAATTAAAAACAACACAACTATATGAGGGGACTTAACACCACACTCATTAAGACAAAAAGATAGTTTTTATACATCTAATGTACTTTGGTATCCCGAAGTACTAAAACTAATACAAGGTGTCCTTCGGACACATGACCTCGGTTGCCCGGGCACCATCCTCCACTTTGGCGAAGAACTGCTCCGCGATGCGTGGCTTCCCTTCAGGGACCCCCACAGCAACGACCGCCGCATCCACCTTCCGGAAGTGCGTCTTCACGCAGGCATACGCCCGCCGTGCTCCCTCGAGGCACGCCGATCGCTGCCAGCACTCCACCTGCGGGACAACAACCCGCAGGCGAGCCAGGAGGCCGAAGAAGTTGGTCGTCAGGGCTTCAACAGGCCTCAACTTGACACACATGTCTTCTAGCATCGGCATTGCCATGCGGAATAGCTTCACCAGCTGCTTCATTCGATGATTCAGCAGCTGTGACGACAGAAAATCCAGGAACTGCCGCCAGAATGCCTTTTCCGCATCATGGCCCTCCAGTTGGCAAAAGTGCTCAACAGCGTCTGTGACACTCTTCGGGAGATCGGCAAAGACCTCTGTGGAACACCATAGATGGGTGAGCTCGACGCACCCTTTGCTACCAAACACACACTGCAATAAATATATCTTACCCGTGGCTATCTGCTCCACTTGTTGGAGCACCTCGCGGTCGGCCCGGGCCGTGGTCTAGAGCTCGGAGTGTGCAAGTTGAAGCTTCTTGTGCTCTTCTCTCGCTTGCTTCTCCTCCGCCTGAAGTTTGTCGCATGCTCCGAACATGCCCTTCATGGTCTCCTCGATCTCCAGGACCCGCGCCGGGTCCTTCTCCTCAGCCACCTTCTCGGCAGCTCGGGCTTTCTCCGCCCTCGCGGTTGCAGCCTTTTGCTGCTCTACCTCCTACCGAGCCTTCTTGAGATTGGCCTTGAGCCCCTCAAGTTCGGCCACAGCCGCTATCATTCAAACAGTTCGACATTAGCTCCCAATTAAAAAAAACAGGAAACTCTTCGTGTTCAGAGTAACACTCATTGGTATGAAATACAAGTCATTTACCTTGAGAGTACTCGAACCGTTGGTTCATTAGGTTGAGGTATTTTTCGGACCTCTCGAGCTTCTGGTTTACCTCCACAATCTCCTCGAAGACGGAGATCGGAGCCGAGGTCGAAGCCTGCAAATATGTTTTCTTCCACATAAACCACACTGTCGATTCCTTGAAACTTCGGACAATCGCGGAGTGACTTTGGGCAGCGTCCTAGGGGCTACTCATTAAAAGATCTTACTTCTATACAATCCCAACACCGGTTAAAAAAAACAGCCTTGGGCTCGGGGCTACTCATTGACCAGGCTGTTTAGAAGGCCATAAGGACATGTCCTCGGTCAGGTACATGGATTTGCAAATAAAAACTTAAACATAGAAACTATCCCTGTACAAGGACAAAGGAGTACCTTGAAGCTCGTGACAAGGCCCTTGAAGACCTCGTGCAGTCCGGTCCCCGCGGACTTGAAGCCCTACATCACCGCGCCTATAAAGGCACAATGCTCTTCTTTGAGGGAGGAGCCCTTCAAGGTCTCCTCCATCTCCTCGGTCCACCCCGCGCTAGCCCGCCCTTGGGAAGGAGCTGGGGGTGGCATGACGACCTCGGACCCAAGCAGTTGGATGTTGGCCGAAGGGGTCTCCGGCTGCGGTGATGGAGCTGGAGCAGAAGTTAGCTGGGCAGTGGCCCAGCCCCTCTATGAGGACCTCGGGGATCTTCTCCCATCGGGGACCTCGGGGACCGTCATGGCCGAGTTCAAAATAGATCAGCAAAGAAGGAGTTCTTGGCTGTGTTACAAGGTGTGAGTATTGAGTAAGACTCAAGACCTGACCACAACAGAAGAGAGACAAAGGACGAAGGTCGTCCCCTATGCTTTAGACGTAGGCTCTACAGTATGCTATGCTGTGTACCGCACATGAAGTGTGCCTTGCCATGAGTTGGTCAAGGGGTACAATAGTGATCCGGGAATGGATCACATGACAGCGGTCGAACTTATCCTTAGTACCTAGTGGACTAAGGAATTTTCTCGGTTATGGAGGTGAAAAGGAGTTCGTCGTAAAGGGTTACGTCGATGCGAACTTTGACACTAATCCGGATGACTCTAAGTAGTAAACCGGATTCGTATAGTAGAGCAATTACTTGAAATGGCTCCAAATAGCGCGTGGTAGCATCCACAAGATGACATAGATATTCATAAAGCACACACCGATCTGAAAGGTTCAGACCCGTTGACTAATAACGTCTCTCACAAGCATAACATGATCAAACCGGAACTCATTGAGTGTTAATCACATAGTGATGTGAACTAGATTGTTGACTCTAGTAAACTCTTTGGATGTTGGTCACATGGTGATGTGACCTGTCAGTGTTAATCACATGGTGATGTGAACTAGATTATTGACTCTAGTGCAAGTGGGAGACTGTTGGAAATATGCCCTAGAGGCAATAATAAATAGGTTATTATTATATTTCCTTGTTCATGATGATCGTTTATTATCCATGCTAGAATTGTATTGATAGGAAACTCAGATGCATGTGTGGATACATAGACAACACCATGTCCCTAGTAAGCCTCTAGGAGACTAGCTCGTTGATCAATAGATGGTTACGGTTTCCTGACCATGGACATTGGATGTCGTTGATAACGGGATCACATCATTAGGAGAATGATGTGATGGACAAGACCCAATCCTAAGCCTAGCACAAAAGATCGTGTAGTTCGTTTGCTTAGAGCTTTTCTAATGTCAAGTATCACTTCCTTAGACCATGAGATTGTGCAACTCCCGGATACCGTAGGAATGCTTTGGGTGCACCAAACGTCACAACGTAACTGGGTGGCTATAAAGGTGCACTACAGGTATCTCCGAAAGTGTCTGTTGGGTTGGCACGAATCGAGACTGGGATTTGTCACTCCGTGTAAACGGAGAGGTATCTCTGGGCCCACTCGGTAGGACATCATCATAATGTGCACAATGTGACCAAGGAGTTGATCACGGGATGATGTGAGTTACGGAACGAGTAAAGAGACTTGCCGGTAACGAGCTTGAACAAGGTATTGGGATACCGACGATCGAATCTCGGGCAAGTAACATACCGATGGACAAAGGGAATTGCATACGGGATTGATTGAATCCCCGACATCGTGGTTCATCCGATGAGATCATCGTGGAACATGTGGGAGCCAACATGGGTATCCAGATCCCGCTGTTGGTTATTGACCGGAGAATGTCTCGGTCATGTCTGCATGGTTCCCGAACCCGTAGGGTCTACACGCTTAAGGTTCGATGACGCTAGGGTTATAGGGAAAGCATGTACGTGGTTACCGAATGTTGTTCGGAGTCCCGGATGAGATCCCGGACGTCACGAGGAGTTCCGGAATGGTCCGGAGGTAAATATTTATATATGGGAAGTCCTGTTTTGGTCACCGGAAAAGTTTCGGGTGAAATCG
This sequence comes from Triticum aestivum, assembly GCF_018294505.1. Taxonomy (NCBI): domain Eukaryota; kingdom Viridiplantae; phylum Streptophyta; class Magnoliopsida; order Poales; family Poaceae; genus Triticum; species Triticum aestivum. Next base: position 277,914,612 of record NC_057808.1, read on the forward strand.
GTAATGTACCGGGACCACCGGGAGGGTCCCGGGGGTCCACCAAGTGGGGCCACCAGCCCCAGAAGGCTGCGTGGGCCAAGTGTGGGAGGGGACCAGCCCCAGGTGGGCTGGTGCGCCCCCCACCAAGGCCCAAGGCGCATGGGAGAGTGGGAGGGGGCAAACCCTAGGTCCAGATGGGCCTTAGGGCCCATCTAGTGGGGCGCCCCCCTCTCCTCCCCTTGGCCGCCCCCCTTGATGGGATCTAGGGCTGGCCGCCTCCTCTTGGGGGTGGAAACCCTAAGGGGGGCGCAGCCCCCTCCCCCCCTATATATAGTTGAGGTTTGGGCTGCCCAAGACACATGAGAACGTCTCTCTTTCGGTGCAGCCCTACCCCTCTCCCTCCTCCTCCTCTCCCGCGGTGCTTGGCGAAGCCCTGCGGGATTGCCACGCTCCTCCACCACCACCACGCCGTCGTGCTGCTGCTGGATGGAGTCTTCCCCAACCTCTCCCTCTCTCCTTGCTGGATCAAGGCATGGGAGACGTCACCGGGCTGCACGTGTGTTGAACGCGGAGGCACCGTTCTTCGGTGCTTAGATCGGAATCAACCGCGATCTGAATCGCTACGAGTACGACTCCCTCATCCGCGTTCTTGCAACGCTTCCGCATCGCGATCTACAAGGGTATGTAGATGCACTCCCCTTCCCCTCGTTGCTAGATTACTCCATAGATTGATCTTGGTGATGCGTAGAAAATTTTGAATTTCTGCTACGTTCCCCAACAATGGTATCAGAGCCAGGTTTATGCGTAGTTTCTATGCACGAGTAGAACACAAAGTAGTTGTGGGCATAGATGTTGCCTATTCTTCTTGCCGTTACTAGTCTTATCTTGTTTCGGCGGCATTGTGGGATGAAGCGGCCCGGACCGACCTTACACGTACGCTTACGTGAGACAGGTTCCACCGACTGACATGCACTAGTTGCATAAGGTGGCTAGCGGGTGTCTGTCTCTCCCACTTTAGTCGGAACGGATTTGATGAAAAGGGTCCTTATGAAGGATAAATAGAAATTGGCATATCACGTTGTGGTCTTACGTAGGTAAGAAACGTTCTTGCTAGAAACCTATACAAGCCCCGTAAAAACTTGCAACAACAATTAGAGGACGTCTAACTTGTTTTTGCAGCATGTGCCTTGTGATGTGATATGGCCAAAAGGATGTGATGAATGATATATGTGATGTATGAGATTGATCATGTTCTTGTAATAGGAATCACGACTTGCATGTCGATGAGTATGACAACCGGCAGGAGCCATAGGAGTTGTCTTTATTTTTGTATGACCTGCGTGTCATTGAATAACGCCATGTAAATTACTTTACTTTATTGCTAAGCGCGTTAGCCATAGAAGTAGAAGTAATCGTTGGCGTGACAACTTCATGAAGACACAATGATGGAGATCATGATGATGGAGATCATGGTGTCATGCCGGTGACAAAGATGATCATGGTGCCCCGAAGATGGAGATCAAAGGAGCAAAATGATATTGGCCATATCATGTCACTATTTGATTGCATGTGATGTTTATCATGTTATGCATCTTATTTGCTTAGTACGACGGTAGTAAATAAGATGATCCCTCACTAAAAATTTCAAGAGACGTGTTCCCCCTAACTGTGCACCGTTGCGAAGGTTCGTTGTTTCGAAGCACCACGTGATGATCGGGTCTGATAGATTCTAACGTTCGAATACAATGGGTGTTGACGAGCCTAGCATGTACAGACATGGCCTCGGAACACATGCAAAACACTTAGGTTGACTTGACGAGCCTAGCATGTACAGACATGGCCTCGGAACACAAGAGACCGAAAGGTCGAACATGAGTCGTATAGTAGATACGATCAACATGGAGATGTTCACCAATGATGACTAGTCCATCTCACGTGATGATCGGACACGGCCTAGTTTGACTCGGATCATGTATCACTTAGATGACTAGAGGGATGTCTATCTGAGTGGGAGTTCATTAATTAATCAGATGAACTCAATTATCATGAACATAGTCAAAAGGTCTTTACAAATTATGTCATTGCGCTTTAGTTCTACTGGTTAAGATATGTTCCTAGAGAAAATTTAGTTGAAAGTTGGTAGTAGCAATTATGCGGACTGGGTCTGTAAACTGAGGATTGTCCTCATTGCTGCACAGAAGGCTTATGTCCTTAATGCACCGCTCGGTGTGCTGAACCTCAGCGTCGTCTGTAGATGTTACGAAACATCTGACATACACGTTTTGATGACTACGTGATAGTTCAGTGCGGTTTAGAATTGTGGCACCAAAGACGTTTTTGAAACGTCACAGAACATGTGAGATGTTCCGAAGACTGAAATTGGGATTTCAGACTAGTGCCCACGTCAAGAGGTATGAGACCTCTGACAAGTTTCTTAAGCCTGCAAACTAAGGGAGAAAACCTCAATCGTTGAGCATGTGCTCAGATTGTCTGAGTACCACAATCGCTTGAATCGAGTGGGAGTTAATCTCCCAGATGAGACAGTGATGGTTCTCCATAGTCACTGCCACCAAGCTAGTAGAGCTTCGTGATGAACTATAACATATCGGGGATATTATGATGATCCTTGAGCTATTCGCGATGTTTGACACCGCGAAAGTAGAAATCAAGAAGGAGCATCAATTGTTGATGGTTAGTAAAACCACTAGTTTCTAGAAGGGCAAGGGCAAGAAGGGATACTTCATGAAATGGCAAATCAGTTGCTGCTCTAGTGAAGAATCCCAAGGTTGAACCCAAACCCGAGACTAAGTGCTTCTGTAATGAGGGGAACGGTCACTGAAGCGGAACTACCCTAGATACTTGGTAGATGAGAAGGCAGGCAAGGTCGACAGAAGTATATTGGATATACATTATATGAATATGTACCTTACTAGTACTCCTAGTAGCACCAGGGTATTAGATACCGGTTCGGTTGCTAAGTGTTAGTAACTCGAAATAAAAGCTGCGGAATAAACGGAGACTAGCTAAAGGTGAGATGACGATATGTATTGGAAGTGTTTCCAAGGTTGATGTGATCAAGCATCGCATGCTCCCTCTACCATCGAGATTTGGTGTTTGCGTTGAGCATGATTGGATTATGTTTATCGCAATATGGTTATTCATTTAAGGAGAATAATGGTTACTCTGTTTATTTGAATAATACCTTCAATGGTCTTGCACCTAAAATGAATCTCGATCGTAGTGATACACATGTTCGTGCCAAAAGATGTAAAATAGTAATGATAGTTCCAGATACTTGCGGCACTGCAATTTGAGTCATATTGGTATAGAACGCATGAAGAAGCTCCATGTAGATGGATCTTTGGACTCAGTCGTTTTTGAAAAGATTGAGACATGCGAACCATGTCTATTGGTACATATGCATGAAGAAACTCCATGCAGATGGATCGTTTGGACTCACTTGATTTCGAATCACTTGAGACATGCAAATCATACCACATGGGCGAGATGACTGAAAGTCCTCGTTTTTCAGTAAGATGGAACAAGAGAGCAACTTGTTGGATGTAATACATTTTGATGTGTGCAGTCCAATGAGTGCTGAGGCATGCAGTGGATATCGTTATGTTCTTACTTCACAGATAATTTGAGTAGATGCTGAGTGTATTTACTTGATGAAACACAAGTCTGAATTATTGAAAGGTTCAAGTAATTTCAGAGTGAAGTTGAAGATCGTCGTGACAAGAAGGATAAAATGTCTATGATATGATCATATAGATGAATATCTGAGTTACAAGTTTGGCACACAGTTAAGACATTGTGGAAAGTGTTTCACAATTAATACCGCCTGGAACACCATAGTGTGATGGTGTGTCCGAACATCATAACTACACCCTATTGGATATGGTGCGTACCATGATGTTTCTTATCGAATAACCACTATCGTTTATGGGTTAGGCATTAGAGACAACATCATTCACTTTAAAAGGGGCACCACGCAATTCCGTTGAGACTACACCGTTTAGAGAAACCTAAATTATCGTTTCTTAAAAGTTTGGGGCTGCGATGCTTATGTGAAAAAGTTTCAGGATGATAAGCTCGAACCCAAAGCGGATAAATGCATCTTCATAGAATACCCAAAACAGTTGGGTATACCTCCTATTTCAGATCTGGAAGCAAAAGTAATTGTTTCTAGAAACAAGTCCTTTCTCGAGGAAAAGTTTCTCTCGAAAGAATTGAGTGGGTGGATGGTGGAGACTTGATAAGGTTATTGAACCGTCACTTCAACTAGTGTGTAGCAGGGCACAGGAAGTTGTTCCTTTGGCACCTACACCAATTGAAGTGGAAGCTTATGATAGTGATCATGAAACTTCGGATCAAGTCAATACCAAACCTCGTAGGACGACGAGGATGCGTGCTACTTCAGAGTGGTATGTGATCATGTCTGAGATATCATGTTGTTGGACAATACTGAACCTACGAGCTATGGAGAAGCGATGGTGGGCCCATATTCCGACAAATGGTTAGAAGCCATGAAATCCGAGATAAATGGAACTTTGAGAAGAAGACGGACGTGGACGGTAATGTTACCATCTATGAAGCTCGACTTGTGGCAAAGAGTATTTCCACAAGTTCAAGGAGTTGACTACGATGAGATTTGCTCATCCGTAGCGATGCTTAGGTCCGTCGGAATCATGTTGGCATTAGCTGCATTTATGAAATCTGGCAGATGGATGTCAAAACAAGTTTCCTTACCAGTTTTCGTAAGGAAAGGTTGTATGTGATACAATCAGAAAGGTTTTGTCGATCCTAAGGATGCTAAAAGGTATGCTAGCTCCAGCGATCCTTCTAAGGACTGGAGTAAGCATCTCGGAGTTGGAATGTACGCTTTGATGAGATGATCAAATATTTTGGATTTATACAAAGTTTATGAGAAACTTGTATTTCCAATAAAGTGAGTGGGAGCGCTACAACATTTCTGATAAGTATATGTGAATGACATATTGTTGATCCGAAATGATGTAAAATTTCTGGAAAGCATAAAGCGTTGTTTGAAAGGAGTTTTTCAAAGGAAGACCTGGATAAAAGCTACTTACATATTGGGCATCAAGATCTATAGAGATAGATCAAGACGCCCGATGATACTTTCAAAGAACGCACACCTTGACATGATTTTGAAAGAGTTCAAAATAGATCAGCAAAGAAGGAGTTCTTGGCTGTGTTACAAGGTGTGAGTATTGAGTAAGACTCAAGACACAGCAGAAGAGAGAGAAAGGACGAAGGTCGTCCCCTATGCTTTAGACGTAGGCTCTACAGTATGCTATGCTGTGTACCGCACATGAAGTGTGCCTTGCCATGAGTTGGTCAAGGGGTACAATAGTGATCCGGGAATGGATCACATGACAGCGGTCGAACTTGTCCTTAGTACCTAGTGGACTAAGGAATTTTCTCGATTATGGAGGTGAAAAGGAGTTCGTCGTAAAGGGTTACGTCAATGCGAACTTTGACACTAATCCGGATGACTCTGAGTAGTAAACCAGATTCGTATAGTAGAGCAATTACTTGAAATGGCTCCAAATAGCGCGTGGTAGCATCCACAAGATGACATAGATATTCATAAAGCACACACAGATCTGAAAGGTTCAGACCCGTTGACTAATAACCTCTCTCACAAGCATAACATGATCAAACCGGAACTCATTGAGTGTTAATCACATAGTGATGTGAACTAGATTGTTGACTCTAGTAAACTCTTTGGATGTTGGTCACATGGTGATGTGACCTGTCAGTGTTAATCACATGGTGATGAGAACTAGATTATTGACTCTAGTGCAAGTGGGAGACTGTTGGAAATATGCCCTAGAGGCAATAATAAATAGGTTATTATTATATTTCCTTGTTCATGATGATCGTTTATTATCCATGCTAGAATTGTATTGATAGGAAACTCAGATGCATGTGTGGATACATAGACAACACCATGTCCCTAGTAAGCCTCTAGGAGACTAGCTCATTGATCAATAGATGGTTACGGTTTCCTGACCATGGACATTGGATGTCGTTGATAACGGGATCACATCATTAGGAGAATGATGTGATGGACAAGAGCCAATCCTAAGCCTAGCACAAAAGATCGTGTAGTTCGTTCGCTCAGAGCTTTTCTAATGTCAAGTATCACTTCCTTAGACCATGAGATTGTGCAACTCCCGGATACTGTAGGAATGCTTTGGGTGCACCAAACGTCACAACGCAACTGGGTGGCTATAAAGGTGCACTACAGGTATCTCCGAAAGTGTCTGTTGGGTTGGCACGAATCGAGACTGGGATTTGTCACTCCGTGTAAACGGAGAGGTATCTCTGGGCCCACTCGGTAGGACATCATCATAATGTGCACAATGTGACCAAGGAGTTGATCACGGGATGATGTGAGTTACGGAACGAGTAAAGAGACTTGCCGGTAACGAGATTGAACAAGGTATCGGGATACCGACGATCGAATCTCGGGCAAGTAACATACCGATGGACAAAGGGAATTGCATACGGGATTGATTGAATCCCCGACATCGTGGTTCATCCGATGAGATCATCGTGGAACATGTGGGAGCCAACATGGGTATCCAGATCCCGCTGTTGGTTATTGACCGGAGAACGTCTCGGTCATGTCTGCATGGTTCCCGAACCCGTAGGGTCTACACGCTTAAGGTTCGATGACGCTAGGGTTATAAGGAAAGTATGTACGTGGTTACCGAATGTTGTTCGGAGTCCCGGATGAGATCCCGGACGTCACGAGGAGTTCCGGAATGGTCCGGAGGTAAAGATTTATATATGGGAAGTCCTGTTTTGGTCACCGGAAAAGTTTCGGGTGAAATCGGTAATGTACCGGGACCACCGGGAGGGTCCCGGGGGTCCACCAAGTGGGGCCACCAGCCCCAGAAGGCTGCGTGGGCCAAGTGTGGGAGGGGACCAGCCCCAGGTGGGCTGGTGCGCCCCCCCACCAAGGCCCAAGGCGCATGGGAGAGTGGGAGGGGGCAAACCCTAGGTCCAGATGGGCCTTAGGGCCCATCTAGTGGGGCGCCCCCCCTCTCCTCCCCTTGGCCGCCCCCCTTGATGGGATCTAGGGCTGGCCGCCTCCTCTTGGGGGTGGAAACCCTAAGGGGGGCGCAGGCCCCTCCCCCCTATATATAGTTGAGGTTTGGGCTGCCCAAGACACATGAGAACGTCTCTCTTTCGGTGCAGCCCTACCCCTCTCCCTCCTCCTCCTCTCCCGCGGTGCTTGGCGAAGCCCTGCAGGATTGCCACGCTCCTCCACCACCACCACGCCGTCGTGCTGCTGCTGGATGGAGTCTTCCCCAACCTCTCCCTCTCTCCTTGCTGGATCAAGGCATGGGAGACGTCACCGGGCTGCACGTGTGTTGAACGCGGAGGCACCGTTCTTCGGTGCTTAGATCGGAATCAACCGCGATCTGAATCGCTACGAGTACGACTCCCTCATCCGCGTTCTTGCAATGCTTCCGCATCGCGATCTACAAGGGTATGTAGATGCACTCCCCTTCCCCTCGTTGCTAGATTACGCCATAGATTGATCTTGGTGATGCGTAGAAAATTTTGAATTTCTGCTACGTTCCCCAACACCCGCGGGGTGCCAGCTTCTTCCTCCCCATGGCAAGGGGGTCATCCTCTGACTCATCGGAGAGCTTGACCTTTTTCGACGTCTTGGCGGTGGCCCCGACCGAGGTCCTCATTGGCCTCTTCTGGCCCTTGGGCCACGTTCCGGCTTCGGCGTCTCCCGACGCCGCCCTCTTCCCTTTGAGGGGAAGGTTCTCCTTCTCCTCGTCCTCCTCCGTGTTGTCTTCACGGATGTAGGATGCGTGGATCTCCTCGGACTGGGTGACTGATGTCTCCTGGGTCCGAGCACTTGCCTTGCCCTACTGGGTCTTCGTCCCCTTGGGGACCACCACGTGCAGCTCCTCTACTAGAAGCGCCATGAGCAGAGGGGTCCTCGGCTCCTCTGGCAATGAGACCAGGCACTGCATTTTCTGCTTCCTGGCTGACCATTTCTGCAAACATAGAACAGCGTGATTCATCAAAATCTGTCCCATCGTGTGGAAGGAAAATAATGAAAACATGTGTGTTAGAACACTTACCGGTGGGGCTTCATAGCAAACCTCGAAGCCCAGGTCTTCACCCTCCTTGGGGATCTTGTCCCTGGCCAGCTTGAAGAAACGGAGGACGGGTGTCGGCGTTCTGGGAACGGGGGTCCCCAGACTTGCCTGCCTGCGGCCCACGGCATGGCTAAGCCAGCAGCCGTACGGCCCATCTTCATCAACAAGGCATCGAAGACCCTCGCGAGGGTCCAAGCCTCGCCAGGCGGGCGACGCAAGACCTCCTCTGGAGTGGCCTAGCCAGGCAGGCTCATGAGGAGCAGAGATATAAAGGCGGGGCAAACTCACGAGGCTCTCATGACGTGAGCCATGACGAACGACACCAGGCGGGCGCCAGCGCGCGCAGCGTCCTTATTTCCTCTTTGGTGCTAAGGAGGCCAGCGCAGGCGAAGAGTACCGAGGCATCAGGCAAAGGTTGCCATATTGGTGCAATGAGACCACGACTAGGAGGACGGCAAGACGGAGGTCATCGTGGAGCCCAAGATGGCGTCATCACCAGAGCTTTTCGCACGCGAAGACCACTTTTGTTAGGATAGCTTGTACTAGTTGTCCCCCTTCAAATTTGCCCGCCGTTATTGGCTCCCTTCCCGCTCGATATTTGGGAAGAGGACCAGGGCCTATATAAGTAGAGCTAGCCACCATAGTGGGGGCATCTCATCTTAGCTTGATCCAACCCGATCGAGAGCCTACCCTAGCCACAAGAACACCTCAACCTCTGGAAGCTGTTCTTCCCTTGTATTGTTCATCATAAGCCCTAGAGGCAATCCACCACCACCACACTGGAGTAGGGTATTACACCACAACAGTGGCCCGAACTAGTATAAACCTCGTGTCTTTCTGTGTTGCGAGTTCGTCGAGTTCGTCAGCGAGATCTTAGCAAGCTAGGGTGTAGATTGGTAGGAGGGAAAGACTTCGCGCGCACCCCAGTGTTCGAACCTTAAGAGTTTGCCAGAACCCCACATCCGACATTTGGCGCGCCAGGTAGGGGTGCGCCGGAGCTTCTTCCCCACCAACCGGCTCGCCGACGCTCCCCAGCCACCAACCGGCTCTGACCACTGGGCAGCCTGGCCAGCCCGGGCAGCGCCGCCTGCCCATGAAGATCTCGACCCTGCACTCCAGGCGGCGCAAGCGCCACCAAACTCCGCCGGGCGCGGGCAGCGCGGCCAGGCGTCGTCCACCCTCACCCCGCGACAAGTACGGGCCACCGCAAGAGCAGCGAGCCATGCCGCAGCAACGGCGCCGCACTCACGACGGGAGCAAGCAAACATACGGGCAGCGCTCACCGTGGCAAGGGAGCTGCTGCGATGCAGGCTGATGGAAAGCGGCCGGGATACACTGCTGGAGCGTGTTGCCGAGCTGCTGGATGTAGCGGTGTCGGGAGCACCACACTTCTGCTATCGACTTCCTCCTCAGGCCACTGCAGGGCCGCGCGGTGAACCTCACCACATCCGCGCGCCATCAACTATGCCCGGGGGCTTCATCAACATCAGCACGGCCAGTGGCCTAGGGGGCTCCGACTCCCCCATGCTGCCCGCGAAAAGCACGAGCGCAAGCGTCACCCTCCATGGTCCCAGCCGGATGCCACGCTACCATCCTCAGGATGCCACCCTAGGCCGAGCAATATGGAGCGTGGGGCACCACGGCGAGGTGTTCGGGGTGACGGCCCCGGAAGCCTACGTGCCCCGCATGATGGACCAAGAGTACGCACCAGAGGACGACCCCGGCTCATTCATTGGAGAAGATTGGGGAGAGGGGGCGCTAGGAGCCGAAGCCGTCCAAGAACCAACGGAGAACCACAACGATCGCGCCGGCAACGGCAACTACAGGGTACCGCTAATCTCTCAGGAACAAGCTTATGCTAACCATGGGCTGCAGATGAATCAGGTTGCAGCGTCGATCGACGACCCTGGCACGGCAGCACCTGTTCCAACAAGGGAGACACGCTGGGGGCCGCCGGGAGGGAGCCAGGAGCAAGGCCCCTCCCCGTGGCGCGCGACGCCTGGCGACACCCGGAGGTAGGCCCTCTGCCGGGGAGGCCTCGACAACCCTTCCCCCGGCAGAGGACCTGTGGTCGCCGGGGGCACCGCTGGGGTCCTCTTTCCCCCCTTGTGTCATCCCGGTGACCGGTCGGCTCAAAGGAGGTCAAGGGTGGCGCAAGGCGGGGCCCTCGTCTGGCGATATGAAGCAAGGCCGGTACCTGTGAAGAAGGCCCAGTGCCTGTGAAGCTCGCCGCCTGTGACACTCTCACATAATAATGAGTTGGGGCTGTACACGCCCCGGAGTCTCAGGGGTGCCGGCCTCAGGCCCTGGGGCTCCCTCCCACGCCTAGTGGCAGCACTTAGCTTCGTGCTGGTGAGAAGACTTGAAGACCAGAAGACTAGACTAGGTGCCGGACGCGGCCTTTTGCTTTGGGTCTCTTTCTCTGTAGCTTTGCTTTCTGGATCTGGATTTGAGTTGAAGTTGAGTTTTTATTGATGCGCGCGGGGGGAGCCTTTTCTCGTTCGAGTAATTTCTTGCCTTTTGAATCTCGTTTTGTCTGGGACTCATGTCCGTCGCTTTCCCCTCACAAGCTTCTCGCGAGCGGGACAGCGCGAAGCGCGCACGCCAAGTGCGCGCTAGCACTACAACTGGTGCTCACCTCTAATGGGGCCCTTCTGACGGGGCGACGAGCTCCGCAGGGTTCTCAGAAACTCGACGCGTTGTGACCCAGCTCAAAGTTGGCGCTGACTAAGGTAAACCATGACAGAGAGCTCGCATCCGGATTCACGAGCTCACGAGGACACAAACTCGCATCGCATAGGAAAGTAAAAACCGCAATTTGCTTACATGAGGGGCTCCCCCTCCCAAAATGCTCTTACAAGTTCTCCAAGGGCCATGCCCGAGCTTCGTGTGCAGGATGAAACGACAGGAGAACATGGGATCAGCCAGAAATGTCGCTCGCTACATCACCCGCGGATGCGTCACTCGCGTCATCATCGTCTTCATCGGCAACATCGCCACCGCCGGCGACGCCCCCAACACCGTCGTCAACCACGTCGCCTTCGTCTGCGGCGACCACCACCCCGTCATCTTCCAAAGTGAAGGCCCTGACCAACGCGTCCACATTGTCTTCAACCCAACGCACCAAGTCATCCCAGACGACCGTTGGAACGGGGGCGATGGCGGCGTCGAAATCAAAGTTGGGGTCGACATTCAGAAGGTGGTTGAAGACACGGGAGAAAGCGCGCTCAAGCAGGCCATGCCCCCTTTCCTCCACAAGCTGGCGAGCTCTGGCACATCGAGCCTCCAGGCGCGTCACCACCTCAGTGAAGAAGATCAGATGGCTGACATAGTCATTCGAGTGAGGGGCCGGCACCTCCACGTCGCAAATATGGCCCAGGGTGGTGTTGGCCATGTTCCGAAGATCCTGAAGCATAGGAGCATGCTCGCGCTCCAGTGTTCGTCGTTGGAGCACTTCCTCCGTGTTCTGCCATGCAACGGCCTCAGCGTCATCAACCCGCCTATGAAGGGAACGCAACTCGGTGCGGGCGCAGGCCAAGTCCGCCTGCGCGTAACCAGGGCGGCGACCGTGGCCTCCGCGCGCCTCTCAGCCTCATCCAACCTGGGCCTGAGGGCAGTGGCCCTGCCCGCATCCTCCGTACCCGCGAGCTTCAGCTTCAGGTCGTACCTACCCTCCAGGTCCGCGCGAACCTCGGCCACCCAGCGATTCACCTCCTCCTCAACTCCGGCCTCGCGAGCCCCGATGGCATCTTCTGCTTGAGCAACTTGACGTTCCCTCGTCTCCACTCGCTCGAGCTCGAGGCTACGCTCCACTGCTTCCAGGGCTAGCGTCTCACCACGCTTCCGGACCTCCTCATCCTCTGCGGGCGTCCCCCTCAGCGATGTAAGAGTGGCCCTGCGCGCCTCCACCTGCTGCTCAAGGGATGCGCTCCAGGCCTGGAGCTCCCACGCGCGTTCCTCCGCAGCCTCGCGACGGCGGTCAGCCTCGCGAGCCTCTTCCAAGGCTTGCGAGCGGGCTTCATGTGCGATCTTGAGGGACGCCTCGGCCTTCGCGTTCTCAAGGTCGCGCTGATAGCGACCGATGTTGATGGCCACCCTCAGCTTGCGCTGCTCCTCCACCAGCCGGAGACCTTCGGCCTCAAGGCGCGAGTCAACACCCACGAGCTCTTCACCAAGTCGGCTCATCGCGCCCATCGCCTCCTGGAAGAGTTCGTGACGAACCACGCTCCGCCCGCGCTCGAGCTCGAACGCTTGACCCTCCTCATCCTCCACCTCAGGGGCTGCGGGCGGGGCGCCAAGCGGCACGCCACCCCCCGGCAGGGGGCTGGGGGCTGACGCCTCACCTGACGCCAGCTCGTCCTCGCGAGAAGCCCAAGCCGGCTGAGGCTCGCTGCTTGAAGAGGAACCAAAGATCGAAGCCAGCCAGCTGCTGCCCATGAGCAAAGGAGGAGCCTTGGGTACGCCCGCCAAGCTCCACGCCAGACCGTGGGGGAGGGATGGCCAAGTTGCGGGCTCAGCGCGCCGCGAAGGAAAAGATGGTCCCCCGACCAACCCAGCTCCAAGGGCGGTAGGAAGACCAAGAACGCTCAAGGCGGATGGGGGAGTTGATGGAGGAGGAGGCCGCTTCTCGGGAGACGCAACAGCTTCAACGGAAGGAGCCCTGGAGAACTGACGTCAGGATAAGGAGGCTACACGCAGGAAGCCGTGAAAACAAGGTACTTACGCGTCAATGGCGATGTACTTTCGCTGCTTCAACGGCCCGAAGATGTTGCTGCCGCTAGGGGATCCTTTCCTCTTGCGGAGCTCCTCGAAGTCCACACAAAGACGACCGAAACGCTGGACGTGACGGCCGGTGCGCAGCGGGGCCGAAGAAGAGCCTGGAAGGATATCTTCAGGGGTGCCCGGTTGCGGCGAACAGCCGGGCACCGTTTCACCACAACCTCCCGAGGCTCCTGGAGCCTTGGCCTCGGGAGCCACATGCTGCACCTCCTCAATAATCGGTGCCTCGGGAAGGGGGTCGCAGGCCCCCGAAGACGACGCCCCAGGATCACCATTCAGCGTGTGTTCCTCAGGACTCGAGCCACCGGCCCCCGTCGGAGCTCGCTCTCCCGCACCTTCACCTGGGGCTAGCTCGGCACCGGCGGCAAAGAAGGGAACCACGACGATGGGGTTCTCACGGGGCCCCACCAGTCCGATCGGCCGCACCCCCATTCGTCGAAGGAAGGCATGCTCACTGCAAACTCATCCTTGTTCTTGCAGCGATACAGCAGGCAATTCTTCCCAGGCATTTCGGCCGGCAAAGGGACACCCGTCAAGACCTTGAGCACTGTTAGCCGCGTCCCAAGAGGGAGCCCAGACTCCTAGAACCTCATGTGGTCCTGACTGTTGAGCAAGGTCCACATTGGGCGAGAGTGGCGCTGAAGCGGAGCAACCCGGCGTTTGACGAACTCCTTCACCACCATTGGCGCGGTCACGACGCGGTCCTTCAGCAGCCTCCGCCTAGCCCAGACGACGGCAAGGCGGGGACTCGAGAGCTTCTGGTGGCTCCAGCCGGAGTTTGGAACAGCAGGCCCCGTCGGGAGACGAAGCAGGGGGCTGAGTATGCTGGCATCGACGAACACCCATCGCGTACGAAACTCGCTCGTGGATGAAGGGAGCTCGAAGTCAATCCCCGTGCCCGCGGTCCCAGCCACGGCCTGGAAGTTCACGCACCCCGAGCATTGCTGAGGGTCGGCCAGGTGCAATGACAAGAAATGACGGAGGAGGGCCACCGAAGGAGCGATGCCCACCATGGCTTCGCACACGAAGGCGAAGACAGCAAGAAGAGTCACCGATTGGGGGTCAAGATGTAGCATGTGGATCTGGTAATGCTCTAGCACCGCGTTGAGGAAGGCAGAGAAGGGAGGAATCAGGCCAGCCCAGAGGGCATCTATGAAGATTGGGACCTCGGTGGCTGCCCGAGCCATGCGAGTGCGAGTAGCAGGCCAAGCCACCGTCTCTCCCCACTCGTTGAAGCTGGAAGCGAGCATCGGACGTACCTTGTCCATGGCCTCGTCGTTGAGCACCCGGGATCAGCCTAGCGCCGGCTCGACAGCCGGAGATGCGCCTGACGGAGACATTGGCTTCTTCCCCTTGTCCGCTTGTTTTGGCGCCATGGCAACGAAGCAGGGGGAGGGCAGTTCAGATCGGAGAAGGGAAGCAGAGTCTCAAGGAAGCAGGGGGGGTTGGGGAAGCGAGGCGCAGACGACGGAGGAATAACTATGTAGGCCGCGGGGGGCGCATAGCTAGGCGGATTCAAAGGCAGCATGGGGAAGCGGAGACGCCCACGGTCAATCAACCGCCACGCGTCAACCGAGGCCGCAGGCTTTTGGGGCCCATGGTGCTCCGAACTTGACCCTTCGCTTCGCTGCGAAGCCAAGCCCGAGCACACCTTGGGCCCGGGGGCTACTGTCGGCGTTCTGGGAACGGGGGTCCCCAGACTTGCCTGCCTGCGGCCCACGGCGTGGCTAAGCCAGCAGGCCGTACGGCCCATCTTCATCAACAAGGCATCCAAGACCCTCGCGAGGGTCCAAGCCTCGCGAGTTGGATGATGCAAGACCTCCTCTAGAGTGTCCTAGCCAGGCAGGCTCACGAGGAGCGGAGATATCAAGGCGGGGCAAACCTCACGAGGCTCTCGTGACGTGAGCCATGACGAACGACACCAGGCGGGCACCAGCGCGCGCAACGTCCTTATTTCCTCTTTGGTGCTAAGGAGGCCAGCGCATGCGAAGAGTACCGAGGCATCAGGCAAAGGTTGCCATATTGGTGCAACGAGACCAAGACCAGGAGGACGCCAAGACGGAGGTCATTGTGGAGCCCAAGACGGTGTCACCACCAGAGCTTTTTGCAGGCGAAGACCACTTTTGTTAGGATAGCTTGTACTAGTTGTCCCCCTTCAAATTGCCCGCCGTTGTTGGCTCCCTTCCCGCTCGATATTTGGGAAGAGGACTAGGGCCTATATAAGTAGAGCTAGCCACCATAGTGAGGGCATCTCATCTTAGCTTGATCCAACCCGATCGAGAGCCTACCTTAGCCACAAGAACACCTCAACCTCAGGAGGCTGTTCTTCCCTTGTACTGTTCATCATCAACCCTAGAGGCAATCCACCACCACCACACTGGAGCAGGGTATTACACCACAATGGTGGCCCAAACTAGTATAAACCTCGTGTCTTTCTGTGTTGTGAGTTCGTCGAGTTCGTCGGCGAGATCTTAGCGAGCTAGGGCGTAGATCGGTAGGAGGGAAAGACTTCGCACGCACCCCAGTGTTTGAACCTTAAGGGTTTGCCGGAACCCCACATCCGACAACGGGCCCCGCGTCCCTAGATGTGTGCTCCCACATTGGCTTGGCCCGAAGTTGGAGCGGGAGAAGGCGGTGATTGAGCATGACATTGACCATGTCGGGGAGCTGGAGGTCCTTATCGGTGGACCACCACTTGATCTTCTTGATCAACATCTCCACCTCATCTGGGTTCCCCAAGGCGACGCCCTTCTCCCACCAGGTCTTGAGCTTTTTGGGGGGTCTGACCGAAAAGGCCGGGACTTCGATCTGGCCAGGGGCGAGCGACTCACTGATATAAAACTACTCGCGCTGCCACTCCTCGACCGTCTCAATGAAGGTGCCCTTGAACCAGTCAACTTTTTGTTTTTTGCTGACCATGCATGGCCCCTCCGCACTCTGCCAGGTTGGAGCCACTGGACTTCGGCTTGACCCCGAAGATCCTCAGCCACAGGCTGAAGTGCGGCTCACAGTAGAGGAGGGCCTCACAGACTGTGATGAAGGAGGCGAGGTGGAGGATGCAGTTTGGCACCATGTGATGGAACTTGAACCCATAGTAGAACATCATCCTACGCACGAATGGGTGCAGCGGGAACCCGAGCTTCGGATGAGGTGGGGGACGAAGACTACCCGCTCCCCTATGTTGAGCGCGCGCGGTGATGTTGGCGGAGAGATACACCGCGTCACACAACTCCTAGATGGCGTCATCCGTCACGATGGAACCACACCAATGCCCTTTGAGGGTATCATCCATGGCTGGTGGGGGAGTTTGGATTCGCTAGAGAAGCGGAGTGTGAAATTGGATCCGGGCGCTGAAGCTAGACGAAGCAACAGGCGGGGGAAATGAGAGCGTGGTTTCCTTTGTTGTCCTCCTTTTGCTCTTATAGGTTGTTGAAAGGCCAAGAGCCCCCATTGCCGCGCCGGTAAAAACGCCACTCCCGTAAAATATGTCGTTGTACATATGGGGGGAAACAAAATCTTGATGACATCCCTTAGAAAACGGGCACGATCTCCACCTCGATGGGACATGCCAGTAAAAAGGCTGCCTCGAGCCACAATTTAGGGGGATCGGTAACTGCCCGACCCGTCGCGGGGTGCGCCGCTTCGATGAAGTTGCCAGACTAGGTGGAACTGTTCACACCTAGGTGGCCGTCCTTCGAGGCTAAGTTACCCGTGATCCTTGGATTGGGTTACTAACGGTGTCCTGGACTAGGGGGTACTAACCTAGTCGGCCCATGATCCTCGGATTGGGTTGGTGGGCCCTTGTTCTTATTAAGGTGGACTCCAGAGGCTGCACGATGGGGGAACGATCAAGACCTTATCTGCCCAAGACTTGTCGTACACTTCAAAACTTCTCCTACTGCCTCATCACAAAGATACCGACCTTGCAACCCTATATACCCTACCTCACGTGTATATAAGCCAAAGGGTTTAGCACGTAGAGGGGTCATCAACGCAATATCATTCACCTAGTCCTAGAGTTAGACCACATCTCACGATCTAGAGGTAGATCAACCCTGTACTTGCTGCATCCACATCAATATAAACAAGAGCAGGACGTAGGGTTTTACCTCCATCAAGAGGGACCGAACCTGGGTAAAACATCATCCCTCTGTTCCTGTTACCATCTGTCCAAGATCCACAGCTCGGGACACCCTACCCCGAGGTCTGCCGGTTTTCACACCGACAGACGTGCTGGCCTGGTTCTGGGGCCCGACAGGCGGCGTTGGCGGGGATGTACCCTGCCACGCGGAGCTTAGCTATGGTGGTGTCAGTGACCTTGGAGGCCACCCCCGCCAACGCCGCCTGTCGGGCCCCTTCACATCCGCATCGGCCATTGGTGCGGATGCTGAAGCTTGTGATGAGCTTTTTGGGCTCAAGATTAGGATTGAGAAGGCTTGGAGGATTCTGGCGCTGGAGCAGGAGGAGAGCATGGAGTGTCGATTCAACCCCTGTTCACTCTTTATAAGCCAGTAAAAGGCGAAGCGTCCCTCTATAGAGCCGCAAAAATTGCCACGTTTTGGCTTATCATGCCGTTATGGCCGCTTGGGGAGAAACAATTGATTGCTGGTATTCCCCAAAATGCGTGGCATGATCTCTGTTTTGATACAAGATGCCAGTAAGAGGTTTGCCTCGAACAACGATTCGAATAAGTAATGGCTGACGTATGTAGTGTAAAGATTGGGGACGCTTCAGTAAAGGCTGTCAATAACTGACTCCTGAGCTCACCTACGCTACTAGTCTTCGGGGCTAAGCAAACTTTTTTGCTTTGGACGAACAGTGGTGCACCTTGGGTAGCGCATGGCTGGACTCACTTGGGCCTTTGTCAAAGGGAGATATTAAGAGGGCTCATGAAGCATCGTACGATACCAGTCCGAAGATGTGGAACTTGCCTGCTAAGCTGAAGACCGCCCAACCGAAGACATTACTCGAGGAAGATTGTCAACCTCGGCTTTGAAGAAAAGTTCGGGGGCTACTAACGGTGTCCTGAACTAGGGGTCCTAGCCTAGCCGGAGTATGTGTGTGCCGGACTGCTAGCCCGTTAAGGAGGAAGGACTCCGGAGGCCCTGAAAGTGCGGCGACCAAAGACTTGGCGGGTAAATTCTTAGATGGAAACTGACCATGTGTAACCCTAGATACCCCGGGTGCCTATATAAACCAGGAGGTTTACTCCGTAGAGGGGATCTATCCATACACCCATTCATCATACCCCTAGGGTTTAGACTACAACTACGATCTCGAGGTAGATCAACTCTGTACTTCGATACCTTCATAATATAAACAAGAGCAAGACGTAGGGTTTTACCTCCATAGAGAGGGCCTGGACCTGGGTAAACTCCTTGTGTGTTCTTCTCCGTTACCCATCGATCCGATCTAACAGCTCGGGCCCCTCTACCCGGGATCTACCAGTTTTGACACCGACAACCGGCCATGGCCATTTATCAAAAAAACAATCGACATAACTTTTGCTAAAAATTGGAATTATTTAATGCCAGAAATTCGACAAAATGGAAGTGAATCAACACTTCATCAAAACTTTGGCACTCTTTTCTATTCCCTGTAAATCAAACCATGAGCATCGACATATAGCACAAGCAATAGTATCATATTCATCCATCTAACAACAACCTGCGAGCATGAACATAACACAAGCAATGAATTGAAATCATTTCAAGTCAATGAACATATATAGCACAAGTAATGAATTCAAGCAACCGAGGGCATTGGTGTGTAGATGGCCAAGGAGCCATTGGTGCGGGCGGAGGCGTGCCGACGAATGGGTACGTGGAGATGGCCAAAGGTCGTCCGTTGATGCGGGCGGTGGGCACCGGCGGAGGGGTCGGTGGAGAGGGCCGAGGAGTAGGGGACAACCGAGGGCGCGGGACACCGTTTGGTGGAGGGTGAAGAGGGATTGGGGGAGTGGTGGAGCATGCGGGGGCGGCAGCAGAGGTGTGTGGTCACGAAGCGTGGTGGCATTCAGGGGGATTGGGTGGGGGGAGCTTAGTGGTGTGAATTGGGCGGGCGGGGGGAGTAACTTTCGTAGCAGACCGCTCAGACGTAGTTTTCGTCCAGTCCTACGGTGAAAATTTGAAAAAATAAGTTGTAGTGGCGGGTGCTCCCCATCCCCCGCCACATGTTGTGGACTTACCAGTGGGGGGTCCTTTCGGTCGTCCGCCACATGTAATAGGTCTGACATCAGCAATTCAGCTTATCCAATTCACATGTTACGAAATAAGCTTCATGAATACATTAAACCACACGGCGATTATCGGTCCAGTCCACATGTCTTAATAATTTCAAAAATAAGCTTCTTGAATACGTCACACCACACGGAGATTTTCGACCCGATCCACACTTGCATAATGCATATGTATTTATATTACAAAATAATCTTCATATAACATTACAAATGAGTTGTTAATGGATTCTACTCATAGTCTTCACATGAATTTTCGTGATCTTCTTCCTGGTATGAACTATTGTCTTGTTGTGACTCCATCTTAACCATGGTGCAATGTCATTACTGGGCAATGTTGATCTTCTTCTTCTCGGTACATGTTTGACACCTTGTTCTTCTTCCACGGGGTAGTCATTGAATTGGTCATAGTCCTCCTCGGCATTGACTTCACCCATTCCGACGATACTCCTCTTTCCTCTCTGGTAGACCACACGGCTAGGCTTAATTGGGTCTTTTATGTAGAAGCATTGGGACACAGTCTTGGCCAGTACCCGTGGCTCATTTAAGGCACTTATTGCAAGCACGTTCATGGACTCATTTCGCGGTGGTATAACTATAGTAGTGAAATAATCGTCTTCTTGAAGTACTTGTTTCGCCCATCTAACACGGAACATGGGGAATATCCCTAAATCCACGTACCTTAGTTCCCAGATCTCTTTGATTCTGTCGTAGTATTTATTCTTTTCATTACCGGTGTATGCATGTAGTGTCACCCCTAAATTCTGGTACACACCTTTCAGCTTGTCTTTGGCCTCCGTATAGAAAGTGTATCCATTGATGTCATAGGCTTGGTATGTGGTCACATTCAACGTGGGTCCTGATGCCAAGGAGAATAGCTCCATAGCTCTGTCATTATTTTCTAGCAAAGGATGTTCTCACATGTATGTCTTGAACCAACCCACAAATTTTCTGTTATGCTCATTTGTTAGTTCCTCATCAAAGCGTTTTATCTGACGTGTCCTATATTCAGTTCTCAACTCCAACATGTGCTTCCAACATATCGGTTGACACACTTAATGTGTTGTAACACCATAGTGTGAGCTCTTATGAAGTCGGGCTCTCGGTTGGGAATGTCGAAGCTTAATGCAAATCCTTTCTCCTTTTCTTGTGACCTACCCCTTGAGCCTGCCAATGTGCTTATTCTTGGGCATGCCCAAAGGTTTGTCGACTTCAAGGTAGTCTGTGCAAAACGAGAAAAACTTCGCAGTTAGAAACCCCTGGACGATGCTTCTGTCTAGATGTGACCTGTTATGAACGTATCGTTTTAGTATCCCATTTAACCTTTCAAAGGGTAACATATAGTGGAGGAATACTGGGCCTAGGTCTATGATGTCTCCGACAACGTGGACAAGCGGATGCACCATGATGTCAAAAAATGAGGGCGGGAAGTAAACCTCAAGCTAACATAGTATGACAACAATCTCTTACTGCGGTTTCTGGCAATGCTCCAGGCTGATCGATTTATAAGCGATGACGTCAAGAAAGTTACACAGGTCTTGGAGTGTCTTTTTGACAAGCAGTTCCATTACCCCTCTAATTGCAACCGGTAGTACTGTGTAATCATCACATGACAGTCACGTGACTTCATCCCACATAAAGTTTTCTTCTCACATGGCAAATATCTGTGTATGTTTGACGAGTGCTCGGAACTGACTCGAACATTAGCAAGGCAGTTGAATATCTTATCCAGTTCCTCTGGAGATAGACTGTAGCAAGTGGGTTTGAATTTTGACACCGTTTTCAGCAAGTATAGGGGATCAATCATAGTCCTTTCGATAAGTAAGAGTGTCGAACCCAACGAGGAGCAGAAGGAAATGATAAGCGGTTTTCAACAAGGTATTCTCTACAAGTACTCAAAGTAGCGGTAACAGATAGTTTTTAGCAAGGTAATTCGTAACAAGTAACATGTATCAATAGTAACAAGGTGCAGCAAGGTGGCCCAATCCTTTTTATAGCAAAGGACAAGCCAGAAAGTTCTCTTATAGTAAGCAAAGTGTTCTCGAGGACACATGGGAATTCTCATCTAGTCACATTCATCATGTTTAGTTCATTCGCGTTAGTTACTTTGATAATTTGATATGTGGGTGGACTGGTGCTAGGGTGTTGTTCTTACTTGAACAAGCAACCCTCTTATGATTACCCCATCTCGCAAGCATCTGCAACTACAAAATAAGAATTAATATAAATCTAACCATAACATGAAACATATGGATAGAAATCAGCCCCTACGGAATAACACATAAACTAGGGTTTAAGCTCCTGTCACTCTCGCAACCCGTCATCTACTTATTACTCCCCAGTGCCTTCCCTTAGGCCCAAGTATGGTGAAGTGTCATGTAGTCAACGTTCACATGACACTACTAAAGGAAGAACAACATACATATCATCACAATATCGAATGAATACAAATTTCACATGATTACTTATAACAAGACTTCTCCCATGTCCTCAAAAACAAAAGTAACTACTCACAAATAATATTCATGTTCAAGATCAGAGGTGTATTGAATATGCTTAAGGATCTAAACATATAATTTTCCACCAAATAAACCAACTAGCATCAACTACAAGATGTAATCAACACTACAAGCAACCCGCATGTACCAATCTGAGGTTTTGGGACAAAGAATGAATACAAGAGATGAACTAGGGTTTGAGATGAGAAGGTGTTGGTGAAGATGTTGATGAAGATTGGTCCTCCCATGATGAGAGGATCGTTTGTGATGTCGATGGCTTCGATTTTCCCCCTCTTTGAGGGAAGTATCCCTGGTGGAATCGCTCTGCCGCAGAACAAAAGTGCTCCTACCTAGGTTCCGCATCAAGACAGCGACACTTCGTCCCGAAAGTATTCCTCTTAATTTTTTAGGGCGAATGACCTCATATAGCAGAAGGAGGGACCAGAGGCCAACTGCGGACCCCACAAGGCATTAGGACGTGCCCTGTTGCCTTGTGGGTAGCAGGTGCCCCCTATGGTATTTCTTTGTTCCGGTATTTTTTATATATTAAATAAAAAGTCTCCATGAAGTTCAGGTCATTTGGAGCTCCGTAGAATAGCTATCTCTGTTGTATCTTTTTAGGTCCAGAATTCCAGCTGCCGGTAATTTTCCTCTTCGTGTAATTCTTGCAAATTAAGAGAGAAACGGCATTAGAATCGAATTATAAAGTGGAATAATGACCAAAAATATTATAAATAATAGTAGCAAAACATGATGCAAAATGGACGTATCAGAGAGATACTTCCAATATTCCGAGTCCCAAAATGGACTTCACTTTTTCCATACTTTTAAGAGTGGCTCCACTCTCTTTCATTTATTTCCAGGCTCTGGACACTCTTCCCATTTGTTCAACATTTCTAGGATTTCTATTCCACTCCTCTTGTGTGGCTTCCGTCGCTTTTCTTTTGTGTTATCAAACAAATCTTCTCTGTTTCTCCATTCATCATTTTTATTCGGCCATCTTCTATGCCCCATGTAAACTATTTTATGAGAGGCCTTCATATATAGAGAATGAGTTTCATCCATACACCTAACACATGCACAGTTCCCGTGGAAACCTGACCCGAATTATAATCGTATGTCGGATAGTCCTGCACCGCCATGAGCAACACAGCTTTCATAGGGAAATACGTACCTGTTTTAGCTTCATATGTTCATACCCCTTTATCTGACCATAAAATTGCTAGCTCCTCCTTGAATAGCCGCAGATACAAGTTCAGATCACTACCCGGTTGGCTTGGTTCCTTGAATTGGCATGACCATGTGTAGATACTTTCGCTTCATGCACACCCACGGGGGGAGGTTGTAGATGCATACAAGCACAGGCGAGGTGTTGTGCATGCTATTTTGGTTGCTAAAGGGATTCAAACCGTCCACACTATAGCCCAACCTGACATTCCTATCATCTCCACTAAAATGAAGGAACTCATCATCGATTGCTTTCCACTGTCGACCATCTGCAACGTTTCTAATCACTCCGTCATCCTTCTTCCTCTTAGAATGCCAAAGCATAAGCTTTGCCTGCTTCTTGTTTGCACAAAAACGCTTCAGGCATGGAATGATTAGAAAGTACCATATAACCTTATAATGAGTACCGCTAGCGCGTGCTCTATCATCATCATTATCTTCCTGACTGTTATTTTCCCACTTGAATCGGGGAATATTGCATGTTGGACACCTTGTTAGGTTGGAGTGCTCGTTCGGTAAATGATGCAGTCATTTTTGCACGCATTGTACTTTATCGGCTCCATATCAAGAGGACGCAATACCTTCCTTGCCTCATCGATACTTTTTGGCAACACGTTGCCTTCAGGTAGAACATCATGCAAATACTTCAAGTTCATATTGACGGAAGTGTCTGTGCTATTGCCTTTTGCCTTAATGTCCATAAGATTCATCGTGACACTTAGTCGGGTGTGTTTTGCCTTGCAACCAACGTACAAAGGAGTTGTTGAGTCCTTCACGCGAGTCGCCAGTTTGGTAGCCTCTCTATGGGAAGCTGTCTTGGTGCTAGTTTCTTTCACGATCAACTCTTGCATGTGTTCGTCGTGCACCATTCCACGCCAATTTGCCCCAGATGATTGCCTCCTCCGCTTTGGCCTCCTCAGTTTCGTTGAACTCTTCACCCGGCTCATCATCTTCATCACCATCAAACTGTCCAGTATGTCCATCCATCATCCATTCTTGTTCCTCGTCATGTTTTGCTCCTTCACATGACATCCCATCCTCACCATGACTTGTCCATGTCGTATAACCAGGCATGAAACCACTAGCCAACAAGTGCTTATGCAACTCTCCTGATTCAATTGTGTACATAACATCATTCTCGCAAACAACACATGGATAACATATTTTCTTCAAACCCCTTTTCCTAACATATTCCTCCGCAAACTGTAAGAACTCCATCAAACCATTAACAAAATCATTGGACACCCATGGTATGGAGTACATCCAACTACGATCCATCATTTGACGCCAAAACCTGCAACATGCATACGTAATGTAATCGATTACTATTCGATCTAAGAATATGAAAAAAATTCAAAAATTCGACATGACCTTTGCTAAAAAAGGGACATATTGAGTGACATCAACTCGACGAAACATAAATTAATCAACATTTCGATGAGATTTGGCACTCATTTGTATTCCCTGAAAAAATGCAACAAAGCATGCAATTAACTGAATGTTGAATCGCCCAACACGTCCACTGCGCCACACCAACAATCAACTATGCATGCATGCTCATACAATGATACATACTACTCAAATTTAAGCATATAGAGCTACCACTTAAAAATATTTCTCCCCTAAAACGCGACTCGCTCGTCTCTCTTCGATGTTGTGCCCGATCGTTCAGATGAAATCAATAAGATAGAGATGTGGTGGTTTGAGGGTTAGAGAGGGTGGTGGGGTCAACAAGTGCTAACTAATTCGGGTGGAGGTGGGCCCATGGACTAAGTATGCCATTGAAAAGTGGGTCCCATAAGGCTGAAGAGGAGAGAGAGCGGCTAGGATGACCAATGGTGAGAGGAGTAGGAGGAAGAAGAAGAGGCCTTGATGGAGAGGTAGAAGAAATTGGGGAGGGGAAGCTACTGAACCAGCCAACAAACATTACACACGATCTAATTAATGGTGGGCGCTAACTATGGCCCGCCACACCTAAGTGTCGTGGACAGCACCCCCGCGCGGGAAAATGTTTTGTGGCGGGCCTAACTTACTGCCCGCCACTGCTGTTTAACCCACCACTAGCGGGCGGTAAGTAGTACCCGCCACATCTATGATCTGCCAAAACTAGACATCCGGCAAGGATAACTAGTGGTTGTTCTAAGTCACGCCCGCCACTATTGGTTCATGTACCTGTGGCGGGCGTTAGTTAGAGCCTGTCACTTCTAAGTTACGCAAACAAGTCCTACCAAGGAGATTATACCTGTGGCGGGCTACAAGAAAGGCCCGTCACTTTTAAGCTCTTAGCTATGGTGGGCGGCTTTTGTTACCTGTCACTGCTTGTTTTCAAAATAGTTGTGGCGGGTAACACTTTGCGCCCTCCACTCATTTGAGTTCACATATAAGGCCTTTCTAAGTAGTGCTAGCCCCATAATATGGAAGGGGGGAGACTTGGGGGCAAGTCCCCTCCTTTGGCCGCCGACCCTAGGCTTGGAGGGCAAGCCCTGCAGCCCCCACGCCTATATAAAGGGGGGGACGCAAGAGGCATCCCCATCCAAAACCCTGAGGCGCCTCCCCCCGCTACTCCTCCCTCCTCCTCCACAGCCGCTTGGCGAAGCCCTGCTGGAGCTCCACCATAAACTCCACCACCACGCGCGTCGTGCTGGCCTAGATCCCATCTACTTCTCCCTCTTGCTTGCTGGATCAAGAAGGAGGAGACGTCACCAAGCCGCACATGTGCATTTCTCGGAGGTGTTGTTCGTAGGGTGCTGGATCGGATTGGATCGCGAAGAAAGTACGACTACTCCAACCACGTTCATTAGAACGTTTCCGCTCTCGGTCTACAAGGGTATGTAGATTCAATCCCACTCATTGCTAGCATCTACTCCCTTCGTTCCTAAATACAAGTCCCTTTTAGGGAATTCAATATAGACTACATATGGAGCAAAATTAGTGAAACTACACTCTAAAATAAGTCTATATACATCCATATGTAGTTTGTATTGAAATCTTTAGAAAGACTTATATTTAGAAATGGAGGGGGTATTAGATTAGATCCTGGGTGAATTCGTGATCTCGTAAGATTTTTTTTTGTTTTCCATGCAACGATTCCCTACACGGAGGAAGTAGTAATATTCGTGTTAATGATGAAATTAGTTTTGAGCGAAAATTACTTAGTAAATTTCAGGTTTCTGTGATGCACAATAACAATAGTTATGTCCGTTTTTTATTAGTTCTGCCACTAGTTGTGTTATACTATGTCGGGCCCGTGGGACTGGGGGTACCCAAGCCCGTCTGCCGGCGGCCCAGTACGCGGCGCATATCTTGGGCCCAGCGGATGGCCCACCACCCAGCTTCACGAGCAAGCTGCTTCTCGAGGCCCCCGTCAGCAAGCGCCCCAGGTAGGATTGAGGCGCCACAAGGAGCCTCGCGAGGCCCTCTCGCGGGGCGGTCTCCCGAGGCCCCTCGCGGATGCGAATGAGTCAAGAAGCTGCAGCCCAATCGCGCAACAGACGTCCTCACGTAGTTGACGCGCGCGGCGACGAACGACAACAGAGGTCGTGCCAGCAGGCGCGGATGTGGAGGTTTTCCTCTTTCGTGCTAAGGGAGCAAGGCCAGCCTCCGGTTCCCAAAGCAATCCCCAAAGGTTGCCTGATCGGTACAAGAGGACCAAGACGACGGGCGCGCAGGGAGGAGGTCATCACCGAGCCCACCAGCGTGTCATGGAAGAAGGCTTTGCAGGCGAAGACCACAATTTGTAAGGATAGACTGTCCCCCTTCAAAATTGCCGTTGTGTGGCAACCATTCCTGCCAATGTTTTCGAGGGAATAGGACCAAGACAAGTATAAAAGAGGGCAGGGTGCCGCCGTAGCAAGGGTTGACCAATTCTGGACTCCCCACAACTCATGTACCCTCATTCTCCCTCGCGAGAGCAATCCAATGACCAAGCAGGAGTAGGGTTTTACACCGCAAGGTGGCCCGAACCTGGGTAACTGCTGTGTCTCCGGCCGTCCCCGCACGCTCGCTCTCGGCGTAGTCTCACCATGGTTAGTTGCAGGAAGGAGTAGGGCGTGAAGAACCAGCGCACCCCAGAGTTCGAACTTCTTGGGTCCCCGGAGCCCCGATTCCGACTTACTACTCAATTTTCAGTTTTAGCACTAAAAGTTTCAACTATCTAGAATTGCCATCCTTCTGTTAAGCATGTGCTTAGAAATGACAGTCGGCACCTTTATCATCGGTCAAAGACCATTGACCGGGGTAATTTGGTCATTTCACTCTGGTCAGTGGCTTTTTGACCGTTACCATACGATGGTGAGTTGCATTTTTTAGCGCACATTTAACGAAATGATGACACTTTTGAGTTGTTGAGACTTGTAGTGGCAAAATGAAGGAGTGTGACACAACTAAAGGCAAAATAGATAAAAAGACCATTGTGTTAGTAAGTAATTTTGGTCATGCGCTGTATTGAATTAGCACGAAAAAGCATAGCGATACGGATGTGAATGAGAAGAGTTCTTTTTTAGGTAGAATCAGAATAATTCTTTATGCGGCATCACAACAATTAAGCAGAGCACTTCAAATTTCATATTTCAAAAAGAGCTCAACCAAGGTGAGTGGTGTGTCAAGTTCAAAATATAAAGGTGAGTGATGTGGTCAACAATACTACTGTAGGCTGGTGCTTTTCCTTCCCAAAGCCTGACCCAAACGTACTCCGTCCCTGCTACCTCCCTCTGTCCCTCCCTGCTACTGCTCCTTCCTTGCAAAGCCAAACCATGGCCGGACCATCTCTCCCTACGCCACCGCCGGTGAAGGAGCCACAGACGGTGGCTGCGAAGTCGGGGACAACGGTCGATGCCCTCCCCGTGGACAGCCTCCGCAACATTCTCCGTCGCCTCTCCCTCGCCGACCTTCTCCGTGCCGCCCTCGCCTGCCACCGCTGGCGCCGCGTCGCCGCACGCTGCATCCCCCGCACCGCTCCTCTCCTCGGCTACTTCTTCCACCCCACCGCCACCGGTTTGCCAGCGCCCCTGCACTCGCAATCCAAGGAGATCGATACCCCCGCCGTCTTCGCTCCCTTGGACGCCTCCTCCCCGAACCTCTCCCTCGACTTCGCTCCGGGGGCCTCCCGCTACGTGCTCCACGACTGCCACCAAGGCCTCCTGCTTCTCGAACCGTTCGCGTCGCTCCCCAAGGGGACCATCCCACGCTTCCTCGTCCTCGACCCGGCCACCCGCCGCCGCGTGCTCCTCCCACCGCCACCGCGCGACACGGTGCCCGACGACCACCGCTGGCGCCGCTCCAGGTACTACGTCGGCTCCGCACTGCTCTCCCGCGCGCACCCGAGCAAGCTCTGCTTCGAGGTCGTCTGCTTCGCCATCGACGGCGGGCACCCGCGCGTCTGGGTCGCGTCCGTCGACGACGGCCGATGCAGCTGGCGCGCCCACCCGCGGACCATGGAGCTAGAGGTCGATTTCGACCCCTGGTTGTTCGAAGGGCGCTGCGTGCACGCCGCCGGGAAGATCTACTGGCACATCTGCAACTCCTACCGCATGCTCGTGCTGGACCCTGCGACACTGCACTTGTCCTACCTGCTGGCGCCGGCTGTACTGTCCGACCATTTCTGCACGTACCGCGTCGGGGAGACGCCGGAGGACGGCCGGCTCTGCCTCCTGGCCGTGGGGAGTCGTTCGAGGCAGCTGCAGCTCTGGGTCCGCGCGGAGGCCAGAGGGAGCGACAATGGGTGGTTTCTGGAGAGGGAGATGCTCAACATGCGCGTGGTGTGGGACGCAGTGCCAGGCCTGCCCAATGACCTCGCCCACAGGATCTTCAGTGTTTGGCCCAGCGACATGGACGCGGGGCGTACCGGGAAGGTGTTCATCAGAACCATAGGATATGGGCGCTACTCCTTACATCTGGACACCGCCAAGATTGAGCCCCTGCACACCAAACATGGCAAGGAGTACGGCCACCCGATCTATGCCTACTTCCTCGCGTGGCCGCCTGCCTTCCTCGCTCCAGAATACTGACGACTTTCTGGTGATTGGTAAAACCTCCTTCCCTCGTCAAGATGCCACTCATCGATGTTGCTTGATCATGAGCTTAATTCCTCAGTTCATTTCCTATGTGGCTGCCTTGAGGTTTCGATATATGCTGGTGATAACGATTGTGAAGCAATCATTCCAAATACATGTCTGTTTTAGAATTTCTAGTCACGATCTCTTTCTCGATTCCTCTAGTTTTGGATATATGCCGGTGGTAGAAGGTCTAATGCATACGTATAGTTTCTTCCTTTGCGTGGATCATAGTCTCTAGCTACACTGTACACATGTTCATTGCTATCCTGGTCTGTCATATTTGGCACGCCAAAGCTTTCGCAATTCGATGGAGTTTGAAATAAAAAACTAATTTTTTGGTAGGTTTTAGGAAATTCTCAAAAATTGGTAGTTTTTCGGAACCCTAACCCTTATTACGGTAGTTTTATGATATTTAATCCTTTAGTTACTTATTACAGTGGCTGGGGCAGGCCGCTTGTCATTGTTAGATGTTAGCTTATATGCAACCTCTAGAATTCCAAAATGCAAGCTGGTTGCTTTATTATTTTGAAAAGAGGGGTGATTTTTTTTAAAAGAGGGTTGGTTAATTGTTCAGTGAATTGTAGGTAAATGTGTTTATATAATGGGAATTTTATGAATTTTATATGCTTTGTTGATTGTTTGGAATCCGGCCTTTTATTTGTGTTTTCCTTGTACCAAAAGAATAGATCTTGTGTGTTATGGATATTGTACCAACAAATAAGTACTCCCTCCGTCCTATAATATAATAGCATTTTTGACACTACACTAGTGTAAAAAACGCTCTTATATTATGGGACAGAGGGAGTACTTTATTAATGGCCCTAGCACAGTAACGTACATAGCGAATTAGTATGTGGGAGTGGGATTTATGTGCATGATATCTGTCAATCGTTGAGAGTTATACAAGTCAGCATGTTTTATGGTTGCAACGTGATTGTTAACTAGTATTTTTGAACAGTACTTGTGCTTGCATTTGTTAATTTCTCATGGTAGTTTGGGCAAGATAGATGTCATTTGTAAAACATATGTCATGCATGCACTTTGATTTGTTGAATGAATCAAATATTGCTATTTGGTACAGCCCTTAACAACTAGAACAAATAAAATAAACATTTCTACTTGTTCTGCCACTAACCATTAGCTAACCATTAGCTAAACTCTGACTGAAAAAGTGGAGAGCTGGAAATAACCATAACGGTGCGTTTCCTAAAGTTTGGCCTTTTTTTTTATTGAATGACTAAAATTTGTTCACTTAGAAGAGCAAAGAAACCTTAATGTTGTTCATCGTCTCATTAGCACTTACATATATTTTTTCCTTGGAAGTACCTTATATTTCGAAAATTTTATTGCTTGAAATCATTAAATGCTAGATCAAGCAGTCTTTTGCTTTACTTGTACACGGGCTTAATGTTTGTAATTGCAGTTTGCTTGTACATAGACATGGCTTAATGTTCTGAATAAGAATCTACTGGTATATAGTTTGTTCAGTTTAATAAACAGCCCAATTGATAGAACACTCTTCTCATAATACTCAGCATTTCTCAACTGTTTCAGTTTTTGTAACGCCATCCACATAAACTTAAATTTCTTTTTGCTTATCATTTCAGTTTACTTTTGTCTGATGGCCTTCGAATATGTTCATGGTGCGATAATGGTTTGATACACTGCAAATTTGTGGCTTATATCTGCTATTTATGTGAATCAGGTTCCTGACTTCTGAGATGCGGAATCAGCACAGTTTTCGTTTGAAGTCAGCTGGAATCCTATCACTACTGGGTTCACTAATGCCATCTGCACCTTCACTCAACGCAAGAGGAAGAAGCTCCCATTACCTTGTTTAATTAGACTATCTAAGCAATGTCGCCAGCTCCTATATTTGTATTTTGTCTAAGCATCATTTGGACCTGATATTCTCAAGACTGTTATCTGAGCATCATTTGGACCTGATATTCTCAAGATTGTTTTATCTAAGCATGCCAGTAATATTTATCGCACTTTTGACTCTTAACATTCTGTTCTCCTGACTTGTTGAACTCCATGGTTGTGTATCGTGGACGCACATCCAGATTTAATCGTCTCCGTAGGGACAGGTCCAAGTCTTGAATCTAGGTAGTTCGACGTTCTATCTTAGTTTCAGCACTGCTCTTCAGCGAATTTGTGTAGCTTATCTTGTGCATTCATAGTTTTGAGCATTCAGCAGAAGACAAAAAAGTTTAATCAATGATCAATAGGTAGTATGCTTTGTGCGCGAAGCATATACGTACTAGATACAGATGCTCGCTGGACTGGAAACGGGCCACCCTGCGGCGAGCCAACTTTGACGTCGGGAAACAGACCACGTTAAAGCTGAACTCAATTTGTTTCCCAGGCTGGGGCAAAGCCATTTGTGGTACCAAAGGGCGTACCGTGTAAGCCAAAGCTGAGTAAAAGCCCCTCAAAAAAAAAACTGAGTAAAAGCAAGGGTGTGTTGTCTACATACTGCAGGACCGGACTGTGGGCTGACCGAAGATAAAGGATGGTGCCGGACAGAGCAGTTGAAGCTCTCTACCCATAGCGTTGCTTTACATTGTAGAGTACCGACTACAGACGCTTTCTGTTGTTGGTCAGCAATGCAGTTTCCAGTTTGGTGAAAGTCTAATTTACGTAGCCAAAGCTGAGGAAAAAGCAAGGATTTCTTGTCCCCATGCTGCAGAACTGGACAAAGACGCAGGAGCACAGTGACTGATCCATCGTCGTGGCCAAATTCACGGTTTTGACTGTTTGATCAAACTTTAGTACGATTTGACTTTTTTCAAAATATTTTTGGATCTGACACTTTTACTATCACCATCGTCTTTGGTGGTAGGGTAAGGCGGGCTACTGCCATAGCTAATAGCGGTCAACCCGCGGTAGCCTATTTGACACATCAGCACGACCAGCCGCGTGTACTCGTGCATATCGCTATTAGCTATAGTGGTAGTCTGCCAAGCACGATAGCGGTAGCAAAATGATCAGATCTAAAAATATTTTGCAAACAAAATCAAATTGTGCTAAAGTTTGATGAAAAGGTCAAAACAATGAATTTGGCCCCTCGTTGTTGTCCTTGGCCAGTCAGATGATTACTCGTGGCGTTACAAAAGCGGGCCCATGCAACAAGAGTAAATAACTTGACATGGCTGGAACATAAAAGCTTGATAGGCACTATAAAAGAGATTTGCCTCAAAACAAAAGGCACTGCAAAAGAGAGATAGCGCGCATAATAGCCCGATGGTCTTTGTGTTTTAACCCCGGCAAACAATTTTTGACGTGCCGATGTACCGCTTCTTTCTTTTCGGTTTACAGGGCTTATATCAAATTTTTTATTTTTTTCATTCTATAATTCTTTATTTTATTACCCATCATGACATGTTCAGATTTTAAGGTGCATTAAACTGCAACATGCAAGGATTAAGAGACAACTCATCAATGCATGTAAAAGTCTTAGGTCGAATATATTTTTATGAAAAAGAGTGCATTAATTGAGTATTTTTGCAAACTACAAAAATTATTCCACCACTCACCATCAATCTTGGTTGGTGAGATTTTTTATTAAGCCCTATAAACCGGAAGGCTAGTCATAGCGGGGAGTAACTTACACCAGTGTCATGCATATGACACTACTCTATGTTCTTATTTTCATAGCGGGGAGAGTAACATAGAGGTAGTGTGATAGATGGTTGTGTTTATTAGCTTGTAGACTCATTTTGTCTTGAAAAGTGTTCTGTGATGGTAACATATTATGTTACTCCGAACACCTCTCTCTTTATTAATTACCTGCCACATAAGCAAATTTATCTTGGTGTGTGTTATGTTACTAGCTAAGTTACTCCCACTACAACCAGCCAAAGAGATGGAGTAGATGCAATCCTCTAATGGTGGTGGACAAAAAATGTTGATTATTCGCAGTTTTTTTAATGTTGGGTCATTAAGCCTCTTTGAATGCATGGGTGCTTAGGTGACATGCTAAGCGGATTAAAGAGTTTGTCAACTTAAGTCCTCAATGCCTAGGTGCTTAATTTGTTGGGTTAATTATCCTTTTGCCCTTAGTGGTGTCCATGTGCTCAGTTTTGTCCTCAGATGCGAATTGTGCTCAGTTTTGCCCCTAGTCCATGCCCAGCAACTATGACGAGGCCAAACGGCCATATTTGAGTCCATTCCGTCCGCCGGCGTTAGTGGTTGTGGGTCCGGAGCTTACACGTGGGACCGCGTGGACGTGGGTCCGGAGCTGACATGTAGGCCCGTGCAACTAAATCCCCAAATCATTCGTAGGATTCTAGCTCACTCTGCCCATCCGCCGGCCGGCTGTCCTGTGCCGTTGCCACCACCTGCGCCGCGGCCAGCACCTGCCCCGCCACCAGCTGCACGGCCTGCTCCGCCCCTACCGTCATGCGCCTACGCTCCACGGCTACCTGTGACGCCCGCCACCTTCCTGCGACGCCACGGGTGGGGCGCCCGCCACCTGCTCGACCCGCGGCGCAGCCTCCTTCCGTGCGCCCGGCCGGAGCGCTCAAAGGTGGGGGACTGCTGGAGCTATTTGAACTAGGAGGAAGGACCCTAGGGCGAAATGGCGAGCAGCGGCGACCCCGGAGTATTTGGCGAGGCAGGCATTGGGCCGGAGATCCGCCGTGTCCACGACTGAGTTCCCGAGGGGTAAGTCTCGCCTCCTGTTTAGATTGAGCTTATCTGTGCATTTGAACACTCGATTCGAGTAGGTTTGCCCAATTAGTGTGCTGATTGCGTCTCTGTTTTTCGCCGGTTAGGATGGAGTTGCGGTTTGCTTTCTTGGTGCACATTAGAAGGGACCGGTACATGTTTGATGCAAAGGATAAGAAGAAATACCAAGGAGGTTTTGATTATCGGTTGCCAATGGCTAGTAATTGGAGTTTCAGACAATTTGGAAAGGTAATTTGTAGCCAATATCCTTGGGGTTTGCTTGATGAAGTGGCATACAAATATATGATGGGGAAAAGAAATGGGTGACAGTTAGTAATGATGAAGAGCTAGCTACCATGTTTGTTAGGCATAAAGAGAAAGATAATTTTCATGTGAGGCTGCAAGTTGATGTGCTTGAGCAGGCATTTGGACCTAGGATGACGGGTGCAACATCTCGGGGAGAACCAAGTCGTCGTAATGGCATCTCTAGCCAGAACAGTTTAGTTGGTGCACGGCGACGTGGTGGCTCGACAAGTGTGGGCAACAGCAGTAGGGTCCCCCTTGAAGTGGAGCCTGATGACTACAATCCTGGGGTTGATGAAGAGAAGCTATATTCTGATGTTATTCAGAATTTACGACGGGCACCTCGGGCTGAAAACCAAGATGAGGCTCACAATGCAGCCCGTGTGGATGATGACGCGGTGGGTGAGGACGAAGACCTTGCAGCTGTTGAATGGGACCCTTTGAACCCTCATATGGAAGAAGGTACAGTTTTTGCATCCATGAATGAGTGTAGAAATGCACTTGTGACATACTGCATCAAGGTAGAACGTACTTTCAAAGTTGACAAGAGCGATCAAGTACGTTACAGAGTGCACCGTCCGACTGAGGGTTGTCCATGGAGGCTGCTCGCATCTAAAATGCGAAATAGCACTAATGTTCAGGTCAAAGTGAACCCTTTTAAGCACACATGCCAGGAATCAACCCTTAGGAAGGATACAATCAGTAGAGCCAAGTCAAGATGGGTGGCAGAAGAAGTAAAGAAGTGGGTGAAAGAAAACCAGCAAGTGGGTCCAAAGGAATTGCATAAGAACATCAAAGATAAGTTCAAGATAGATTTACCATACATGAGGTTGTTCAATGGTAAACAACATGCTATGGATTCTATTTATGGTAACTAGTAGGAAAGTTTTCAATTGTTGTATTCATTCAAAGGTGAAGTGGAGAGGACAAGCCCAGGTAGTATTGTAGATATTGATCACCACACCGTGGAGTACACATTCAGGGGAGTGACAAAGACCAAGGAATGCTTTAGGAGGGTTTTTGTCTGCTTTTTTTGACGGTTAACGACAGTGGGGGAGGCTCCCACTGACTTTTGTATTACTCACAGAAGAACAATTACATCAGTGTTACAGGTGGGTTTTTAATGGCCCCCCCAGCCAATCTCCAAAGAAACAAAAGACAAGCAAGTGTTCACAGGGAGTTTACAAGCTTTGTAAGTAAGTGTCTAGGAAGGGGTGGAGATCCTCTCTACAATTGTGTACCAGGAGGCTCAATAGATCTTTGAACCTAGCCAACCATGAGTCAAAGGAGTGCGGGATCCCTCTGAAATAAACATTGTTCCTTTCCTTCCACAAACTCCATGCTGCCATCAAGAAGATATCCATAAACAAAGGCTGACGCCAGCTATCCCTGCCCCCATGGATCAAAGAAATCCTGTCTCCCAGTGCTGGCCAAAATATGCCAACTTTAGCCCAACAACGCTGGCTAAATGGGCAGGCAAAGAAAAGGTGCTCAATCGTTTCCTCTGGGGGGTTCTGACATAGCATGCAGGTATAGTCGTTGTTGGCCACGACGTAGTGCCTACGTCTCAACATGTTCCTCGTGTTTAGGCGATCAACCAACAACAGCCACCCGAACATTTTGAATTTGATTGGGCTTTTGGTTTTCCAGAGCCAGCCAAAGGCCTTGTCAGCAACAATCTCCCTGAAGCAGTGATCATAAAACTTCTTCGAGGAATAGGCTCCACCGAGAGTGCACCCCCAGGTGTCTTTGCGATCTCCTTCCAGGATAACGTGCATAGATCCATGTTGGATCTCTCTAACCTCTCCCCTAGCCTGAGCTGACAGTGGCAGGTGGAAAAGCATGTTTGAGTTAGTGGTCGTGAGAACATCAGCGACAGACGCGTCCTCGTTCAAGCAGAACGAGAAAGCCCTGGGAAAGAGCTCCATGAGGGGGGCTTGGCGATCACCATCAAACCAGGCGTCTTTCCAAAATAGAGAGGAGGATCTGTCTCCCAAAGTGACAGTAGTAATCCCATGAAATACATCACTGAGTTGCAGAACATCGCGCCACCAGAAGGAGCCAACCGGGTCCATAGCATGGGGAATCTTGTCTGTGTAGTAGGCGTCCCAGATCATGGTCACCCAGGGGAGATCATTGTGGTTGTAAAATTTGAAGAGATGCTTCAAGA
This sequence comes from Triticum aestivum, assembly GCF_018294505.1. Classification (NCBI taxonomy): domain Eukaryota; kingdom Viridiplantae; phylum Streptophyta; class Magnoliopsida; order Poales; family Poaceae; genus Triticum; species Triticum aestivum. The sequence goes on from NC_057808.1 coordinate 277,950,686, forward strand.
GGAGGGCCATATTCTGTGTTTTGATGTCAATGATCCCGTGGCCACCTCTGTCCTTTGGTCTGCAAACTAACTCCCAGGCAGCCAGCGAATTATTTTTAACTCCATCCTCAGAGTTCTTGGCCCAAAGACAGTATCTGCTTAGCTTATCCAAGTGTTCAATCACTCTAGGGTGCAGCTTAATCGTGCACATGGCATAGATCAGCATCGACATCACTGCCGAATTGACCAAAGTGAGTTTGGCCCCGGACGACATTAGAGACAAAGCCGTGGACATCTTCCTCTCCACACCATGCACAAGAGGCATGAGCTCCAAAAGCGTGGGTCTGGTCGTGCCCATGGGAAGGCCAAGATACGTGAACGGGAGAGAACCAACAGTACAACCAAAAACCTGTGCCAACTCCATCGCATAACGCTGATCAATGTTAATGGGGATCAATGTAGACTTATGGACGTTAATTCTCAGTCCAACCGATGTAGCATAATCTTCCAAAATGGTCTTCATGCGGGCAGCTTGATCCGGGCAGGCTGGCATCACCAAGATGGTGTCATCCGTGTATTGAACTACGGGGTAATCACCACGGCGATTACTTGGGATTGGCAGGTCAAGCAGGCGTTGCGCAAAAGCATCGTTAACAGCAGCTTGCAGAAGATCAGCAGCGAGGACAAAGATCAGTGGCGACAGGGGGTCACCTTGCCTCACCCCACATTTACATGGAAACTTTCTGTCACGAACTCCATTGAGGAGATCAGAAGAAACACCTGAACCAAAAATAGTTTTCATCCAGCCTAGCCACTTGTCGTCAAACCCCATGCGTCGCATGATCTCTAACATTGGTGCATGCTCAATTGTATCAAAGGCCTTGGCAAAGTCAAGTTTGAGCAGCACAATCTGCCGTGCGGATGCCTGACATTGTTGAATATACTCGAATGTCCATGCCAGACAGTCTTGAATGGTCCTCCCTTTAAGAAAGCCATATTGATTCCTGTGGATGATTTTCAGAATAACTTTCTGCAGACGATTGGCCAATATTTTTGTGACTATTTTGAGACAACAATTGAGCAGTGTTATTGGTCTGTAATCATTAGCAGTCTGAGGGGATGAGATCTTCGGGATCAGGGTAACATACCCCTTGCTGATGCTGGAGACATCCAAATTGCCCTCATGAAAATCCTCACACATCTTATAGAAATCCTCTTTGATGATCGGCCAACAGCTTTTAAGGAAACAACCATTGAAGCCATCAGGACCAGGGGCCCTGTCGTCCGGCATTTCTTTGATCACAGCGTCGATCTCACCTCTTGTGAAAGGTGCCGACAGTTCCTCCAAGCCATCAACCCGTCGGATGATCCGAGAGAGATCAAAGCGCATGCAGGTGGGTTTAGAAGAACCCAAGCGTTCTTTGTATGTTTTATACAATATACCTTCCTTACCAATATGATCACTTACGATAGCATCACCATCCTGCAGGTTGGCAATGGAGTTGTGCCTAAACCTCTCAGTTGCAAGGGACTGAAAGAGTTTAGTGTTTTCGTCAGCGAACCTGAAATACCTGACAGTGCACCTTTTCCTCCAGTATTCATTCTGATATTTGAGCAGAGTATTGAGGTGTAATTTAAGAATGCGCCTGAGATTCTTTTCTTGTGTGAAGAGAGCTCTTTTGTCCTCAATATCATCCAACTGAAGAAGGGCCTCGTTACTGTTCTGAATCATGATCTTCAGCCTTGAGATACCTCGGCTCCAACGCTTGAGATCATAACGTAGATTTTCGAGTTTCTTACAAATGAGGGCAGCAGAGTTAGGAGCGTGGCAAGGTTTTGTCTGCTTTGAGGCTTGTCGCTGGGTTTTTTGGCAGGCTGCAGGCCTTATTTGGCTATTGATGCCACTTTTCTCACAGGGAGGTTTAAAGGACAGTTAGTAGCAGCTTGTGTAGTTGATGCACACAGTTTTGTATTTCCAGTTGCCTACGGTGTGCTGGAGACAGAGTTTGAGGAGAGCTGGACTTGGTTTTTGCATAATCTGCGCCGGCCTATTACACATCCCAATGGGTTGGTCATTCATACAGATGCCTGCAAAGGTTTAGAAGTGGCCGTGGACAATGTGTTCCCTGGAGTAGAGCATAGGGAATGCATGCGTCACCTTGCTTCAAATTTCATGAAGAAATTCAAAGGAAAGGTGTATACCGACAATTTATGGCTAGCATCTTTGACTTGCAGTGTGAAGAAGCACAACTACCACTTGAGGCAGTTATACATGAATCCCAAAGTGAAAGAATACTTGGAAACACACCGCTCCAAGTTATGGGCCAGAAGCCAATTCAGTGAACTGAGCAAAGTTGACTATGTGCACAATAATCTAACAGAGTCTTTCAACTCAACGATCCGGAAACTAAAGGGTCATTATGTGGTGGATTTGCTTGACAGTATAAGGATAGAATACATGCAGAAATTTCATTATCGTGCAGGAATAGCTGAGGCAAAATTCATGGGCCACATTATCATCCCTGCCGTGATGAATGAACTGAAGCAGAAAACAACAGGCTTGGAAATGAACATGACTCTTTGCTCGGGTACCACAGCAGAGATACCATATTTGGATAAAGAGAAGAGGGAATAAAGATATCCAGTGGATTTAGAAGCTAGAACTTGCAGTTGTAGGCAATGGTAGATAACTGGGTTGCCATGCATTCATGCCTTGTTTTTCATCACTTCTCTCCCAGGTCCAGCAGGGAACATACAACAGTATGTGCATGATTACTACTCTGTTGCAAGGTTCAAAGCCACATATGCTTATGCCTTGCCTGCTGTGGAGGGAAAACAACAATGGGACATGGTGGACCCTGGATTCAAGCTTTGCGCTCCAGTTCTCAAGAGAGCAGCAGGTAGACCAAGGAAGAGTCGAATCAGACCTCGCAGCGAAGGAGCTGGACTTGGAGCGAGGAAGCGTAAGTGCACAAGGTGTGGTGGGTCTGGTCATTTCGGTAAGTATTGTGATAACACAGTAGATCCAGCGTTCGGAGAGAGTTTTGATGAAGGCTTCGATGAAAATGTTGGTCAGCAGCCGGTTGCCTCAACAGATGATGAAAATGATGGTCAACAGCCGGTTGCATCAGATGAGGATTTTGACGAGGTTCCAAATGATGATGGTCAACAACCACATGATTTTGACGATGATCCAAAATATCCTCCAAATAATGATTCAAGCGAGGCTCCAAATGGTGATCCAAGTGAGGCTCCAAATAGTGATCATGGTGATCCAAGTGAGGCTCCAAATGGTGATCCAAGTGAGGCTCCAAATAGTGATCATGGTGATCCAAGTGAGGCTCCAAATGGTGATCATGGTGATCCAAGTGAGGCTCCAAATGGTGATCATAGTGATCCAAGTGAGGCTCCAAATGATGATCCAAGTGAGGCTCCAAATGGTGACCAACCTTCTGTTGTTGTGAGTTCTGCTAGGTATGTAAATCTTGCAAGGGTCAAATACTACTATACATTTATCACTTGACATGATCTCATTACCCTTTATGTTTTGCATAGCTCTATGATAGGTTTGAAGAAGACGCGCAAGGTACCGACAACCAAGAGGAGAAGAGAAGAAGCAATGAGCACAAGGTGCACGAGGAGCAAAGTGATGGCAAGAAGCTCAAGGAACAGACAGAAGCCCCAACGCTATATATGAATAATTATGAAACATTATGAATAATGTTGTATTTCTGTTGGATGATGTTGGACCTATATTAGAACTATGTTTGACATGATGTTTAAATCTATTGGATGATGTTTTAATGAGCACATGGTTTTTCCTTTTTTTGATTTTTCTGAATTTTGTTTTGCTCATTTGAATTCTGGTCAAATCTAACTTTGACCAGCCTGGATCCTTCTTAGTCAATCCAAAATGAAGCTGTGGTGAGGTTTTTGAAATTTTCATGAAAAATGTGCTAAAAAGAGGGGTCCAAAGGTAGGGTAAACGGCCTCATTTCTAAGCAAGGTTTTTTTCGACCATGTCTAAATCAGCCAAATAACTTTCCTACACATGTATTCTATATATACAGACTATGTGCGCTGGTTTTTCCATTTTTAGATTTTTTTTAATTTGTTTTGCTCATTTGAATTCTGGTCAAACTTAACTTTGACCAAGATTTAAACAAGTGTAAAACATCAAAATGAAAAACTAAGCCTAGATCCTTCTTAGTCACTCCAAAATGAAGCTGTGGTGAGTTTTTTGAAATTTTCATGTTCAGTTCCCCAAAACACTTCTCTTCACTTCATACAAGAGAGTTTGAGATACTCGAGATATCACACAATACACATGAACTTATCGTTTAAATGTATGTAAACCTTGTTTATCAACTTAAATCGTTGGTATATGACATAAGAAGACTATGTGCGCAGGTTTTTTATTTTTCTGATTTTTATTTAATTTATTATGCTCATTTGAAATCTGGTCAAACATAGCTTTGACTGCTCCAAACCCCTCCCAAACCCCGCTAACCCTAGCGCTGAACAAGGACCGTTCATCTAACCCTAGCGGCGATCAAGGGCCGTCGATCTAACCCTTCTAGAAGGAATCTGCGGGGAGGAGGGGGGCGATCCGCGAGATGCAATCTGATTGGCTGGGAGATTGTTTTTTTAACAAATACCGGGCGCGCTGGATGTACCGTTGGGCTGTCTCGTTGTCTGGGCCTGAGACCACAGTAAATAGCCCGTCTCAGCCTTTCCAGGCCTTACATGCATGGGAGGCGGCGACGTGGGTTTGCATGAGCGGGAGGCGGCGACGTGCATGCATGTGAGCGAGGCGAGCGAGGCGCGCTAGGCTAGCGAGGCGAGCTAGGTGGTTCAGTGCAGCGAGTCAGATGCACTGCCCGGTCAAAGAGCTATGCAGTGATTCAGATGCACGCACGCGCCCCATGCATCATTTTCGTGCAAAAATTTAAGAGTGCAAAACATAACGGATACACACACGCGTCCGGATTCACACACGCACCGTTCTCATCCTTTCTCTCTTCCTCTCCCACCCACAGGCCTATAAATGGGGTGCCTCTCTTCCTCTCCTACCCACAAGCCAAAATCCAATCCATTCTCTCCAACTTCAAACACCCAAGCGACCGAGCCCTCCCCAAGCGAGACCAAGTGAAGATGCAGTTCAACGGGCCGACCTTCAACCATCCGCCTGTCATGCCGGAGCTGCGCTACCCACCGGGCGTGCTCGTGGAGAGGGAGCTCCGTGTGTGGGCTATTTCAAGGTGGAGGGGTTCCGTCGAACTCACCCGCGCCTTCCTCAGAGCCGGCTATGCCCACCTCCCACGGGGCTCGCCGAGGATGTTCACCCTCAACGAGGTTCGTGACCGCGGCGGCATCCTCCTACTGCTCACGGTCACCTTCACCAACCCGTTTGACGCGCGCGAGCTCCTCGGCCAAGTCTTTTGGTGCGGCTGCGAGGCCATCTTCTTCACCGTGTACAACATCTACACCAACTACGAGAGCATCTTCCCCACTCCAGGCCAGATGCACTCCCTTCCCTACGACGAGGAGGAGGAGGTGTGAAGATGAAGACGGTGTTGAAGGGGCGCGCGCGGTCAAGGTGGAAGAAGGAGGTCAAGATGAAGATGTTCAAGCCCGGAGTCAAGCTCGTCATGTTTCGTTTTTTATTTTGTTGCTTTTCTATGTCGTGTCGTGTCGTGTCATGTTTCGTCATGTGTCCGTGAACTTATTATTGTAATGGTACGGTGTGTTGCATCTTATCTAAGTTATTAGGGTTTATTATGTGTGTTAAAAAATGTCTGTGCCCAAACATATCATTTCTTCCCTAAACCAAGTCATGAAGTTCGACAACTTGTGGTTTTCATTAATGAAAATCGGAGGGGGTGAGAAGCCCTCTGTTTCATTCAAAAAAAATAAGTCATGAACTAACATGCAAATTTATTCCCTTTAAATCCTAAACCAAGTGCCACTCTAACCAAAATCATGTGGCAGTGCAAACATACGTTTTCAACCTTCCAACCCTCCAAAATTTCAGTGCAAAACAAAGGAAAACCACTCTCACGCGTGTGCAAACATTCACGGTCTCACTATTTTTTTTGACAAATTTCACAGTCTCACTATGTATACCTTCCTTCCCTACCCATGTCAAAGTCTTGCCATCTGTCCTAGCGGTTACCACCGCAGCCCTAAACACCACAAACCCACGCGGTCCTGGGTTTGAGTCCCCAGCCGCACCAATTTTTTGTGCATTTTCCACCCTTCATTTTTAGATAAATTATTTTTTTCTCAATGTAATGCCCTTAAAAAATGTTCATTTATTTTGGCACCAGGTGTAAACATCTACCAGAGCTGAGGCACATTTTCCATGACATTTTGGTATTTGATTTAAATCACGGTGTATTTGAATTGGATTAATTAAATTGCTATTAAATATTTAACAGCTCCAAAAAATTTCTAACCTTAATTGTTTGGCTCTGGAATAATTCAATTAGCTTCCACAAAAAGTTTCAGCATTATGATTTACTGCCTAAATTAAATCAGAACAGAAAACAGAAAAACACGCAAGAGAACCCCTGAATGGGCCTAATTGGATGCAGTTGGCCCATTAGTCTAGCCTGCACTTGGCTCTACGCTCTGAATTTGGCCCAAGAGCAACCTTTTTTTGACAGAAAGGCAGAGCAGAGAGCTGCATTTCATTGATCAAAAGTTTCTGAATTCCTCATTTCTTCTCCTTTTTTTCAACATATTTAAATGTTGGTCACTTCTTCTCTTTTTTTAACATTTAAACAACTTTGACCAACATTTAAACTAGGTGAATTTCTCATACAATTTCAAGATTACAAATTCCTCCATAATTCATGCCTTTCCATACATTTTCAACATTACAACCAGTGCGATTACCGTACCTACAAATGCCCAAAATTATTTGCAAATGGGTATTGGTAGTGCTTGATCTTCAAGTTTCCTAACCTTCTTCTTCAACATCCTAAGCTCAACAGCTAGCTCTCTGTCAGTGCGTGCTTCGCCCTCCATCTCTTCTTCCGGAGCTCGTGCTGCGGCCACTGCCGTTCGTGGCAGCATGCGCAACCATTCTTCATGCTCTTCTTACAGTTCATTCATCAGAGTCTTAGCCGGAGCATCGACCCAAAGAAAGAAGCATGTCACCTGCATGAACACCAAACAGATCAACCCATTGCTCAAAGACCCCGACCACGAAAATGGTGCAATTGCCCTGATTCTTACTCCATTCTTGCTGCACACGTAGAACGGACGATTCTGGTTCCTCGGTGTGTGAGAAACCCTCCGATCAATGCCCGCCTGGCACCGCGGATAGACGAAGACAGGCATGTCCACACGCGCCCGGCTCTGCATCCGTGAGGTGGCGCGGGAGCTTGAGGAAGACATGGAGCTCGGAGCCGAAGGGGATCTCAACGCCGCCGCACCCTCCACAGCTAGCTTCCCACCGCCGCGCCCTCCACAGCTAGCTTCCCACCGCCGTGCTCTCTCTCTCTCTCGCCGTGGTCACCGCCGTGCTCTCTGTCGTCGTGGTCACCGTCGATGTCGCCCGCTTATATAACACACCCGCAACGGCTCTCTGCTGGGTCCCACAAGCCACGCGTGCAACGGTCTGAATAAAATTGACCGTCTCTGCCGCCTGGGCCCACCTGTAAGGGCCGAGTCAAAAGGTTGACCTGACGGAGACGGCAGAGTTCACGGAACGAGTCGGTGCGCGCGGACTAGGGGCAAAACTGAGCACAATTCGCATCTGAGGGCAAAACTGAGTACATGGACACCACCGAGGGCAAAAGGATAATTAACCCAAATTTGTTTAGCTAAGCTTCCTTTATTTAATTATTTAGCTACTATACTCTTTCATGCATTTGTGAGCTTCCTTTATTTATCTGTTTTGCATAGGTTTGCGCACTTGGCATTGTTTCTTGCCAGGGTCATCAAAGTGCTCTCCTCCTTAATTGCTATGACATGCCATTTTCTGCTTATGTGACATGCTTAGCACCTGTACACCGTGGAGCACTGAAAAGGGCCTTATAAGTTGTATTAGTTACTTCGCTTGCTATGCTCCGTGGGCCCATAAGATTCAGTTTCCTTTTCATTATACTAGTATTTCTCGCTTTGTATGAAGTGGTACATCTACTAAAGTGCATTCTCAATAGAATTGGAAAAGTGAGCACGTTCCAATTTGAAATTCTCAACAAAAACACATTTTTTCTGATAAAATGACGTTTTGTATAGAAGGAGGAGGCGGACCACCACTGAAAATGTAGCATCAAATGGACACATTCATATGGAATGACATTTGTTCTCTGCATAGGTAAGGATGCACACAATCAACAAAAAGAAGTTCAAAAAAAGGGTAAATAAATAAAATAACATATTCATGACAGTAAAAGTCCTATGAGACCGACACTATGCCTATGCCTATGTCAAAGGGCCATTCTCTCGGCCGCTGCCATGGTCGTGGCTAGCATAGGCTCGTTGGCTGTCCACCCTCCACAGCACCAGTCCCCGAGCTCGCCCGTCACACCGGAGACGCACAGGTTTCATCCGCCGATGCTACATTGAGAGACCTGGTTCTCCATGTCTCTAGACGGTAGCGCGATCGCGCCGGCCAGCCCCGCCATCCCGGCCGCGGCCATCATCGACCTCAACGTGACGCCTGGGTTCAGTGGTGCTGGACAGTCATCTGACGGGATGCAAAGGAAGCAGCCCCGGTTGATTCCTATGGCCAACCTTGCTGGCGCCCACAAGTTATTGGATGAAATGCCACCGCCGACGCCGACGGTCGACAACCCTGACTACACCCAATTCTCGGAGAACGTCATCTACGAAGGCCGTGGCGAGGCCTTCCACGTCGACGGCCAAGGCCATGCTTTCGATCATGCCGAGACCCAAAGCCAAGACGACTGCGGCCAGTATGGTGACGACCAATTTGGTGCCCATGAAGAAGAGGAGGTCGACGACCATGGCAACTCATGGCATGAAGATGATGACATGTATTCCGAAGATGAGGAAGAAGAGGTCGACATTGCGGATTGGCCATTGGTGTTTATCGATGAGCTCACCCAAAGGGCCGACGCACAAGGGAGGAAGCAAAGCATTCGCACCGGGTCATACACCAAAGAGGAGGACACTTTGATTTGCGAGAGTTGGATGGAGATAGGCCAATATCCCACGAAAGGTGCTGAGCAAAAAGGATTGTCTTTTGGACGAGAGTTCATAAAACCTTCCATGAGCGAAGGAAGTTTGCACCCTACAAGTTTGCGAGCACCCGAGGCATCTACTCAATCCAAAAGAGATGGGGGTTCATTCAACAAGAGTGCAACAAGTATTGTGCCGCGCTTGAGAGCGTCGAAGCGCGTCCCATGAGTGGCCTAGGTGTGAGTGACTTGGTATGACCTCTCATTGTTTCATTGCCATGCCATGTTCATGTTTGTTTACATCTTGTGTCCTTCAGTATTACATTTGTGGCCTCCTCTTTGATTGTGTAGGCAATCCAATCTTTGGAAACCTTCAAGGCCCGACATAAGAACAAGCCCTTCACTCTCACACATTGTTGATCGCTCATCAAAGATTATCCCAAGTTCAAAGACCAATATGCCGCTCTTAAGAAGGAAGAAGGGAAGGCGGCCATGGCTGACAATGGAGATTTTCTCAAGAGGCCGAGGGACAAGAGCAACTCGAAGGCCTACGAGAAGCATGATGTGTCATCCATCGCCTTGCAAGCAACTTTGCACGACATGATGGCTCAAAAGGAAGTGAGGGGGGAGAGGAGTGGCAAAGGGGAGGAGGAGCAAATGAAGATATACTCGGAGCTCCAAACAAAGAAGCTTGACAAGGAGGAGGCCGCCATGAGGAGGAAGCTCGACATTGAGGAGGCCGCCCAATCAAAGAAGCTCACAATCAAGGCCACCAATGTTGATACCAAGGCAAGAGAGGTGGCGCTAGCTATCATGAGCGTTGACAAGACTAACATGTCCCCGAAGAGAAATATTTGGTTCGTGAACCGGCAAAAGAAGATGTTCAAGCAAGACGGTCTGAACCAGGGAGGCTTCGACCGTGGACTATGGCCATTCATTTTGAAGGCTGGCTAGTGTGCCCGCCGCTTGCTTTGTTGCCGGCGTGAAAAATTTATTCATTTAGAAGGCCGGCTAGTGTGTTGGCTGTTGGCTTTGTTGCCGGCAAGAAAACTTGTTCATTCTGAAGACTGGCTAGTGTGCCGGCCGCTGGCTTTATTTCGGTGTGAAACTTGGGACTTGATCGTTTTGTAGGCTGGCATATGTTTGCCTGCCGCTGGCATGAACTGTAGTCGATGGCCGCTCGCATGAGTCTACGCCCACTTTTTACATTTGCATGCAGTCGGATGAGATGCGGCCGATATGCGGCCGTGCGCCCAACACGCACGGCCTGCATATTCAGAAAAACGACCGGACGCCGCCTCATTACCATATCAAAACGGACAAAATCTAAATAAAGCGGACGTCCGTTAGAGTCTTGCATTAAAGCCAACTCCACCGCACGACCCCATCCTGTTCGGCCCCGTCCGTTTGGGGTAAAACGGACAAACGAGGCGGCCCAGCGCGCGACGGCCCGGACCCATCTCGTCCGTTTTGTGTCCGCGCCGACCCATTTCGAGCGCAAACTTGCGCCGGGTTTGGGTCGCGGCGGACACCAAACAGACGCGCGCCTCGTCCGCGTCGGGGCCGCGTGGCAGGCGGCCACCTACCTCTCACCCGCCCACATCAATGCGCACGCGCGGGTGGCCCCGCCTGTCATCCGCCCAGGCGAACGGTCGCGGTCCTTCTTAAATGGGACCCGTGGACCGGTCGTCGTCCACACTGCCCCACTCCACCCCGCGGCCTCCTCGAAACCCGACAACCCCAGACCCCCAAACCCTAGCCTCGAGCTCACCGGCTGGCCGCCCGCAGCCATGGGGCTATGGAACTATGGCCGCAAAGGCAAGCACGACCGCGAGGATGGCTCCTCGTCGGGACGCCGCCACGGCTCCGTGAAGAAGGAGGAGCCCGCATCACCCACAAAACGGACGAGATGGGTACGGGCCTTCGCGCGCCGGGCTGCCTCGTTTGTCCGTTTTACCCCAAATAGACAGAGTCGGACAGGATGGGGTCGGGCGGTGGAGTTGGCCTAAAGTTCGCCTAGGACTTGAGGACCTGTCAGCGGATGTATGCGGCACCATGTCTGTTGGATGCGGCAGAAAACGTGAGGAGGCATTGGGTGATTGGACCTGTCCGGACGTTTGCGGCATGGCGATTGGGGATGGCCTTCTACACAAACCAAACATGCCGGTAGTCCTCCGTTCCGTCCTGCCAAAGCTAGTCCGCCAGTCCGGTCCCTCTCTCGAACCCTCGTGCAACTCCAGCGATGGCGCGGAAGAACAAAGCGAAGAAGACCAAAACCAAAAAAGCGCCACCTTCCTCCACCTCGCTTCCTCCCCTGCCGCCGGTGGAGCCACAGGCTACCGAGGCGGCGGCCTCCATCGACATCCTCGCCGAGCTCGACATCTTCAACATTCTCCGCCGTCTCTCCCTCGCCGACCTCATCCGCGCCGCCCTCACATGCCACCGCTGGCGCCGCCTGGCCGCCCGCTGCCTCCCTCGCACCCCTCCTCTCCTCGGCTACTTCCACCACCCAACCCACCCCCCTCCCCCGTTCCCCGGCCGGGATCCGGAGCGAAGTCGAGGGTGAGGCGCGGGGGGCTCCCCTCGATGCCGCCTCCCCGCGCCTCACCCTCGACTTCGCTCCGGACGCCTTCCGCTTCCTCCTCTTCGACTCGCTCCAAGGCCTCCTGCTTTTCGAGTCGTCCGACGAGATACAGAAGGACAAGGGGGCCATGCCCCGCTTCCTCGTCCTCGACCCGGCCACCCGCCGCCGCACGGTCCTCCCGCCCCCGCGCCGCGACACGGTGCCCGATGACCGCCGCTGGCGCAGATCGAGGTACTACATCGGCTCCGCGCTGCTCTCCCGCGCTCACCCGAGCAAGCTCTGCTTCGAGGCTGTCTGCTTCGCCATCGAGGAGGGGCGCCCTCGCGCCTGGGTCGCGTCCGTCAGCAACGGCGACTGCAGCTGGCGCGCGCTCCCGCGGGACGAGGAGGCCGAGGTCGACTTCAATCCCTGGTTGTTCGAAAACCGCGGCGTGCACGCAGGCGGGAAGATATACTGGCACATCTGCAACTCTCCGCGCATGCTCACGCTGGACCCTGTCACACTCAGGTTCTCCTACCTGCACGGGCCGCGCGCGCTGGCTGTCGACCCGATAACCGTGTGCAAGGTCCGCGTCGGGGAGACGCCGGATGGGCGGCTTTGCTTGGTGACCGACGGCGAGCAGCAGCTGCAGCTCTGGGTGCGCGGGGAGGGCAGGGGGAGCGACAAAGGTTGGCTTCTGCAGAAGAGTGTCGCGGAGCTGAGCACGCTGTGCGACATGATTCCTGGCATGCCCAGCGACGCGGAAATGATTCCTGGACCTCGCAAGCCCACCGACATCGAGATGGTTCCTGGCATGCCCTGCGAACGGACTGTTTGCGTCTGGCCCAGCGACATGGACGCCGGTCGCACGGGGAAGGTGTTCATCAAGACCTGGGGATTCGGACGCTACTCGTACGATATGTACACCGGCAAGCTGGAGCGCCTGGCGACGAAGCGTGGCAAGGAATATGGGCACCCCATGTTCGCCTACTTCCTGGCATGGCCGCCCGCCTTCCTCGCTCCAGAACCAGAGTACATCCCTCTCCTCTCACTCATGTCATTTCTGTTCAGCGATGTTGCCTGCTCTTTTGCACACTCAGATCATTTTGTGTTTCACGTGTCTGCTTGGAGTAGGCTAGTATAACAAATGCATCCAGCCTTTCTAGGACTTGTATGGCTATAGGGAGTTCTTAGTTGCAAGATATTGACATCATTTTTGTTATTGGAAGATATTGAAGCGATTATGCTCAAAATGACAAGGATTTGGGGGGCATTCAATACTTAAGTCTGTCTTCCAAGTTATCATCACAATTCCTGTTGGTTGTATTGTAGAGATAATGACACACTTGATACTTCGTTAATTTGTGCTGTATGGTCTCTAGTCTCTACACATGTTCATTATCCTGTCCTGCTGTATTTCACATTCTGAAAGTTTCCCAGTTACATTTTTTGAATTATTCTTGCACAACTTCCTAGTATGCTTCGAATGGATATTGATCGCACCATGTGACTGTCCTAGAACTGGTGTTATTCAGTACACGCTACGTGATACGTAATTTTGGCACCAGGACCAACATTATGTTTACATTGGTAACTACGTTGCTCATGGATTGTAAAATTCATTCTGACATCGCAGTTTTGTACATTGGGTTCACGTTTTAACTTTTAACTGCCCGCTCACTCTGATTTCCTTGCTCATTTTGATTTGTTATAAACTGCTTTTATGTTATCTTTAGATTTCCAAAGTGCAGATTTTTTTTATGCTGGGAGTTGTAGTGAGCTTCTTTCACAGGCTTGGTGCAAGTTTCATATTGGGTCTTTTAGCTTCTGTTTATGAATTGTATTCCTGGGAAATCAGCATCTTGATGTGTTCTTTTTCTCTTACACATTTGCCTTGTGGAACTGGGTTGGGAGATGGTCCTCATTATTCGCATTAAGTTCTTAACTGTGACCCTCGATGTCACCTTTACTTTCTCTTATCTTTACAATTGATAAGGACACAATCTTGCTTGTATTTTTGTAGTATCTGATCATTTAGAAGATCAAAGAAATCCAGATAGGATATTACTGGTGTCAAACATGCATATGATTATATATGTGACGTTCACTGTGTGATTATTGGTTAATTAGGTACCTCATACTCCTCACTGCATGAAATCAATTGATGATTTGGCTACTTCTTGTCTAGAGATAGCACATCTTGTTCAGTTTTCTTTTCATAATACGGTAATTGTCATTTTGTCTGAATTGTTGTGATCTTTTTGGCAACTCTTTAAGAGAAAAATCTTTTACTGGTATTCACTTCTAGGTTTGAATTCTGAACAGTAAACAGCATAGACATGAGCTTTAATATTTTTCTTATACTGCTTGCTAATCCTGCACTTTCATCAAGTTATATTGGTTTGTTTCAGTGCAAATTTGGTAGCTGATACTTTTTTCATTTCTATGATTCAGGCCGTTGGTGACTTGTAAGGAATTGGCGCATCTTTGTTTGAAGTCAGCTCTTCATTTCTGGGTCACTACTTTCATGCTAACACCTCACGTTGAGCTCATGGGGAACCTCTGATTACCTTCACCTTCATGCCACTATTTAAGTAATCTTTTGATGCTATGTTTATCCAAACGTCATTTGGACTTGATGATATTCAGCAAGGTGTACTGTTAAATTATGCTTATTTTGGACGCTTTGGTCGTATTCCGTAATATTCATCGAATTTCGACTTCCGTAATGTTCTGTCTTGCCTTGGTATTGTGCAGATTTGGCCATTGTGAGTCAATGATTGTCAAAGCTTTTATTTACGTATCTAGTGCTAGTTGAATCTCTTTTTTTTTTCTTGAAAAAGAGGAGTACCCGGCCTGTGCATTGCACACAAACATTTATTATAGTGAACCGAGTATCTAAGTTCCAAGCAATGATCCGGAAAAAGTAAAAATAAAGATTACAGGATGAATTGGCACAACCGGCAAAAATAGGACAACATGCCTACAGACAGAGGCCGCCCCTCGCGTCGCCCCCGCGGGCGACCCAGGGGGAAAACCCTAGCCGCCGCCCCTCGAGTCTCCTCCTCCTCTCCCCCTCCTCGCCGCCGTCCATAGCGCCGCCGGGCGAAGCCTGGCCGGCTGGGCGGCGGCGGGGCTTCTCCCCATCCTCTCCGTCTTGGCTGGCGCGGGACAGCGGGATCCAGAGGAACGCTGGGCGAACGTGGGGTCCGGCGGCGCGGCAAGCGGGTCTCCCATCGGCGAAGTGCGCGGCGCGGCGGTGGCGACCTGCGTGTCGTGAGGTGGTGGCTGCGTTGGCCTGACCGGTGGTCGCGGGTGCTGCCGGATCCAGATCGGATCCATCTGGATCCTTTCTTCGGACTCCGTCGGCCGCCGCGGGGTGTTGATGATCGTCGCTGACCACGTCGGATCGTTGGATTCGGCGTCTGGAGATCTACAAGGAGTTCTTCTCGATCCTCCTTTCTGGTGGGTTGAGCCCCATGGCTCTTTCATCTTCGCGGATTTTGGATCGTGGCGTGCCGGATCCGGAGTACACGGACGTTTGGTGGCATAGGATGGGGACCGGAGAAAACTTTGGTCGGCGTGTTCGGCCCGGCATCGGCGACGTCACTTGACGCCGTTACCCTTCCTGGAGGCGAAGCCGAGGTCCCCCCTATCCACCCCCGAACCCCTCCCGGACGAACGTCCAAAATTCAGTCTGGATTGGGCGGCGGCGGCGTCCTGCGCGTCGTATCCTCCATGGAGGCGCCGTCTTGGGAGGAACTGCTGTTCGGGGGAGAGATGTTGTGGATGGTGGGCTCTGAGTGGCTCCAGCAGTGGCGATGGTGTGGAGGTTGCCAGGTGGTGCGGCGTTGTATCTACCGCGTCATTGACGACGAGTGGTGGCGGCATGGTGCAGCTGCATATCGACGATGGATGCGGCTGGATGGACGAGCGCAGGGTGGTCGAGCTGTCTGGCGCCATGGTGGCGTCGACGGCAGGCCTGGCAAGGTCTGTGCGTCAGTACCTGCTCTGGAGATGGATCGGTGGAAGAAGGCAGCAGCAGCCTCGGTGAGTGCGCCGGACCGGCGTGTGACCCAGTCCCGGTATGTGGCTAGGATGGGGCATCCGGCATTAGATGTTAGGATTTGGTGCGATGTCTGTTTAGTATTAGGCTCGGACATTCAACACCACTGCATCAAGGGGGTAGGAGTAGCGACAGATGTTGCCTAGATGGTGGCTTCAGGCTTACTGATGTACTACTTTGTAAGATTTTTTTACTTAATAATTAATAAAGTGGCCGTATGCATCGTCCAGATGCAGAGGCCGGGGGTGCATCCTCCTTTTCTAAAAAAAATGCCTACAGACATATCCAAAAAAGGTAGCGATAGTTGAATCTTGGATTTGGAAAGTACTAGGATTTGTTTCGATAGTTGAATCTTGGATTTGGAAAGTACTAGGATTTGTTTTGATAGTTGAATCTTGAATTTAGATAGAACCAGGATATGTTTGGTTGTTGGCATTCGTCCCATGCAGGCCCTAAGGATGCCAAACGAGTCGGTTTGCTTGGCTAGGATGCATCGAATTCGTGGGTCACACGGTTCTTAAAGCATCTCGGGCCTGACAGAGGAATTCGCATGTTTCCACATGGTGCATCGTTGCACGCGGCTACACGCGTGGGGAAGCACAGGAGATGGGATGCTTCGGTCATAACCTCCCTCGCCACTCAAACCCCTCTTCTTTCACCACCCCTTCATTAGCACTGATGGCTGGCTTTCCTCGACCATCATGCTACCCGAATCCTTGTCCCCTACACTAGTGCTCACCTCTGGTGGCTCGCCGGCCTTGAGGCAAGGAGCCTCAAACCTGGGGATATGGAGAGGATGCTCAAGTCTCCTTTTCCATCTTCACCAAGTCACACTGGACATGTATTGAGCCCTCATCAACGGCGGGTACCTTGACGCCTACGGGTGGGAGTTCGGGTGTGGCGGCGGGGATATCTTTGCGGCTGCATGGAGTTCCAATGAGGGTGCCAGAAAATCCCTAGCTTTGGAGGCAGGGAATTTGACACCCGCCGCGGCTCCCCCAACTGAGCGTCGGGGTCTTCTTCTTCGGCTTCAACGTCAACACCTCTATCGTATGCGGACACTGTAAGTTTTTTGATCTACAACACGTTACATTAGTTCGTAAATGTTGAGTGAGGGATAGCAGAGGGGATTGTATACGCGGATAGGGTGTTTTAGGTCGATTCACGATGCTTTCATCTCCACCTCAAGCGGAATGCCTAGTTCCCAAGGGACTGGATATGCGGTTAGAGTTTTTTTATATCCATGCATTTGATTAGATTGTACACATATCAAATTTGTGGCATTCAATGTGCATGTAAGCCGGATTGTGCATGTCAATTTGGATTGTACATGCACATTGCAAGATTGTGCACTGCTTTGCCTTAGATCATGCCAATGTGCATGTCAATGGTTACGCTAGATTGTGCACTGCTTTGTCTTAGATCTCACCAATGTGCATGTCAATGGTTATCCTCGTTGCTTTGTCTTGTATCACACCAATGTGATATGCCCATGCTTATGCTTCAATTTTGAACTATCGATGTCTTTTCATGTCCATGATTGTGCAATGCCTTTGTGTTAGATCATGCCGATGTGCAATGTCCATGATTATGCTTAAATTCTGAACTATCGATGTCTTTGCATGTTCATAGTTGTGTAATGCCTTTTGTGTTACGTGCAATGTCCATGCTCATGATTCGCTTTGACACAACCTATGTATTTGCGTGTCCATGATTGTGCAATGACTTTTGTGTTAGATCATGCCAATGCACAATGTCCAGGCTTATGCTTCACTTATGCACTGCCTAGCTATGTCTTTGCACGTTGAGGATTTCTCTTGTGCACTTCCTTGATTTATTGTGCAATGATAATCACCAATGTATGCTTAATTGACAAGGTGATCAAGACCAAGTTGTTGGGGAACGTAGTAATTTCAAAAATTTCCTACGCACACGCAAGATCATGGTGATGCATAGCAACGAGAGGGGAGAGTGTTGTCCACGTACCCTCGTAGACCGAAAGCGGAAGCGTTATCACAACGCGGTTGATGTAGTCGTACGTCTTCACGATCCGACCGATCAAGTACCGAACGCACGGCACCTCCGAGTTCTACACACGTTCAGCTCGATGACGTCCCTCGAACTCCGATCCAGCCGAGTGTTGAGGGAGAGTTTCGTCAGCACGACAGCATGATGACGATGATGATGTTCCACCGACGCAGGGCTTCGCCTAAGCTCCGCAACGGTATTATCGAGGTGTAATATGGTGGAGGGGGCACCGCACACGGCTAAGAGATCTCAAGGATCAATAGTTGTGTCCATGGGGTGCCCCCTGCCCCCGTATATAAAGGAGCAAGGGAGGAGGAGGCCGGCCCTAGGAGGGGGCGCACCAAGTGTGGAGTCCTACTAGGACTCCCTAGTCCTAGTAGGATTCCACCTCCCATATGGAATAGGAAAAGAGGAAGGGAAAAAGAGAAGGAAGGGGGCGCCCCCCTTCCCTAGTCCAATTCGGACCAGACCAA
Organism: Triticum aestivum; assembly: GCF_018294505.1. Taxonomy (NCBI): domain Eukaryota; kingdom Viridiplantae; phylum Streptophyta; class Magnoliopsida; order Poales; family Poaceae; genus Triticum; species Triticum aestivum. Next base: position 277,968,950 of record NC_057808.1, read on the forward strand.
GGGGAGGGGTGCGGCCACCCTTGAGGCCCTTTTCCTTCTTTCCCGTATGGCCCAATAAGGCCCAATACGTATTCCCGTAACTCTCCGGTACTCCGAAAAATACCCGAATCACTCGGAACCTTTCCGAAGTCCGAATATAGTCGTCCAATATATCGATCTTTACGTCTCGACCATTTCGAGACTCCTCGTCATGTCCCCGATCTCATCCGGGACTCCGAACTCCTTCGGTACATCAACATACATAAACTCATAATAAAACTGTCATCGTAACTTTAAGCGTGCGGACCCTACGGGTTCGAGAACTATGTAGACATGACCGAGACACGTCTCCGGTCAATAACCAATAGCGGGACCTGGATGCCCATATTGGCTCCCACATATTCTACGAAGATCTTTATCGGTCAGACCGCATAACAACATACGTTGTTCCCTTTGTCATCGGTATGTTACTTGCCCGAGATTCGATCGTCGGTATCTCGATACCTAGTTCAATCTCGTTACCGGCAAGTCTCTTTACTCGTTCCGTAACACATCATCCCGCAACTAACTCATTAGTCACAATGCTTGCAAGGCTTATAGTGATGTGCATTACCGAGTGGGCCCAGAGATACCTCTCCGACAATCGGAGTGACAAATCCTAATCTCGAAATACGCCAACCCAACAAGTACCTTTGGAGACACCTGTAGAGCACCTTTATAATCACCCATTTACGTTGTGACGTTTGGTAGCACACAAAGTGTTCCTCCGGTAAACGGGAGTTGCATAATCTCATAGTCATAGGAACATGTATAAGTCATGAAGAAAGCAATAGCAACATACTAAACGATCGAGTGCTAAGCTAACGGAATGGGTCAAGTCAATCACGTCATTCTCCTAATGAGGTGATCCCGTTAATCAAATGACAACTCATGTCTATGGCTAGGAAACATAACCATCTTTGATTAACGAGCTAGTCAAGTAGAGGCATACTAGTGACACTCTGTTTGTCTATGTATTCACACATGTATTATGTTTCCGGTTAATACAATTCTAGCATGAATAATAAACATTTATCATGATATAAGGAAATAAATAATAACTTTATTATTGCCTCTAGGGCATATTTCCTTCAGTCTCCCACTTGCACTAGAGTCAATAATCTAGTTCACATCGCCATGTGATTTAACATGAATAGTTCACATCACCATGTGATTAACACCCATAGTTCACATCGTCATGTGACCATCACCCAAAGGGTTTACTAGAGTCAGTAATCTAGTTCACATCGCTATGTGATTAACACCCAAAGAGTACTAAGGTGTGATCATGTTTTGCTTGTGAGATAATTTTAGTCAACGGGTCTGTCATATTCAGATCCGTAAGTATTTTGCAAATTTCTATGTCTACAATGCTCTGCATGGAGCTACTCTAGCTAATTGCTCCCACTTTCAATATGTATCTAGACCGAGACTTAGAGTTATCTAGATTAGTGTCAAAACTTGCATTGACGTAACCTTTTACGACGAGCCTTTTGGCACTTCCATAATCGAGAAACATATCCTTATTCCAGTAAGGATAATTTTGACCGCTATCCAGTGATCTACTCCTAGATCACTATTGTACTCCCTTGCCAAAATCAGTGTAGGGTATACAATAGATCTGGTACACAGCATGGCATACTTTATAGAACCTATGGCCGAGGCATAGGGAATGACTTTCATTCTTTTTCTATCTTCTGCCGTGGTCGGGTTTTGAGTCTTACTCAATTTCACACCTTGTAACACAGGCAAGAACTCTTTCTTTGACTGTTCTATTTTGAACTACTTCAAAATCTTGTTAAGGTATGTACTCATTGAAAAACTTATCAAGCGTCTTGATCTATCTCTATAGATCTTGATGCTCAATATGTAAGCAGCTTCACCGAGGTCTTTCTTTGAAAAACTCCTTTCAAACACTCCTTTATGCTTTGCAGAATAATTCTACATTATTTCCGATCAACAATATGTCATTCACATATACTTATCAGAAATGCTGTAGTGCTCCCACTCACTTTCTTGTAAATACAGGCTTCACCGCAAGTCTGTATAAAACTATATCCTTTGATCAACTTATCAAAGCGTATATTCCAACTCCGAGATGCTTGCACCAGTCCATAGATGGATCGCTGGAGCTTGCATATTTTGTTAGCACCTTTAGGATTGACAAAACCTTCTGGTTGCATCATATACAACTCTTCTTTAATAAATCCATTAAGGAATGCAGTTTTGTTTATCCATTTGCCAGATTTCATAAAATGCGGCAATTGCTAACATGATTCAGACAGACTTAAGCATAGATACGAGTGAGAAACTCTCATCGTAGTCAACATCTTGAACTTGTCGAAAACCTTTTTGCGACAATTCTAGCTTTGTAGATAGTGATACTACTATCAGCGTCCGGCTTCCTCTTGACGATCCATTTATTCTCAATTGCTTGCCGATCATCGGGCAAGTCAACCAAAGTCCACACTTTGTTCTCATACATGGATCTCATCTCAGATTTCATGGCCTCAAGCCATTTTGCGGAATCTGGGCTCATCATCGCTTCCTCATAGTTCGTAGGTTCGTCATGGTCAAGTAACATGACCTCCAGAACTGAATTACCCTACCACTCTGGTGCGGATCTCACTCTGGTTGACCTACGAGGTTCAGTAATAACTTGATCTGAAGTTTCATGATCATCATCATTAACTTCCTCACTAATTGGTATAGGCGTCACAGAAACTGGTTTCTGCGATGAACTACTTTCCAATAAGGGAGCAGGTACAATTACCTCATCAAGTTCTACTTTCCTCCCACTCACTTCTTTCGAGAGAAACTCCTTCTCTAGAAAGGATCCATACTAAGCAACGAATGTCTTGCCTTCGGATCTGTGATAGAAGGTGTACCCAACTGTCTCCTTTGGGTATCCTATGAAGACACATTTCTCCGATTTGGGTTTGAGCTTATCAGGATGAAACTTTTTCAAATAAGCATCGCAACCCCAAATTTTAAGAAACGACAACTTTGGTTTCTTGCCAAACCACAGTTCATAAGGCGTCGTCTCAACGGATTTTGATGGTGCCCTATTTAACGTGAATGTAGCTGTCTCTAATGCATAACCCCAAAACGATAGTGGTAGATCGGTAAGAGACATCATATATCGCACCATATCTAATAAAGTACGGTTACGATGTTCGGACACACCATTACACTGTGGTGTTCCAGGTGGCGTGAGTAGTGAAACTATTTCACATTGTTTTAACTGAAGGCCAAACTCGTAACTCAAATACTCTTCTCTACGATCAGATCGTAGAAACTTTATTTTCTTGTTACGATGATTTTCCACTTCACTCTGAAATTATATGAACTTTTCAAATGTTTCAGACTTATGTTTCATTAAGTAGATATACCCATATCTGCTCAAATCATCTGTGAAGGTGAGAAAATAACGATATCCGCCACGAGCCTCAATATTCATCGGACCACATACATCTGTATGTATGATTTCCAACAAATCTGTTGTTCTCTCCATAGTTCAGGAGAACGGCGTTTTAGTCATCTTGCCCATAAGGCACGGTTCGCAAGCATCAAGTGATTCATAATCAAGTGATTCCAAAATCCCATCAGTATGGAGTTTCTTCATGCGCTTTACACCAATATGACCTAAACGGCAGTGCCACAAATAAGTTGCACTATCATTATTAACTTTGCATCTTTTGGCTTCAATATTATGAATATGTGTATCACTACGATCGAGATCCAACAAACCATTTTCGTTGGTGTGTATGACCATAGAAGGTTTTTATTCATGTAAACAGAACAACAATTGTTCTCTAACTTAAATGAATAACCGTATTGCAATAAACATGATCAAATCATATTCATGCTCAACGCAAACACCAAATAACACTTATTTAGTTTCAACACTAATCCCGAAAGTACAGGGAGTGTGCGATGATGATCATATCAATCTTGGAACTACTTCCAACACACATCGTCACCTCGCCTTTTACTAGTCTCTGTTTATTCTGCAACTCCCGTTTCGAGTTACTACTCTTAGCAACTGAACCAGTATCAAATACCGAGGGGTTGCTATAAACACTAGTAAAGTACACATCAATAACATGTATATCCAATATACCTTTGTTCACTTTGCCATCCTTCTTATCCACCAAATAGTTGGGGTAGTTCCGCTTCCAGTGACCAGTCCCTTTGCAGTAGAAGCACTTAGTCTCAGGCTTAGGACCAGACTTGGGCTTCTTCACTTGAGTAGCAACTTGCTTGCCGTTCTTCTTGAAGTTCCCCTTCTTCCCTTTGCCCTTTTCTTGAAACTAGTGGTCTCGTCAACCATCAACACTTGATGTTTTTCTTGATTTCTACCTTCGTCGATTTCAGCATCACGAAGAGCTCGGGAATTACTTTCGTCATCCCTTGCATACTATAGTTCATCACGAAGTTCTACTAACTTGGTGATGGTGACTAGAGAATTCTGTCAATCACTATTTTATCTGGAAGATTAACTCCCACTTGATTCAAGCGATTGTAGTACCCAGACAATCTGAGCACATGCTCACTAGTTGAGCGATTCTCCTCCATCTTTTAGCTATAGAACTTGTTGGAGACTTCATATCTCTCAACTCGGGTATTTGCTTGAAATATTAACTTCAACTCCTGGAACATCTCATATGGTCCATGACGTTCAAAACGTCTTTGAAGTCCCGATTCTAAGCCGTTAAGCATGGTGCACTAAACTATCAAGTAGTCATCATATTGAGCTAGCCAAACGTTCATAACGTCTGCATCTGCTCCTGCAATAGGTCTGTCACCTAGCGGTGCATCAAGGACATAATTTTTCTGTGCAGCAATGAGGATAATCCTCAGATCACGGATCCAATCCGCATCTTTGCTACTAACATCTTTCAACATAATTTTCTCTAGGAACATATCAAAAATAAACACAGGGAAGCAACAACGCGAGCTATTGATCTACAACATAATTTGCAAAATACTATCAGGACTAAGTTCATGATAAATTTAAGTTCAATTAATCATATTACTTAAGAACTCCCACTTAGATAGACATCCCTCTAATCCTCTAAGTGATCACGTGATCCATATCAACTAAACCATGTCCGATCATCACGTGAGATGGAGTAGTTTCAATGGTGAACATCACTATGTTGATCATATCTACTATATGATTCACGCTCGACCTTTCGGTCTCCGTGTTCCGAGGCCATATCTGTTATATGCTAGGCTCGTCAAGTTTAACCTGAGTATTCCGCGTGTGCAACTGTTTTGCACCCGTTGTATTTGAACGTAGAGCCTATCACACCCGATCATCACGTGGTGTCTCAGCACGAAGAACTTTCGCAACGGTGCATACTCAGGGAGAACACTTATACTTTGATAATTTAGTGAAGGATCATCTTATAATGCTACCGTCAAACAAAGCAAGATAAGATGCATAAAGGATTAACATCACATGCAATCAATATAAGTGATATGATATGGCCATCATCATCTTGTGCTTGTGATCTCCATCTCCGAAGCACCGTGCTTGTGATCTCCATCTCCGAAGCACCGTCATGATCACCATCGTCACCGGCGCGACACCTTGATCTCCATCGTAGCATCGTTGTCGTCTCGCCAACTTATTGCTTTTACGACTATCGCTACCGCTTAGTGATAAAGTAAAACTATTACATGGCGATTGCATCTCATACAATAAAGCGACAACCATATGGCTCCTGCCAGTTGCCGATAACTCGGTTACAAAACATGATCATCTCATACAACAAATTATATCACATCATGTCTTGACCATATCACATCACAACATGCCCTGCAAAAACAAGTTAGACGTCCTCTACTTTGTTGTTGCATGTTTTACGTGGCTGCTACGGGCTTAGCAAGAACCGTTCTTACCTACGCATCAAAACCACAACGATAGTTTGTCAAGTTGGTGCTGTTTTAACCTTCGCAAGGACCGGGCGTAGCCACACTCGGTTCAACTAAAGTGAGAGAGACAGACACCCGCCAGTCACCTTTAAGCAACGAGTGCTCGCAACGGTGAAACCAGTCTCGCGTAAGCGTACGCGTAATGTCGGTCCGGGCCGCTTCATCTCACAATACCGCTGAACCAAAGTATGACATGCTGGTAAGCAGTATGACTTATATCGCCCACAACTCACTTGTGTTCTACTCGTGCATAGCATCAACGCATAAAACCAGGCTCGGATGCCACTGTTGGGGAACGTAGTAATTTCAAAAAATTTCCTACGCACACGCAAGATCATGGTGATGCATAGCAACGAGAGGGGAGAGTGTTGTCCACGTACCCTCGTAGACCGAAAGCGGAAGCGTTATCACAACGCGGTTGATGTAGTCGTACGTCTTCACGATCCGACCGATCAAGTACCGAACGCACGGCACCTCCGAGTTCTACACACGTTCAGCTCGATGACGTCCCTCGAACTCCGATCCAGCCGAGTGTTGAGGGAGAGTTTCGTCAGCACGACGGCGTGGTGACGATGATGATGTTCCACCGACGCAGGGCTTCGCCTAAGCTCCGCAACGGTATTATCGAGGTGTAATATGGTGGAGGGGGCACCGCACACGGCTAAGAGATCTCAAGGATCAATTGTTGTGTCCATGGGGTGCCCCCTGCCCCCGTATATAAAGGAGCAAGGGAGGAGGAGGCCGGCCCTAGGAGGGGGCGCACCAAGTGTGGAGTCCTACTAGGACTCCCTAGTCCTAGTAGGATTCCACCTCCCATATGGAATAGGAAAAGAGGAAGGGAAAAAGAGAAGGAAGGAAGGGGGCGCCCCCCTTCCCTAGTCCAATTCGGACCAGACCAAGGGGAGGGGTGCGGCCACCCTTGAGGCCCTTTTCCTTCTTTCCCGTATGGCCCAATAAGGCCCAATACGTATTCCCGTAACTCTCCGGTACTCCGAAAAATACCCGAATCACTCGGAACCTTTCCGAAGTCCGAATATAGTCGTCCAATATATCGATCTTTACGTCTCGACCATTTCGAGACTCCTCGTCATGTCCCCGATCTCATCCGGGACTCCGAACTCCTTCGGTACATCAACATACATAAACTCATAATAAAACTGTCATCGTAACTTTAAGCGTGCGGACCCTACGGGTTCGAGAACTATGTAGACATGACCGAGACACGTCTCCGGTCAATAACCAATAGCGGGACCTGGATGCCCATATTGGCTCCCACATATTCTACGAAGATCTTTATCGGTCAGACCGCATAACAACATACGTTGTTCCCTTTGTCATCGGTATGTTACTTGCCCGAGATTCGATCGTCGGTATCTCGATACCTAGTTCAATCTCGTTACCGGCAAGTCTCTTTACTCGTTCCGTAACACATCATCCCGCAACTAACTCATTAGTCACAATGCTTGCAAGGCTTATAGTGATGTGCATTACCGAGTGGGCCCAGAGATACCTCTCCGACAATCGGAGTGACAAATCCTAATCTCGAAATACGCCAACCCAACAAGTACCTTTGGAGACACCTGTAGAGCACCTTTATAATCACCCATTTACGTTGTGACGTTTGGTAGCACACAAAGTGTTCCTCCGGTAAACGGGAGTTGCATAATCTCATAGTCATAGGAACATGTATAAGTCATGAAGAAAGCAATAGCAACATACTAAACGATCGAGTGCTAAGCTAACGGAATGGGTCAAGTCAATCACGTCATTCTCCTAATGAGGTGATCCCGTTAATCAAATAACAACTCATGTCTATGGCTAGGAAACATAACCATCTTTGATTAACGAGCTAGTCAAGTAGAGGCATACTAGTGACACTCTGTTTGTCTATGTATTCACACATGTATTATGTTTCCGGTTAATACAATTCTAGCATGAATAATAAACATTCATCATGATATAAGGAAATAAATAATAACTTTATTATTGCCTCTAGGGCATATTTCCTTCACAAGTGGCACGTCATGGGGGGTGGCTGCCATCCATCGCCTGACTTCCAGGACGTGCTCCCGCTCAACCTATGGGAATTGAAGCCTGAAATGTCGGGGAGGAGGGAGCCCGTGTTGCCGCCTCTGCACCATCATTGCCACCGACCCAATCTGGGCCACAAGCCGAGAGAACCGTACATGTCGATCCTATCTCCATATGGATATGGACAGCATGGCCATGCTTGTCATCTCAACGGCTTCCCAAAAATCCCCTCAAGGGCTGGCTTGAGATACGCCTTCCCAGTTGCATGCCGGTGGCCTCCTGTCGGTGGTGTGAGGAATGGGTGCAGGTGTCTATGCTTGGTGGCTAGGTGTTGTTGTTTTGGAACTGGAGCGAGTGCTGGCAGAAGCACCACGTGAAGTAGGAGGAAGTCCTCATCTTCAAGCTGACGACCGGGGGCTTCAAGGTAAATATCTACGGTGATGCCACATCCACTACTAAGCCGTATGCCCAGCGTACCGAGGGCTATGCATCCAGAATTGCGTCTGCACTATCTAAATAGCAGTGTAAGTAGTGTTTGTTGTTGAAATGTATATATTTTGTCTAGAGGACAAAAGCCTTGATGTTGTGCCGGGCATGGGACGCCCCTGTTGTCTTAAACATGTTACATGCTGCTACTCCCGTAGGAATTGTTGGATTTCCTGAAGAGGAAAGGTGATGTAGTATGGCAGCAGATAGTATTTCCCTCACTTAAGAACCAAGGTTCATCGAAGCAGTAGGAGGCACCAAGCTAGCAACATTGGCAGTACCTGAACACACACAAAAAATTGCTTCCACCCAACAATAGCAAGGAGGTTGTCAATCACCTTATTCTTGCTAGTAACAAGATTAAAAGCAAATATATAGTGACAGGGATAATGACAATAAAGTAAAGGAGCAAATTGTATGAGTTTTTGTATTGATGGAAAATATACCCGGGGGCAATAGGTATGGTGGTTGTTTTGATGAAGGATATAATGAGGTTTATGTGTGAGAGAGTGTATCATCTCACGGAGTTGGATGCACCTGTGAAGTTTGCACCATGTCTCGAGGTGAGAGTGGGCAATACACGGTATCGAAGAGGCTAACAAAAATACGGATAAGTGGAGGTGCTTATAGACCAAAAACTCACATTAATCATAAAGAACTCAAGTACTTATTGCAAAATATTTAGTAGCTCTCGAAGCAAAGCATAACTAGCATGCCCCTAGGAAGGAGGTTGGTAGGAGTTGACCATCGCACTCCTCCAATCAGAAGACACAAAGATCTATTCAATCAAAGATAAATCACACTCCGACTTCCTCCCTAATGCATGCAAGCAGCCACCGCTTTCCTGCATAAAACTCACAAACCTTAACACCAATATTAATACCTAGCTTTAATTGTCTACTAACACGCTCACATATTACTACCTCAATATCGCAAAACTATTGCAAGGAATCAAACTTATCATATTCAATAATCTACATGTCCATGTTGGTTTTTATTATACCACCTCTATATACTTATTATTTTTAAACCAACCAAATAGTTCAACTCTCAAAAAATATTTAAGTGAAGAAAGAGAGTGCAAATAATTTCTAAAAAGCATATCAGCATGCTCAAACAAATATAAGTGAAGTACGACATCAATTGTCTCAACTCAAATAGGTATAAGTGAAGTACTAACGAGTATTCTATAAATATAGGATGAATGTTTCTCTCTCATATAGATGCGATCAGGAAACAACGATTGCAAAGATCAGGAAGCAAAGCAAACAAAAAACAGATGCTACAAGCAAAACACATATCATGTGAAGAAAAAAATATAGCTCTATAGCGATAATTTTGAAGACGAAAGAGGGGATGCCATCCGGGGCATCCCCAATCTTAGATGCTTGAGTATTCCTTAGATATTAACTTGGGGTGCATTGGGCATCCCCAAACTTAGGCTCTTGCTGCTCCTTATTCTTCTTGTATCTCCATCTCACCCAAAGATTGAAAACTTCATTCATAGAAAACTTAATGGAACCTCATGAGATGGGTTAGAATAACAAAAATAAATCATTCACTTGGGTACTGTCAAGACAAGATTCATAATTATTCCCAATTAATGTCTATTGTATTCTATCATTTCCAAATTTATATCCCCCAATATAAGCCATGGAAACTTCAAAACAAAGAAAACAAAATAGAATCGGTCAAAAACAGGACAATACATAAAGATATAATTAAATGTCATACTGTTGTAACTCAAAAAATTCTGAAACATTAGGCCACTACAGAAAAATTACAGTCCAAAGTTGTGTAAAATTTTCAGCAATTGATCACGTTTGAGTACAGAGAAGCAATTCAATCACTGGACGCAAAGTTTCTGTTTCCGCACATAACCTAATAAACAAGTAATTTGTAACATTCAAAAGGTTTACGTTGCATGTTATTGAAATAAAAGATACAAATACAATTACTACACTAGCAGTAATCATGTTGACACACTGAAAGCAAAATAAAATAATGGATAACTATTGGATTGCCTCCCAACATGAACTATTATTTAATGCCCTCTAGCTAGGCATAATGCAATCTATCAGAGTTGCAGGAATCACATGCAGTCTTGGAGCAGCAGCGGTACCGATGGGATAAGCTCAAGTCCAATGTACATGGAACTTAGACGCTTGGAAGAATTTAAGGGGTTGGAGAATACTCACCAAGGTGGATGTTGTTGGCATTGTGTCGAATATTATGTACAAGATAGGTTATAATTGGACTCTGAGTTGTACTGTGTCTAGATAAGGTACGAGTTGTGTCCTAATATGAGCCTCCTATATAATGAGAGGGTAAACACATGTAACATACGCCAACATAATAGCATAGGTACATATGAGAGCCAGCGGCATGTGCCGGCACCCAGGTGACCAGTGTACGGTATTATGATGGTGTCACGGGGAGGAGTGCCTGTAGTCATGCCTTGGAGATATAACCATGATGGTGAACCCCGTTAACAAATCTCGATGTTATGCCTCATGTGATTGCTTGGTTATGGTTGATCTCGAATTATTCTAACAACCATGGGTAGTTTCATTATAGGTGCTATGGCACTTTTTTGTTGTAGGTGATATGGACACTTTATATTGCAGGTGTGATGGTAGTTTCATGTTGCCATTTCTCTATAGGTCATGGCAAAACAGAAGAAAATCTCTATAGGTCAAGTGACAAGTATAGAACTAATTACATGACAATTTTTATGGGTGAAAATTTGACAAAGTGTGGCGACTTCACAATAACAACCCATGGTAAAATCCACAACATGTCAATTTTGACATTGTATTGCCCATGACAATTTCTACATGATTTGTTTCTAATTCAAGTGTCTATCCCTGCATTTTAATTCAAGTGTGCATCCTTGCATTTTAATTCGAGTGCGAGAATGTAAATCGAACAACAAAAAATAGAGAGAGGAGCAAGGAGCAGGGAGAAGAAGAGGGGGGGTCAACCTTCGTGAGCTCCATGGCGTCGGCCCGGTCACCGGCCTCTAGCTCGCCTCGAATCCGTCCCAATCAACTGCCGCCTCCCAGTGCCCTCCCTCCCCCGTGCGTGTCGCCTTGCTCTAGCCCCACAAAGGTCTTCTTCTCCGTAGAGGCCAACCACAGAGGCGGTGGAACTGCGCCATCCTCGATGGCGTAGGTGGTGATTTGCGTAGCCGGAACGGAAGGCGCTGTCTGCGCCTCCGCACGCTTGAGCCGTTGTCATGGCCGTGCCTCCTCTGGCACCGTCAGTATGCGTTGCTTGATGCTTGCCGTTGGCGAGGACTAGTCTGTGGCGCTTGGGGAGATGCAATCTCGGGGAGGCACACATCATCGGGTGAGGGCCTTCGCCGCCGCGGAGAAGCCGCTGTTGGAAATATGCCCTAGAGGCAATAATAAATAGGTTATTATTATATTTCCTTGTTCATGATAATCGTTTATTATCCATGCTAGAATTGTATTGATAGGAAACTCAGATACATGTGTGGATACATAGACAACACCATGTCCCTAGTAAGCCTCTAGTTGACTAGCTCGTTGATCAATAGATGGTTACGGTTTCCTGACCATGGACATTGGATGTCGTTGATAACGGGATCACATCATTAGGAGAATGATGTGATGGACGAGACCCAATCCTAAGCCTAGCACAAGATCGTGTAGTTCATTTGCTCAGAGCTTTTCTAATGTCAAGTATCAGTTCCTTAGACCATGAGATTGTGCAACTCCCGGATACCGTAGGAATGCTTTGGGTGTACCAAACGTCACAACGTAACTGGGTGGCTATAAAGGTGCACTACAGGTATCTCCGAAAGTGTCTGTTGGGTTGGCACGAATCGAGACTGGGATTTGTCACTCCGTGTAAACGGAGAGGTATCTCTGGGCCCACTCGGTAGGACATCATCATAATGTGCACAATGTGACCAAGGAGTTGATCACGGGATGATGTGAGTTACGGAACGAGTAAAGAGACTTGCCGGTAACGAGATTGAACAAGGTATCGGGATACCGACGATCGAATCTCGGGCAAGTAACATACCGATAGACAAAGGGAATTGAATACGGGATTGATTGAATCCCCGACATCGTGGTTCATCCGATGAGATCATCGTGGAACATGTGGGAGCCAACATGGGTATCCAGATCCCGCTGTTGGTTATTGACCGGAGAACGTCTCGGTCATGTCTGCATGGTTCCCGAACCCGTAGGGTCTACACACTTAAGGTTCGATGACGCTAGGGTTATAGGGAATAGATATACGTGGTTACCGAATGTTGTTCGGAGTCCCGGATGAGATCCCGGACGTCACGAGGAGTTCCGGAATGGTCCGGAGGTAAAGATTTATATATGGGAAGTCCTGTTTTGGACACCGGAAAAGTTTCGGGTGATATCGGTAATGTACCGGGACCACCGGGAGGGTCCCGGGGGTCCACCAAGTGGGGCCACCAGCCCCAGAAGGCTGCATGGGCCAAGTGTGGGAGGGGACCAGCCCCAGGTGGGCTGGTGCGCCCCCCACCAAGGCCCAAGGCGCATGGGAGAGTGGGAGGGGGCAAACCCTAGGTCCAGATGGGCCTTAAGGCCCACCCTAGTGGCGCCCCCCCTCTCCTCCCCTTGGCCGCCCCCCTAGATGGGATCTAGGGCTGGCCGCCACCCCTTGGGGTGGAACCCTAGAGGGGGCGCAGCCCTCCCTCTTCCCCTATATATAGTTGAGGTTTGGGGCTGCCCAAGACATGAGAACGTCTCTCTTTCGGCGCAGCCTTACCCCTCTCTCTCCTCCTCCTCTCCCGCGGTGCTTGGCGAAGCCCTGCGGGATTGCCACGCTCCTCCATCACCACCACGCCGTCGTGCTGCTGCTGGATGGAGTCTTCCCCAACCTCTCCCTCTCTCCTTGCTGGATCAAGGCGTGGGAGACGTCACCGGGCTGCACGTGTGTTGAACGCGGAGGCACCGTGGTTCGGTGCTTAGATCGGAATCAACCGCGATCTGAATCGCTACGAGTACGACTCCCTCATCCGCGTTCTTGCAACGCTTCCGCATCGCGATCTACAATGGTATGTAGATGCACTCCCCTTCCCCTCGTTGCTAGATTACTCCATAGATTGATCTTGGTGATGCGTAGAAAATTTTGAATTTCTGCTACGTTCCCCAACAGTGGCATCATGAGCTAGGTCTATGCGTAGTTTCTATGCACGAGTAGAACACAAAGCAGTTGTGGGCGTAGATGTTGCCAATTCTTCTTGCCGCTACTATTCTTATCTTGTTTCGGCGGCATTGTGGGATGAAGCGGCCCGGACCGACCTTACACGTACGCTTACGTGAGACAGGTTCCACCGACTGACATGCACTAGTTGCATAAGGTGGCTAGCGGGTGTCTGTCTCTCCCACTTTAGTCGGAACGGATTCGATGAAAAGGGTCCTTATGAAGGGTAAATAGAAATTGGCATATCACGTTGTGGTTTTACGTAGGTAAGAAACGTTCTTGCTAGAAACCTATACAAGCCACGTAAAAACTTGCAACAACAATTAGAGGACGTCTAACTTGTTTTTGCAGCATGTGCTATGTGATGTGATATGGCCAGAAGATGTGATGAATGATATATGTGATGTATGAGATTGATCATATTCTTGTAATAGGAATCACGACTTGCATGTCGATGAGTATGACAACCGGCAGGAGCCATAGGAGTTGTCTTTATTTTTTGTATGACCTGCGTGTCATTGAATAACGCCATGTAAATTACTTTACTTTATTGCTAAGCGCGTTAGCCATAGAAGTAGAAGTAATCGTTGGCGTGACAACTTCATGAAGACACAATGATGGAGATCATGATGATGGAGATCATGGTGTCATGCCGGTGACAAAGATGATCATGGTGCCCCGAAGATGGAGATCAAAGGAGCAAAATGATATTGGCCATATCATGTCACTATTTGATTGCATGTGATGTTTATCATGTTATGCATCTTATTTGCTTAGAACGACGGTAGTAAGTAAGATGATCCCTTATAAAATTTCAAGAGACGTGTTCCCCCTAACTGTGCACCGTTGCGAAGGTTCGTTGTTTCGAAGCACCACGTGATGATCGGGTGTGATAGATTCTAACGTTCGAATACAACGGGTGTTGACGAGCCTAGCATGTACAGACATGGCCTCGGAACACATGCGAAACACTTAGGTTGACTTGACGAGCCTAGCATGTACAGACATGGCCTCGGAACACAAGAGACCGAAAGGTCGAACATGAGTCGTATAGTAGATACGATCAACATGGAGATGTTCACCGATGATGACTAGTCCGTCTCACGTGATGATCGGACACGGCCTAGTTTGACTCGGATCATGTATCACTTAGATGACTAGAGGGATGTCTATCTGAGTGGGAGTTCATTAATCAGATGAACTTCATTATCATGAACATAGTCAAAAGGTCTTTGCAAATTATGTCATACGCTTTAGTTCTACTGTTTAAGATATGTTCCTAGAGAAAATTTAGTTGAAAGTTGGTAGTAGCAATTATGCGGACTGGGTCCGTAAACTGAGGATTGTCCTCATTGCTGCACAGAAGGCTTATGTCCTTAATGCACCGCTCGGTGTGCTGAACCTCAGCGTCGTCTGTAGATGTTGCGAAACATCTGACATACACGTTTTGATGACTACGTGATAGTTCAGTGCGTAATGCTAACGGTTTAGAATTGTGGCACCAAAGACGTTTTTGAAACGTCGCAGAACATATGAGATGTTCCGAAGACTGAAATTGGGATTTCAGACTAGTGCCCACGTCAAGAGGTATGAGACCTCTGACAAGTTTCTTAAGCCTGCAAACTAAGGGAGAAAAGCTCAATCGTTGAGCATGTGCTCAGATTGTCTGAGTACTACAATCGCTTGAATCGAGTGGGAGTTAATCTTCCAGATGAGATAGTGATGGTTCTCCATAGTCACTGCCACCAAGCTATTAGAGCTTCGTGATGAACTATAACATATCAGGGATAGACATGATGATCCTTGAGCAACTCGCGATGTTTGACACCGCGAAAGTAGAAATCAAGAAGGAGCATCAATTGTTGATGGTTAGTAAAACCACTAGTTTCTAGAAGGGCAAGGGCAAAAGGGATACTTCATGAAACAGCAAATCATTTGCTGCTCTAGTGAAGAATCCCAAGGTTGAACCCAAACCCGAGACTAAGTGCTTCTGTAATGAGGGGAACGGTCACTGAAGCAGAACTACCCTAGATACTTGGTAGATGAGAAGGCAGGCAAGGTCGACAGAAGTATATTGGATATACATTATATGAATGTGTACTTTACTAGTACTCCTAGCAGCACCAGGGTATTAGATACCGGTTCGGTTGCTAAGTGTTAGTAACTCGAAATAAAAGCTGCGGAATAAATGGAGACTAGCTAAAGGTGAGATGACGATATGTGTTGGAAGTGTTTCCAAGGTTGATGTGATCAAGCATCGCATGCTCCCTCTACCATCGAGATTTGGTGTTTGCGTTGAGCATGATTGGATTATGTTTATCGCAATACGGTTATTCATTTAAGGAGAATAATGGTTACTCTGTTTATTTGAATAATACCTTCAATGGTCTTGCACCTAAAATGAATCTCGATCGTAGTGATACACATGTTCGTGCCAAAAGATATAAATAGTAATGATAGTACCACATACTTGTGGCACTGCCATTTGAGTCATATTGGTATAGAACGCATGAAGAAGCTCCATGTAGATGGATCTTTGGACTCACTCGTTTTTGAAAAGATTGAGACATGCGAACCATGTCTATTGGTATATATGCATGAAGAAACTCCATGCAGATGGATCGTTTGGACTCACTTGATTTTGAATCACTTGAGACATGCAAATCATACCACATGGGCAAGATGACTGAAAGGCCTCGTTTTCAGTAAGATGGAACAAGAGAGCAACTTATTGGAAGTAATACATTTTGATGTATGCAGTCCAATGAGTGCTGAGGCATGCAGTGGATATCGTTATGTTCTTACTTCACAGATGATTTGAGTAGATGCTGAGTGTATTTACTTGATGAAACACAAGTCTGAATTATTGAAAGGTTCAAGTAATTTCAGAGTGAAGTTGAAGATCGTCGTGACAAGAGGATAAAATGTCTGTGATATGATCATAGAGATGAGTATCTGAGTTACGAGTTTGGCACACAATTAAGACATTGTGGAAAGTGTTTCACAATTAATACCGCCTGGAACACCATAGTGTGATGGTGTGTCCGAACATCATAACTGCACCCTATTGGATATGGTGCATACCATGATGTCTCTTATCGAATTACCACTATCGTTTATGGGTTAGGCATTAGAGACAACCGCATTCACTTTAAAAGGGGCACCACGCAATTCCGTTGAGACGACACCGTTTAGAGAAACCTAAGTTGTCGTTTCTTAAAAGTTTGGGGCTGCGATGCTTATGTGAAAAAGTTTCAGGCTGATAAGCTCGAACCCAAAGCGGATAAATGCATCTTCATAGAATACCCAAAACAGTTGGGTATACCTCCTATTTCAGATCTGGAAGCAAAAGTAATTGCTTCTAGAAACAGGTCCTTTCTCGAGGAAAAGTTTCTCTCGAAAGAATTGAGTGGGAGGATGGTGGAGACTTGATAAGGTTATTGAACCGTCACTTCAACTAGTGTGTAGCAGGGCACAGGAAGTTGTTCCTGTGGCACCTACACCAATTGAAGTGGAAGCTTATGATAGTGATCATGAAACTTCGGATCAAGTCACTACCAAACCTCGTAGGACGACGAGGATGCGTACTACTTCAGAGTGGTACGTGATCCTGTCTTGGAAGTCATGTTGTTGGACAACATGAACCTACGAGCTATGGAGAAGCGATGGTGGGCCCATATTCCGACAAATGGTTAGAAGCCATGAAATCCGAGATAAATGGATCTTTAAGAAGAAGACGGACGTGGACGGTAATGTTACCGTCTATGAAGCTCGACTTGTGGCAAAGAGTATTTCCACAAGTTCAAGGAGTTGACTACGATGAGATTTTCTCATCCGTAGCGATGCTTAAGTCCGTCGGAATCATGTTAGCATTAGCTGCATTTATGAAATCTGGCAGATGGATGTCAAAACAAGTTTCCTTACCAGTTTTCGTAAGGAAAGGTTGTATGTGATACAATCAGAAAGGTTTTGTCGATCCTAAGGATGCTAAAAGGTATGCTAGCTCCAGCGATCCTTCCATGGACTAGAGCAAGCATCTCGGAGTCAGAATATACGCTTTGATGGAGTGATCAAAGTTTTTGGGTTTATACAAAGTTTGTTAGAAACTTGTATTTACAATAAAGTGAGTGGGAGCGCTACAACATTTCTGATAAGTATATGTGAATGACATATTGTTGATCCGAAATGATGTAAAATTTCTGGAAAGCATAAAGGGTTGTTTGAAAGGAGTTTTTCAAAGGAAGACCTGGATAAAGCTGCTTACATATTGGGCATCAAGATCTATAGAGATAGATCAAGACGCCTGATGATACTTTCAAAGAACGCACACCTTGACATGATTTTGAAAGAGTTCAAAATAGATCAGCAAAGAAGGAGTTCTTGGCTGTGTTACAAGGTGTGAGTATTGAGTAAGACTCAAGACCTGACCACAGCAGAAGAGAGAGAAAGGACGAAGGTCGTCCCCTATGCTTTAGACGTAGGCTCTACAGTATGCTATGCTGTGTACCGCACATGAAGTGTGCCTTGCCATGAGTTGGTCAAGGGGTACAATAGTGATCCGGGAATGGATCACATGACAGCGGTCGAACTTATCCTTAGTATCTAGTGGACTAAGGAATTTTCTCGATTATGGAGGTGAAAAGGAGTTCGTCGTAAAGGGTTACGTCGATGCGAACTTTGACACTAATCCGGATGACTCTGAGTAGTAAACCGGATTCGTATAGTAGAGCAATTATTTGAAATGGCTCCAAATAGCGCGTGGTAGCATCCACAAGATGACATAGATATTCGTAAAGCACACACGGATCTGAAAGGTTCAGACCCGTTGACTAATAACCTCTCTCACAAGCATAACATGATCAAACCAGAACTCATTGAGTGTTAATCACATAGTGATGTGAACTAGATTGTTGACTCTAGTAAACTCTTTGGATGTTGGTCACATGGTGATGTGACCTGTGAGTGTTAATCACATGGTGATGTGAACTAGATTATTGACTCTAGTGCAAGTGGGAGACTGTTGGAAATATGCCCTAGAGGCAATAATAAATAGGTTATTATTATATTTCCTTGTTCATGATAATCGTTTATTATCCATGCTAGAATTGTATTGATAGGAAACTCAGATACATGTGTGGATACATAGACAACACCATGTCCCTAGTAAGCCTCTAGTTGACTAGCTCGTTGATCAATAGATGGTTACGGTTTCCTGACCATGGACATTGGATGTCGTTGATAACGGGATCACATCATTAGGAGAATGATGTGATGGACAAGACCCAATCCTAAGCCTAGCACAAGATCGTGTAGTTCGTTTGCTCAGAGCTTTTCTAATGTCAAGTATCATTTCCTTAGACCATGAGATTGTGCAACTCCCGGATACCGTAGGAATGCTTTGGGTGTACCAAACGTCACAACGTAACTGGGTGGCTATAAAGGTGCACTACAGGTATCTCCGAAAGTGTCTGTTGGGTTGGCACGAATCGAGACTGGGATTTGTCACTCCGTGTAAACGGAGAGGTATCTCTGGGCCCACTCGGTAGGACATCATCATAATGTGCACAATGTGACCAAGGAGTTGATCACGGGATGATGTGAGTTACGGAACGAGTAAAGAGACTTGCCGGTAACGAGATTGAACAAGGTATCGGGATACCGACGATCGAATCTCGGGCAAGTAACATACCGATAGACAAAGGGAATTGAATACGGGATTGATTGAATCCCCGACATCGTGGTTCATCCGATGAGATCATCGTGGAACATGTGGGAGCCAACATGGGTATCCAGATCCCGCTGTTGGTTATTGACCGGAGAACGTCTCGGTCATGTCTGCATGGTTCCCGAACCCGTAGGGTCTACACACTTAAGGTTCGATGACGCTAGGGTTATAGGGAAAGATATACGTGGTTACCGAATGTTGTTCGGAGTCCCGGATGAGATCCCGGACGTCACGAGGAGTTCCGGAATGGTCCGGAGGTAAAGATTTATATATGGGAAGTCCTGTTTTGGTCACCGGAAAAGTTTCGGGTGATATCGGTAATGTACCGGGACCACCGGGAGGGTCCCGGGGGTCCACCAAGTGGGGCCACCAGCCCCAGAAGGCTGCGTGGGCCAAGTGTGGGAGGGGACCAGCCCCAGGTGGGCTGGTGCGCCCCCCCACCAAGGCCCAAGGCGCATGGGAGAGTGGGAGGGGGCAAACCCTAGGTCCAGATGGGCCTTAAGGCCCACCCTAGTGGCGCCCCCCCTCTCCTCCCCTTGGCCGCCCCCCTAGATGGGATCTAGGGCTGGCCGCCACCCCTTGGGGTGGAACCCTAGAGGGGGCGCAGCCCTCCCTCTCCCCCTATATATAGTTGAGGTTTGGGCTGCCCAAGACATGAGAACGTCTCTCTTTCGGCGCAGCCTTACCCCTCTCTCCTCCTCCTCTCCCGCGGTGCTTGGCGAAGCCCTACGGGATTGCCACGCTCCTTCATCACCACCATGCCGTCGTGCTGCTGCTGGATGGAGTCTTCCCCAACCTCTCCCTCTCTCCTTGCTGGATCAAGGCGTGGGAGACGTCACCGGGCTGCACGTGTGTTGAACGCGGAGGCGCCGTGGTTCGGCGCTTAGATCGGAACTAACCGCGATCTGAATCGCTACGAGTACGACTCCCTCATCCGCGTTCTTGCAACGCTTCCGCATCGCGATCTACAATGGTATGTAGATGCACTCCCCTTCCCCTCGTTGCTAGATTACTCCATAGATTGATCTTGCTGATGCGTAGAAAATTTTGAATTTCTGCTACGTTCCCCAACAGCCGCCTCAGCCCCAACCTAGAGATGGGGGGGGGGGGTGCTCGTCGACGTCCGCGGTCGCTGCTGCTACGACCTCTCGCCAATCTCGTCGAGATGCAGCGAGGAGGAGCGCCTAGCTAGCGCGGAAGCCCGAATGGTGTCCGACAACACGAGATATGGGCATCGCCATGTCGCGGTCGTCGGGAGAGGTCGCCATCACCGGAACCATCTCCTTCTGTGCTATGCTATCTCACTCGCTCTCTACAAGTCAACAAAGGGGATGGGGCGACACGAGGGGGCACCGATGTTTGTAGACAGTGGACGCGAGTGTGTTCGCGCCGGGTACGTTCCTAGTGAACGGGTCGGTTTTTCTGCTGAGAGTGCATCAAGATTTGTGTTTTTGATCCAACGGCCATCAGGTAGTTCGCTTGGAATGTCTAAAAATCTGACATTTCCATAGCATTTTCCTTTATTATTAGGAATTTTACCGCAACAAGAAGGTTTCAAAGAAATTAAGCAGACCATTTCGAATTTCTTTTTTTGAGAGTAGACCATTTCAAATTTCATGTTTCCGAAAGAGTTCACCCATGGTGACTGTCTGACTGACGTGGTAAGTTCAAAAAGAAAAGGTTTTTTTTTAGAAATTCAAAAAGAAAAGGTGAGCGGTGTGGTAAGCGCGACTCTGCCAAAGTCTGGCCCAAACCAAACGTACCTGCCTCCGTCCTTTCACAATAAGCCAAGCCGAAGACGCCTGGCCTCTCACTAGGCACAAACCATGGCGATGGCCGGACCGTCCACCGCTCTCCCTCCGCCGCCGCCGGAGAAGGCGGTCGATGCCCTCCCCGTGGACAGCCTCCGCAACATTCTCCGTCGCCTCTCCCTCGCCGACCTTCTCCGAGCCGCCCTCGCCTGCCACCGCTGGCGCCGCGTCGCCGCACGCTGCCTCCCCCGCACCGCCCCTCTCCTCGGCCACTTCTTCCACCCCACCGCCACCGGTTTGCCGCCGCCTCTGCACACGGCATCCAAGGACACCGTCATCGACGCCCCCGCCATCTTCGCTCCCCTCGACGCCTCCGCACCGAACCTCTCCCTCGACTTCGCTCCGGAGGCCTCCCGCTACGTGCTCCACGACTGCCACCAAGGCCTCCTGCTTCTCGAACCGCTCGCGTCGCTTCCCAAGGGGATCCTCCCACGCCTCCTCGTCATCGACCCGGCCACCCGCCGCCGCGTGCTCCTCCCGCCGCCACCGCGCGACACGGTGCCCGACGACCACCGCTGGCGCAGCTGCAGGCACTACGTCGGCTCCGCACTTCTCTCCCGCGCGCACCAGAGCAAGCTCTGCTTCGAGGTCGTCTCCATCTCCATCGACGGCGGGCACCCCCGCGCCTGGGTCGCGTCCGTCGACGACGGCCAGTGCCGCTGGCGCGCGCTCCCGCGGACCACGGACGTGGAGGTCAGTTTCGACCCCTGGTGGTTCGAGTCGCGCTGCGTGCACGCCGCCGGGAAGCTCTACTGGCACATCTGCAACTCCGGCCGCGTGCTCTCGCTGGACCCTTCCACACTGCACTTCTCTTACCTGCTGGCGCCGAAGGAGATGCCCAGGTTCGGCAAGTTCCGCATCGGGGAGACGCCGGACGACGGGCGGCTGTGCATCGCGACCGTGGAGGACCAGCTGCTGCGGGTCTGGGTGCGTGGGGAGACCAGGTGGAGCGACGATGGGTGGTATCTGGAGAGGGAGATGAATCTTACCAAGGTGTACGACTCGGTGCCGGGCCTGCCCAAGGACAAGTGCCTCAGGATCTTCAGTGTTTGGCTCAGCGACATGGACGGACTGAGATCCAGTGCCTTTATCAAGTAAAGTCACGCTGCAACTTTACCCTACTAATCTCCATCCAATCCACATCCTACGGTTCAGATCACAAGAGGAAAGGCTCTCAACACTTAGCAGTTTTTAGGGTAGCAGCAAACATCAATAAGCTGCAAACAACGATGCAGTGGCACTTGAACTCAGTTTTATTTGAACAGATTGAAACCCCAAAAATAAAGAACTGCAGATACTCATGAGCAGACTATAAAACAAAATTTGGTTTGGTTATACAGTAGTGCATTATGCAATCAAAGTGGAATAAATCAATTGCAGTTGACACTAAATCCAGTAGAACTTGATATTAAAAGGCTGCAGCGCATAATGTCCGAATGCTACAACAATAAGTGTCAATGTTGAGTAATCATCTACACAAAAGCTATGCTGAAAACTGCTAAGTGTTGAGAGCCTTTCCCAATGTGTGATCTGGACCGTAGGATGTGGATTGGATGGAGATTAGAAGGGTAAAGTTGCAGCGTGACTTCACTTGATAAAGGCACTGGATCTCAGTCCGACATGGACGCGGGGTGTACCGGCAAGCTGTTCATCAGAACCATGGGGTATGGGCGCTACTCCTTACATCTGGACACGGCCAAGATCGAGCGCCTGCACACCAAGCATGGCAAGGAGTACGGCCACCCGATGTGCGCCTACTTCCTCGCGTGGCCGCCTGCCTTCCTCGCTCCAGAGAACTGACTTTCTGGTGATTGGTATAACCTTTCCTCTTCATCGATGTTGCCTGACCTTGTGCTTAATTCCTCAGATTATTTCCTATATGGTGCCTTGAGTTGTTTGTTGCATGTTCATGTGCATGCGTTGGTACTTGGTAGCACATATGTGTCCATTTGTTCTAGGATTTGCAAAGTTGATAGAAGTCACTGTGCTCAAAGTGGTAATTAATGAATGTGCAGCAATCATTTCTCTAGGCATGAGATACTCCCTCCGTCCCATAATAAAACACTCTTACATTATGGGACGTAGGGAGTATATGCTAGTGGTCATAATTTCTGTTTTAGAATTTGTAGTCACAATTTCTGCCTAAATTCCTCTAGGTTTGAGATATAAGCTAGTGGTAGAAGGCCTAATTGCATAGCTGTACTTTCTTCCTCTATCTGGCTCATAGTTTATGGCTGTACTGTACGCATGTTTTCATCCCTATCCCGGTCTCTCATATTTTGCATTTCAAAGCATTCACTATTATGGGACTAATTATGGTTATGGAGTTTGGTGAAATCTTTGGTTCATTTAGTTACTTATATTGCACCGGGCAGACAAATTGTTCTTGTTTCATGCTAGCTACTGTACTTAATTAGCTTACAGGCTATCTCTAGAATTGCAAAACGCTGTGTTTCATTTGGAATTGGACATTTTATATTGTGTTTTATCTGTGCCAACAAATAAATAAATCTTCCGTGTTATAAGTGTTGTACCTAGAAATAAATACTTCACTGATGACATTGCACATTTTGGATTCATGTGCATGAAATCTGCCAATAGTTGAGAGTTATACAACCTGTCATGTTTTTATAGTTGCAACATGATTGTTAACTCTAGCTATTCTTTAACAGTACCTGTGCTTGCATTTCTAAATTTCTCATTAGAATTGTGGGCAAGAAAGATATAATCTGTTCTCTAAAATCTATGTGATGCATGTACCCCTGATTTTTTAATGAATCAAATATTGCTAGTTGTTATGGCTCTTAACAACTACTCCCTCTGTTCGGAATAATTTGTCGCAGAAATAGATGTATCTAGACGTATTTTAGTTCTAGATACATCCATTTCCGAGACAAGTAATTCTGAACGGATGGAGTACAACGAAGAGAACAAACATTTCTACTTATTTTACCAAGTGATCGGCAGCCATTAATGATTAGTGGAACTCTATCTAAAAAAGGAGAGAGCTGGAAATAAGTATAATGGTGTATTTTTCCTACAAATATGTCACTTAGTAGAGCAAAGGAACCATAATGTTGTTCATCGTCTCATTAGCGCTTAAATTGTTTTTTTTCATGGAAGTACCTTATATTTTGAATTTTTTATTGCTTGACGAAATCATTAAATGTTGTCAGCAATCTTTTGCTTTACTTGTACATGGGTTTAATATATGTTCCGAAGCAGTCTAGTTGTACATAGACCTGGCGTAATGTTCTGGATAGCTATCTACCGGTAATATGGTTTTTTCAGTTTAACAAACAGCCCAATTGACACAAATACTCTTCTCATAGTACTCAGCATTAATTTTTTGTAAAGAAGTCTCAGCATTTTTCAGTTCATCTGAAATCATGCAAACTCTCCGAAAACTATTTCAGAAAATCTTCTATTGGAAAAGTGAATACTCATGCATGCCTCAGTTTTGTAACACCATCTATATAAGCTTACATTTCTTTTTTGCTTATCAGCTTAGCTTTTATCTGATTGCCTTCCAATATGTTCATGGCATGATATAATGGTTCGATCCCCAGCAAATTTTGTGGCTCATATCTGTAATTTATGTGAACCAGGTCCTGACTTCCGAGACGTGGAATCAGCACAGTTTTTGTTTGAAGTCAGCTCACATCCTATCAACTCTGGCTCACTGATGCCATCTGCACCTTCACCCAGCGCAAGGACGAAGAAGCGCTCCTATTTCCTTATTTATTAGACTATCTAAGCAATGTCGCCAGCTCCTATATGTGTAATTTATCTAAGTATCTTTTTACTTGATATTCTCAAAACTGCTACCTGAGAATCCTTGATATTCTCCCGTTGCATGCGTGAAATATTTATCGCACTTTCGATCGTTTTTGTGTCATGTACCCACAGCCAGATTTGATCATATTCGTATGCGTAGGGACAGGTCGTCCAAGGCTTAAAACTAGGTAGTTCCACATTGTAGGTTAGTTTTAATGCTGCTCTTGATCGTGTTTGTGTAGCTCATCTTCTGCGTACATCTAGTCTTGAGCAATTAGCAAATCACAAACTACTAACTTAGGAGTAAAAGCAGACATAGAGACATTGCGAAAATGGTTCTGAAACTCCAAGTCTTCAACGTTGGGAAGAAGACTGGGGCAAGCCATTTGTACTACGGTTCCGTATTTGGTGTAAGTTATCGTCACTTTTCCTACCCAGCACCGTAAGCTACTGTGCAAGCCAGAGCTGAGCAAAAGCAAAGGATCTGCTGGCTCCGTGCTGCAGAGGCTGACCAAAAAGCAAAGGTGGACAGAACAGGGCAGTTGAAGGTCTCTACGCTCGTGAAGAAGCCACAGTAAAACAAGGGGAGGCGGGGAGCATGCGAAGCTGCGCGTGCTTCTGTTCGACGCCCGTAGCGTGGCGAATTTTCATGTTTTTGAACCTTTCCGTATATAAATTCAGGATCTGACTCCGGTTGGAAAGAATTTCGGGATTTGACCCTTACGCTTCTGGCGGTAGGGTTAGACAGGCTACCGTCAGGGGGCCTGGCGGTAGGGTGCGACGGAAGGGGACGACGGCCGTTTGCCCAAGCTGACATGGATAAGTACTCTACCGCCAGGGACAACGGCGGTAGCCTGTCTGACCCTATGCTAGAACCTCTGGCAGTAGGACGTGGCTGGGTTTTTGCCTCAAAAAGTTTCTGTAACGAAATATCAAAGCGCCCTGGCGGTAGGTTCAGGCGGTAGGCCGTGTGACCCTACCGTCGGTCCGTGGCGGTAGGGTCATGTGTTTTATGGTTTCAAGTTTAATTGCTTACTTCTTTTTAAAATCAATATCACAGCAACTTGAAGTACATATACATAGGCGTCATATACACATTAATAAAACTTGAAGTACATAGACATGTCAAACGAAGTTCAACTAATTAGCAAACGGAGTTTCACATAGTTTCACAAATAGCAAACACATAGTTCCACGTAGTTTCACAACCACTAGACAACTACAAGAGCCAAGTATTCAAGAGCAGAATTACTTCTCCTGCTCCTCTTGGAGGTACGGTCCTCGTTCTTTGAACGATTCTCTTCAGTCTTCTTCTTGGGCCATCGAGTAACCGGTCTCTGGAAAGGGTCCGGACTCAGCAAATCCTTCTTCTTCGGATTCCTCTTCGGCAGCTGAGATGACTGAGTTGGTGGAGGTCCGTAATCTTCATCGTACTCCTCCTTCCCATTGCTCTCATCCTTCGCTTACTCATGATAGGCCTCCTCCTCATCTTCTTTATGTGTGGCCTCCTCCTCCTCCTCCTCCTCAACCAACCTAGACGACGAGGGAACATGGCTCGATGAGCCGATGAGACCCTGTGTGGCTGCAGGATGATAAGCTTCAACCTACCCAACTCCAGCACACCCAAGCAGGCCTACCAGCTTGCGACAACGCTTCACGAACTTCTGCACTCACAATGAAACAAGGGGATAATAAGTATCAGATTTTTGATTGCAAGTGAACAAGATGCATCCGTTCCGAGGAGGCTGAAATTGTACCTTCATCGCCCCCCTCACCTTGTTCTCAGATTGTACGCTCCCGGGGGTATCACCTAGTGCATCTGAGGCTTCAAAGATGCATCTGTTCAGCTCACCGGACTGTAACGGCATAAGTCAGTCTCGATGACGAATAAAATAATTTAAATACAATCGTCGGTTCAAACTTACCACTCTGTTGATGAGGGGTGCAAACTCCCAAAATCCACTATGCATGTCTCTGATGCGGGTCTGGTAGGCCTCTTCCTCGGGGTCATCCCTCTCAAGCTCCACGATGTCTTCCGCCATCCACTGAGGCCTGAGACGAAGACCGTGCTTCTGGCCATCATCATACCACCTCATGTGTCGGCCCAGGTAAGCATCCCAGTCAGACACTTCCCTCTCCCCATCGTTACGGTACCTCCGTCGGTTCCACTCCGTCACATGAGTTTTATGCTCCTCTCCCCAGTCTGTGATCGACTGATTCTTTTGCCGGCTCATCCTGCAAGGCATAGGCCACAAGAAACATCATAATAAAGTCGAACGCAATGAAATCATGGGCACAAAGAACAAGCGCGCTCACATGTGGAGCGCGTGGCCGCCGGTATCGGTCGGCGGGCCCGGTGGGGTATGCTGATACATCCCGAACTGCGTGGCCACGCGGCATGGCAAGTGCCGCTCGACGGCGTACACACAGATCATGGGCATGATGCACCGCCAAAGACCACTGTCTGCATCGCACATCACGTTCAGATCGAAGTCCCACTCTCGGTCATGATACGGCCACCAGTTTACCTATTACATATACATTGGTAAGTTCCCACTCTCGGTCAAAAGCGGAATCAAAGAGAAATGTGGTGAGCGAGTTCATATACCCGCGTATGCGTCAAAGCGTCCAACTCGTTGGTGTAGGTCTTGCACGAAGTCTTGTTTAGGCCCGTGTAGAGTTTGACAACGTCCCACTCGTAAGCTACGGTGGGGTGTCGAGTCTCGTCGCCGTCTTCGCTATAGGCACCCCATGGGCGTCTTGGCATCTTCTCCGGACGCCCCACCGGCAGCCGCTCCCATATCCAAATGGAGAGGGGCCAGACAAAGCCACCCATATTGGACTTGTCTCCTGTCCTCTAGGTTGCGTCGTCAAGCTGCAAAACATCAAATAAGGATCAGATATAACAAAATGTCATGGACATACTTTCGTAGGTAGGCAATTAGATACTCTCTTACCGAACGGTATAGGTAGGCGAGAGATGCGGTCCCCCAACTGTACCCTGCATCCCAATCGGCTAGGAAGAACAGATACGACCAGTTGGCAGAGTTCCCGGAGCTGTCTGGAAACACGACCCCCGTGAGAAGATACCACAGGTAGGCCCTAGCGTACCACTCCACAGTCACCTCATCTGCGCCATCGGGGCATGTCTTCCGGTGCTCCAAGAGCCAGGGCAACGATACACCGGATGTACGGTTACCCTTAGCACCGGGGCAGTCGCCGATGAGGGTGGTAACCCTCTACTGCCAGTTGGTCCTCTCCACTCACCCGGTGAGTGCATGACCTCGATCGGCATGGCAGTAATCATCGACCAATCCTCAAGGATCACCGTCATCTCCCCGCATGGCAGATGGAAAGAATGGGTCTCCGGTCGCCACCGGTCAATCAAAACTGTCAGAGCTGCGTGGACAAGCGTCGGCGGCTGACGCTTGAACTGCAACACGAAAACCAACAGTCAGGCTCTCTTGAAGTACGGCGCGTAGCGCTCGTCGTAGTCCATATTCCCGGCAACTCCGTGACCCCTCATGCGCAGTGGCTGGAGCATCTGTCAAAAAGTGGACGGCAAAAGTTAGGAACTTATTTTCATCAATCCGAAAACTTTGATCAATATTTCCTTCATATTACTTACCACTCCGTTCTCTATGAAACGGGCACGATGACCCTTGTCGAATGCTTAGTCAAGCATGGAGTACTGTGGGCCGATGTTGTCCGCAAGAGGTGCCCGCCTTTATAAAATTTCATAAACAAAAGCATCATAAGCATAAGCATACATAAACAAAAAATGAAAATTCTTGGTTACATGAACTAGGTTTCATCTTCCAACATGCATATTCCTCCAACAACATCTACTACACATGATGGATCACATCATATCAACATGCATCATATCAAAATAAAATTCTCAAACATGCATCATATCATCATTTTTTAAAACAATTTTTTTTAAATAGAGTTCATCTTGAATGTATTTTCTCCAAACAACATCTTCATATCATCATATCAACATGCACCATAAAACAAAACAAGTTCTCCCACATGCATTACATCATAACTTTTTTAACAAAAAAAATTATGAACTAGGGTTCATCTTCACACTAACATATGAACTATTGATTAGAGTTCATATTCAATACCACTAGTTACTAAAGAACTAAGAACTAGAACTACAATCAAGCTAAAACAATCCTAGGTGAAAAAAATCCAATCTAAGTTCAAAAATATGATGGATTTCAAGCAAATAATGCGTCGAATCGGAAGCAAGTTTGCAAAAACTACTTGGAAGGGTCGGAGGAGCTTACGATTCTCTCTTCGGGGCCATCTCGATCCGCAAAAACGATGACAAAACAGTGAAGATCCGAGGGGGAGAGTGGAGGAGATGAGAGAGGGAGAGAGGGGCGAGGGGGGAGAAAGATGAAACTGCCGACGGGGGAGGGGGAGGGGTGGGGAGATGGGCAGGGGGCGCGGGGTCTCGGGCGAAATAACCGCTCGCACCCTACCATCAGGGGTGCTGGCGATAGGGTTAGACAGTCTACCGCCAGGGAGCCAGGTAGGGCGCGACGGAGGGGGACGGCAGCCGTCTCCGCGTGCTGACGTGCTGATGTCTAACCCTATCGCCAGCACCACTGGCGGTAAAAAAGGGTCAAATCTTAAAAAAAAATCTAACCGGAGTCAGATTCGGAATTTGTATGCGAGAAGAGTGAAAACACGAAATTTTGCCCCGTAGCGTTGTTCTACTTCGTAGTTCGCACAGACGCTTTCTGGTGGTCAGGAATGCAGTTTCAGTTCGGTGCAAGTACGTGTTTATCTACTGTCACAGCTCTGGTAGGCTGGCAGCCAAAGCTGTGGCGGAAAGGGAGGATTTCTTGTCTCCACGCTTCACAACTGGGCAGCTCGCAAAGCTGTAGGTTGGTCCCTCGTTCCTTGTCCTTCTTGGTCTGTCAGATCGCTTGACAAGGCTGAAACAGAATCCGCTGTAAAAAATTAGAGGCCGTGATAACCGATGGTCTCCGTGTTTTTACCTGGTCAAACAGTTTTCGGGGTGACGTTTTACTAGTCGCAATCCTCTTTTGGCGGTCGACTAAAAAGTGCTGATTATTGTAAGCTGCTGCAGCTACTGGGCTTGCTACGCTGCCTGACCAAGAGGGCCGGGCTGAACCCATACGATTCAGTTTTCTTTTCACTAGATGATCAGTTGCGCCAATGGCGCAAAGGCCAAGAGTAAGCCATGTATTGAAAGAGTGTACATTAATATTATTATTCAGGCACATATTTAAACATATGAGAAAATTTTCCACTCACTATAAGTACAAGTGATGCAATACTCGTATAATGTACAAGGACATATCAGTATTAACAGAACCGTTAATTAGTCTCCACACCCGAGAAGCACATTTCACAGGGTTGAAACTTTTAAGCCTCACATTCCCAAGCAATCCTAAGGAGGCCAACAGAATTGAAATCACTGATGCAAAGTATCAGCAGTTAGTAATATTTATACACACAGCTTCTTTATTGTAGTCATATGATGATGAAATCAATACGTAAAATCAGCACCAAGGATAGCTGATCAGACAAACAAAAATTATGCATCCGACTGAACAACACTATTATGCATGGCTCATTTTAAAAGGCCCTCAATTCTAATTTCTATAAGAGCTTGAAGCTTTGGAGCCAAGGCTACGAACCTTCAAATCCAACCAAACATCTTACCATGCAAACACGGTAAAATGGGAAAGAAGGACTAAATGTGACGCACCAAAAGCGGAAGAAAATGTTGAACGACCTGGGCGTGAGGAGTTGTGCCGGTGACCTGGTGACGCCGAGCAGCGCGTGGATGTGGACCAGCCTGATAACGGTGGTGGCAGCGCCCTCCTCGTCGACCTTCAACAGCTCGCCAGAGTCTGCAATGCTCATACCTTGCATCGAGTAAATCCATCTCACTAAGAACGGGAATGAGCATCGCCTTTGACATGATCTTGATAGCATCTGCTTCCTACAATAGAACATGCAAAGAGAACATAATGAGGATAATATTATGCATGCATCACTCTGCACAAAAAACTCTCCAAAGAAGCAGCTTTTATTACTCTACCTCCAGTTCTCTAGCTTTCAATATTAAAGGAAAAAAAGCAATTTCCCATTAATTGTATACCACATAGCTAAACCCCAGATAACAATACACAAAACAGAGCAAAACTTCTTCATAATTCAATTAAAATGAGGCCATATGCATCATGATTAAAGTTGCTCATTATTTCAGTCCAGGTCACTGCACTGTTTCTTTACCGACGCCAAAAAGGTATTAACAATTAGTAATATAATACACCGTAGGTTGAATGAAATCTTTCATTTGGATTGAAAAATTAAATAACTACAAAAAATCTCGCAATCACAAATATAAGAATCTGAAGCTTTGTGGAGTCCTTGTTGTCTCCATGAAACATGAAGTTTAGTTCCAGTAACCTTACCTATGCACAATCACAATAATAACAGTTTCTTCTTCAATCCCTGTGTAGTACAGCAGCAATTGACATATTCATCAACTAATTAGCAATTGGTGTCATCCTAGTAGTATAAGGAGTGGCAAACTCAGATTCATTGAACAAAGGCATTTAGATGGTTCAAAGTTTAATCTGAAAAGGCGTAGAACAAATCATAACATCAAAATCAAGATGCAGGAATAAAGTGGCTGAGAGAGAGAGTGAGATTTCACCCTGTTCTTCATCACCATTCACCCAAATCTTCAGATTCTTCCTCTTCTTTTCTGCCTCAGATCTGCACACATTGTGCTTAGAAAAACAATGAATCAAATATTAAAATCAGATTCTCAAGGAACTAAAGAAAATTTTTGGGGAGGAAGATGGAGAAACACAGATGGGAAACCTAGATTGGGTACGGTGAGTTGTCAAGCAGCTTCCAGTAGTAAAAACAAAGGAGAACACAAAGCTTATATTGACAACCAGCCAAAGTTCAGTACCTGGCCAATGCATAGGAGTATGATGGAATATTACACAATTGGAAATCCTAAACGACAAAATGATTACAAATAATAATGATATAATATTAGAATTAAAATAAGCAAGCCCTGATTATATGTGAGTGCATACCAAAGTTTTGTGAGGTTAGGCCTGAACATAAACATGAGAAATGAACGCAAGTACCAGTAGCATCTAATTATTGGCCCAACATGTACTGTTTAATCAGTATACATAATAGGGTGAATGAACTCAATATGTATGGAAGGAATAAACAAGAAAAATATTGCCTCATGCATTGGCACGGGTCTCGCCGATCTGAGCCTGGCAGCAAAATATACCAGCATGTAAAGGAAGGATTGTAGAAAATTTAAGAGAAGCAGATGCCAGGTAAAGAAAAAAGCATGTATCTTAGTCAGCTCAATCAGATTATCCATAGCACTTCCTCTAGGAATGAGCGAGAAAATGATCACAAATCATATGGCAATGGAATATCTAGTCTTGCTGCTGCTAGCCCTCATCGCTGATGTGCTCCTTCCTTAGTCGCTGTCCTCGAACCTCCTGCTTAGCCGGGGAGGAGAGGGTAGCGGGGCGCAGGAGCTGTGTGAGATCGGCAGCCTCCATCTCCCACCCGCTGAGCCGCCTACCTGACTGGCACCTGCTCCGCCCCTCCTTCGGCCAACAACATCCAGGTTGAGCGCTTCCTCAGAACTACTAATACAGAGTTGCAAAAGAAAGAATGGAAAATGCCTTATTAGCAACGCATGGATACCCCCAGTTTATAGAAGGATAGTAAGCATGGATGAGTTCATAGACATGGTGCTCACCGGAAGGGCTGCTGGTGATTCCTATATCCTTCAGCGGAGGAGGAACCAAACTAAGAGAGCATCGTCATGTTCTATCTTACTCGAGTGACCAAAAGATGAAATAATTATTAATTAATTTGTGCAAGAATAATATTAATAAATTCATTAGTTTAGAAAGCGTGAACAACAATATTAATCAATAGAAAGAGCGAAGAAATTACCTCCTTCTGTTCAGTAACATCGCCATGTACAAAGCATATAATTAACCTGCAGATTTCAAAAAAAAAATTATGGCCTCATAAAAATTGTGGCATAGTTCTAAAAAGTTGGATCGTTGGATTTTCCGACATTAATCCATATAGCAAATTTCACACTCTATATTCTTTCTCATATCTTTTCTTAATGTCCTGTAACTCCATCCAGATAGTTTATATAACAAGTAATTCGCACCAAAAATAGTTCACACCCTCGGATCATCACACTCTCTATAGGCAACAATTGTTAGAGTAAGCCACACAACGATGGTGATCAGCATGTGCGTGTGTTGGTCGAGTCCGGACGCCGGTGCGTGGCCGCGTCCGTGGCCGTGGCGAGTGGAGTCTCCGAGCTGGCCGAGTCTCTGTGCGGCAGTTCCTGCATGTGTGGTGCGTGGGAGCTGCGTCTCCGCAGGCTACAAAGCCGGCCACTTCCAGGTTGTTAGCAGCATGCATGTAGCTAGGGATTAGTTAGTGCATGGGTTAGTGGTCGATCTAGCCGGCTGGGCTGTGCGTGCCTCTGCGTATTAAAGTGGCCACGGTGCTGGTGTGTAGGTGTGCCAGAGAAGAGAGATGTAGCCTCTCGGAGTGTATGTGTGCTCGCCGTGAGGTGGTGTGTGTGCCTCGACTTCATGCTTGATGGAAGTGAAAGCTGTTCGTGCGGCTGTGGCGTTCGTGCGCCGGAAAATCTTCCCTGTGTCCACTGTCTCCTTTCTTCCTCCTTCTTCTTCTTCGTTGTGGCAGAGTGAGAGCGAGAGGGAGGTGCAGAGAGAGAGAGCAAGAGGCAGGCCGCGGCAACAACAACAATAACTACCAGCCGTACGACACGCTCTGTTCTGCTTAACATGTCATGCATGGCTGGTATTCCAAAAGAGAGCAGTCACATGCGAAGAAGAGTCTCACTCAAGTAGGAGGTCATCATGTTGTGTTCTGTTTCTGGCCATTAGTCTCAAGGATTCATGTCCAGACATATTTCTTGTGTATGCACAAAGGACAACTAATTGGACTCTGCATCTATAGTTTTCTGCTTCAACGGGTTAACAAGATTCATGTCCAGAATCCAAGTCATGAGACAAATCTGCGCCGATGGTGGCGCATACACAAGATGATTTATTACATTTAAAAGATAGATAGTAGAGCCGGTTCCTACATGTCAAGTAAATCCTACGCAAATAGTGCCCGATAACCAATGTACACACACATTCAGACAAAAAGAAAAACATGGCCATAAAAATTGTTGCACCCATGATTTCTACTGTATATGCAACATCCCTCCATTTATCTATGTATATCCATGAAAGCAAGAATCATTGTCAAAATGTTTGTCCATTCAGCAAGCGAGCAGTTATTACAACGCTTCTATTGCCCACCCCTACTTAAATGTTTTGAAGAGGTTAGGTCATAGGTGGTTCCAGTATGGTCTTTTAATAGGTTATGAAGTCATTTCTGTGTGCACGATGGGTTATTAAGAAGACAAATATATCAAAATGAAGTGAGTATTAACCACACAAACACACACACAATTTTGATATGAATAAATAAGTGTGCACTAACACAACAATCACAAAGGATTAGCATATACATTCATGAGACCAAAAAGGACAGTCTTTATAACAACAAGTCACAACAAAAGAAATATACTCTCCACAGAACAAAAAACTAACGAGGGAATAACAATTATAAAGAAACACCCAAATCCACTGAAACTGTTGAACTACATGACTGAATCTATGAAGCATAATAAGAATTGCAGAAACCACTTTGGACCTTTTTCACAAACTGAAGGTAGCATTGTAGGTACTAATTAACCCTGGGGCATATAATAACATGTAGTCAAATAGCTCGAATCAAGGAAATTTGATAGTAAGAAAAGGGATGGGGGTGTTCTACAACCATAGCTACAGAGTACATAACAAAAGTTAGCTGCTTGGGGAAAAAATGGATGCATCTTGGATCTACATGATGTTAGTAGTTGCCGCTGCATATAAGTACGTAGCTCCCCTAGAAACCAGCTGCCCCTGGGAGAGCAAGGACAGATAGATTAGAATGGGGTGGGTTGGAGGCACAAGTGAGAAGCAAGGAAAAAGGAAAGGGGAGGAGGACCCATACCTGGTTCTCTGGCCGCTGCAACCCATGGTCGAAGGAGAGGCAGCGGCGCTGGGGGGTTGGGGAATTTTTTGGGCTCCTCATCCGGCGGCGGCGGCATCCAGATTGAGCTCCTCGCTGCTCCTTCCCCCACCGCCGACCTCCTCTGCTCTTCCATTCTGCCCGTGCTTTCCCATGGCTGCGACCTGCGACCGGACCAGAACCACAGCGCACAACGCCGGAGATGCGGGCTAGGTCGAGCGAGCCGCGCTCGGAGCACCGAGAGGGCAGGGAGGAGGAGACGACGCGGCGAGGCGAGGGCGAGCGGAAGCGATCTGGATGGCGGCGGGGCAGGGAGGCGGGGGCGGGTCGAGGGGGAGAGAGAGATGAGGCAGGAGGAAGAGGAAAGGGGGCGGCGCGAGTGCGGGAGGAGCAGCGGCTAGGTCTTCTCCACAGGAGCGGCTCCCTTTTATACTCCAATGCGTGAAATGACGAAAATGCCCCCGGCAGGGCACCGAATTAACAAGCGGTGGCACAACGATTTAAAGGCGACGTGGAGGCAACGGTTGTGACTACGAGTCCATGAGGGTTTATATGTTTAATTACACTCGCCATTTCTAGGTTTGCCTGAAGTGGCACGATCTATCAAAATGACTACTCAATAAGATTGGAAGAGTGAGTACGTTCCGCATTTGTTTAATGTTCTAGTCAGCAGACTAGTCATATTCTTTTCTATTTGTTGCAAGTCTAATTCACTTGTGTGCCACCACCTGCTACTCTGGTAGAAAAAACTGAGAGCAAAACAAGGTCTTCCAGTCTCCATGCGAACAATCATCTGATTGCCAGTAAGGAACAAGGCCATGCTCATCCTCATCCTCAGCCTTCCAACACAAACTCACAAAGCATGCCGTGTCTGCTCATGACGCTCTTGGCGAGAAGACCACAAATAGTGTATAAAAGTAAAAATATTAGTAAGCGGTATAATGGTGTTCAAAATGCCTATACAGCAACCAACAACTGATGGATGGTGTTTCTTATCCCATCAAACAATCTTTGTTTTTACCCGCGAAAAAATCTTTTCTTTTTGAAACTAGGTCAAGCCAGTTTCTCCATCAGATAAAAGAAAACAAGGTCAAGCCTCCCATCCTCGGATTCAGAAAATCATAGACTTGGCTCTGGTGGAACCAACCCACCAAAGGTCCAAGTCCTAGACACTGGCACTAGTACTCGCATTTTCTTAAATTTATTTCAGACTTTTTAACTATGTTTGTTCACTGGGAGGAAACATTCCCGTCAACTACGAGACGTCTATGGTGACTTCGTCAACCTCAAGATGTTGTGCTAGCTCAGTATCCCGAAGGTGTTCATAGGGATGAGTGTATGTGAGCATTTGTAATTGTATTGTGCTAAAAAAAAGAGCCAACTCTACAACACAAGGTTAAGGGTGATCTACATACCCTTTAGACCTCTCCTCCAAAGTGACTGTCGTCGAGAATCTCATTTCTCCTTCGAGATGGGATTGGAGGCCTCCTCCGATTCATCTACGAGGGATTCTCAGGCCCTTAATACTCGTGAAGAAGATGAGCTAGCGTAGCTTGTCCCGGTTCATGCGTGGAAGATGGCAAGTAATAGTGCGGCGACGTGTGGGGTTTGACAGTGATACGGGACCACAAATGGGCTAGGAAAGCCAATGAACATGAGGATGGCGATGGTCAAGAAGATCCAAAAGGAGGCCTCTCCAACCCCGACTGCCACACCTTGCATTGCCCCTCCTTCGCCAGATCCAATGCTCGCGCTTCCGGTGGCTCCTGTTGCTTGTCGGAGTTATTGGTCATGGGTAGCCTCATCCCCCCCATGGCATTTCAAGACATCAGGGCCGACTGCGCCCCTCAAGCCTCAAAGCTTGGTCGCCGCCTTCTCGTAGCCGGCTGGTCCAAGCGGCCGGCTGCCGGAAGGCGGAGGACCCCAGAAGACGGCCACGAAGCGGGCCGCCTCCTAGCAGGCAGCCTCCAGAGAGGCCGGCTCCTAGCAGGCGGCACCAAGCGCCCTCAAAGTCCGAGCCCCCAAAAATACGATGAGACGGAGCATGGCTACAGAGAAGCCTGCCACCCTCGAATCCAGGACGGGTCGTGGCCACAGTACGTCGTACCAACCGGAGATCTCCCACACGGCGCGGCACTGTAGCCCCTCCACCGGTGACATCATCTACGTCAGAAGGGACCATGCTCCCACGACGGGTTGTCGGTACGGCCCACAAGCGGCGCGCCCTACCTGTCAGAGAGAAGCCAGAGGGCGGCAAGCACGGGCCAGTCGGCATGAGGAGAGGCCGGCACCCAGAAGGCGGCCCTCCCCCTTCCTAGGAGTTTGTGCGTCATTAACCAGAAGAGATGGGGAGTGGCTACAATGAACGCCCGCCAGGCGGCGGGACTGTAGCCACGCCTTCCCCGAGAAAGCAGGAGTCATTAGAGGCACGGCTACAGTGATGAACAGCCGACAAGACCCGCGAGCGGCGGGCGCGGCCTGTCGGCCAAATACAAGACAGCCGGCGGGGCCCACCAGTCGGCGGGCCCCAGCAGCCAGCGGAGAAGCCGGCGACAAGAGACGCTGATGGCCTGGGTCTACACCCGGTCGGTTTACCATTGTACCCCTGGGGGGTAGGCCTATATAAACCCCCAGGGCACCCATGCAAAGGGTTCAGATCTTTAGCAAAACACACACACGTAAAGAAAGGAGAGAGCTAGCCTTGCCCTTCTTCCTCCTCTAGCAAACAGCTCAAGGAGCAACTTGTAGCTACTTGTTAAGATAGTGATCATGCGGAGACCCCACAGAGCAGGACTAGGGGTGTTATCTCCTAGGATAGCCCCGAACCTGGGTAAAGTTCGCCGGCGTACGTGTCTATGCCTTATCCCGCTTCCTGGCACCGGTGACGTCTTACTATCCCCCACCATGATAAGCCACCCGTTGGCATATATCGCACCAAAACCCCAACATTTGGCGCCCACCGTGGGGATAGGTGCACCGTCGTCCGGAGATCTGTTCTGGACGGGAACCCTCTTCCTTCCTGGCGAGCGCAGCCAGCCTAGCACGCCTGACGGCGTTTGCGCTGACGTACTGCATGGAGCGGAGGTCGCCTGTGCGACAAGCTGCCTCGCCGACCTTGTTAGCGAGATCCGCCTCTCCGACGATCCTGCATCCGACGCAGGCACAGACGGCCCCGAGAGCCGCCTCGCCAGCCTCCTCGACCAACTCCACATCGCCTACGAGCCGGCCTTCAACTTGGAGTCAATCGGCTCCACCGACCCGATGCTTGTCGACTCCGACACGGCATCCCTCGACGCGTTCCCCACCAACGTGGTAGTCATTGATGACCCTCTCCCTCGCGCCGACAGCGGCGGCAGCACCGTCACGGAGGTGCTTGTCATTAGCCATGGCGAGCACTCTGGCGGAGACGGCCAGGATCCGCTGCAGGCGGCCTTGTGGCACTTGGCCGCACCCATTCCCGAAGATGCTAATGGTGAGGCGCTGGAAGCGCATCGCAAGGCGCTCCTCGATAGCGCCAAGAAGCTGGCCAGCATGAGACGCCTCTCGAAGGCTTACCAGCGCGAGATGGACCGCCCTGTTGGCGGCACGCCGGCTCCTGGCGGGCCCAGCCGCATCGGCACGGTCCGGCAGCACGGCGCGGCCATTGCCAGCATGTTCGGGGTGGACCGCCCCATCTACGCCACGCCCAGGGAAAACATACGAGCTGCCCAGGCGGCAGCAGACGAGCTGGACAACCTCGAGGGCGACGAGCGTCGCCACATGACGGAGCGCGTCCAGCGGCTCATTGACGTGACGGCCGAGCAGCAAGAAGCCGGCTGCCGCGCCGATGCACCCAACCGGCGGAACGACGACCCGCCTCCTCGCCAAGATCAAGGTGCGACATCCCGGACGCCGACTGGCGGCGCCCGCGGACGACGAGACAAGGAGCCGGCTGCAAGCCGCAGCCGGACGCATATCTTCATTGACTGCGACCAAGACGGCCGCCCACGAGCGGTGGAACATCCGGGCGACTATCAGCCTCCCCTGCGCAGAGAAAGGCGCGTCTCCCCGCCGCCTGTTGATCATCCGAGTCTCAGTGGCCGACTTGGCCCCCGAGAAGGAATCGGAGAGAATGATGCCCGCCACCGGATCGACCGTCTCAATCGATCCCTGGCGCTAGAAGAAGAAGACGCGCTGGGCCCGCCTTGTTTCAGCCCCCGCATCCGCGATGAGCCCTTCCCCAAAGGATTCACGCTCCCAAGAGATACACCCAAGTACAACTGCTCCGTGAAGCTGGAAGACTGGCTGGTCGACTACTCCACGGCCGTCAGCATAGCGAACGACAACAAGCGCGTTGCCATGAACTACGTTCCGCTCATGCTCCAGGGCACAGCCCAGACATGGCTGAATAGCCTGAAGCCCCGCAACATCAATAGTTGGGTAGATTTCACTGAAGCCTTTATCCACAACTTCACCAGCATGTACAAGCGGCCGCCCAAGCCCCGCCAGCTCTCCTTGTGTGTCCAAGGCCCCAACGAATCGACTCGCGACTAACTCACGCGTTGGCCCGAGCTGCGCAACTCTTGCGAAGGCGTGCACGAGGTGCAGGCTATCGAGTACTTCACCGCCGAGTGTAGAGAAGGCACCCTGCTCAAGCCCAAACTCCTCTGCGATGAGCCGACGACCCTCGACGAGCTGCTGATCATATCGGACAAGTACGCCACGGCCGACTCCTCCATGAAGACGGAGATTCAAGTTGATGCATCCGGCAAAGTGGCTCCTCAGGCCCCTCGGACTCCGGCTGGTGATGCCAGTCGGCGTTAGCAACAAAACGACAACAAGCGCAAGGCTCCACAGCCGGCTACCACCAACCGGCAAGTGGCGACACTCGAAGACCAGCAGCCGAAGGGGCAGCCTGCTCCCAAGCGTGAGAGGGGTGGCAAGCCAAATTGGTTGCCCGCCTTCTCCTATGAGCAAACCCTTGATGCACCCTGCAAGTTCCACAGTGGCGCGAAGCCGTCCAACCACATCACTCGGAAGTGTCACTGGCTCACCCGAATCTCCAAGGGCGAAGGGTTGCTGCCTCCTCCGCCTGCTGGCCAGCCGCCGCCTCCTCCTCCTCCGCAGCAGGTAGCCCGACCAGTTGCTGCCATCCAAGATGAGTAACCAGAAGAACAAGGAGCCTACGCTGTCTTCACCAGTGTGGCTAACGACAGGCATAGCCGACGCCAGCAGTCCCGAGAGGTGAATGCTGTAGCTTCTGAAGCCCCAGAGTTCATGCATTGGTCAGAAAAGCCAATCAGTTGGAGCAGAGCCGATCACCCGGAAGTAATGCCTTCTCCGGGTTCTTATGCTCTGGTGTTGGATGCCACCTTTGCTACGGAGAGGCGAGCTGCTCGCTTCTCCCGAGTTCTGACAGATGGCGGTAGCAGCATCAACATCTTGTACCGTGACACCATGGAGAAGTTGAGCAACAAGCAGAAGCCACTCCAGCCCAGTCGGACCACCTTCCATGGCATAGTACCTGGCCTTTTGCACTCACCAATCGGCAAGATCAAGTTAGATGTCCTCTTTGGAGACAAAGATCATTTCCGCCGATAGCCCGTCTGGTTTGAAGTAGTTGATCTTGAGAGCCCTTACCATGCACTACTTGGCCGACCTGCCTTGGCCAAATTCATGGCGGTACCGCACTATGCCTACCTCAAGATGAAGATGCCAAGCATCAAAGGGATTATCACCGTCTCCGTAGATTACAAGAAGTCATCCGCCTGTGCGGCCGCCAGCAGCCGACTGGCCGAGTCCCTTGTGATCGCTGCCGAGAAGCGGCTCCTTGACCGGGTTGTGGCCATGGCCGGCAAGCAGCCGGACATGTCCCCAGATCCCAAGGAGTCGGAAGCTGAAGGATCCTTCAAGCCGGCTAGAGAGACAAAGAAGATACCATTGGACCCCGGCACCCGGAGAGGTACGCTGTCGTAGGTACAAACCTCGACAGCAAATAGGAAAGCGAGCTCGTCGATTTCCTCTGTGAGAATCCGGACATCTTTGCATGGTCTCCTAAGGACATGCCGGGTGTTCCGACGGATCTCGCCGAGCACAAGCTACACGTCCGGCCTGACGCCAAGCCGGT
This sequence comes from Triticum aestivum, assembly GCF_018294505.1. Lineage (NCBI taxonomy): Eukaryota > Viridiplantae > Streptophyta > Magnoliopsida > Poales > Poaceae > Triticum > Triticum aestivum. The sequence continues at coordinate 278,010,222 of NC_057808.1, forward strand.
CAAGCAACCCCTCCGCCGCCTGTCGGAAGAGAAGAATTGTCGGTGAAGAGATAGCCCGGCTCCTAGCAGCCGGCTTCATTATGGAAGTATTCTATCCGGAGTGGCTGGCCAACCCAATCCTTGTACTGAAGAAGAAGAACAAGTGGCGCATGTGTATTGATTATACCAGCCTGAACAAAGCTTGCCCCAAAAATCCATTTGCCTTGCCACGGATTGACCAAGTGATAGACTCCACAGCCGGATGCGAGCTGTTGAGTTTTTTGGATGCATATTCAGGGTACCACCAGATCAAGTTGAACCTGGCTGATAGGCTGAAGACCTCTTTCATCACACCATTCGGAGCCTTCTGCTACCTGACGATGACGTTCAGCTTGAGGAATGCCGGCGCACGTTTCAGCATTGCATGCAGAAGTGCCTCCTCAAGCAGCTCGGCAGAAATGCCCACGTCTATGTGGATGATGTTGTGGTGAAGACGGAGAAGCGTGAGACCCTCCTAGAAGATCTCAAGGAGACTTTTGAAAATCTGCGCCGATTTCAGATCAAGCTCAACCCAGAGAAGTGTGTGTTCGGAGTACCAGCCGGCGAGCTCCTCGGCTTCCTGGTCTCTGAACGCGGCATCGAGTGCAACCCTGTGAAGATCAAGGCCATCGAGAGGATGGAGAAGCCTACCCGACTGAGAGACGTCCAGAAGTTCACCGGCTGTTTGGCATCCATCAGCCGCTTCATCAGTCGGCTAGGCGAGAAGGCCCTTCCCCTGTACCAACTCCTGAAGAAAACCACTCACTTCGAGTGGAATGACAAGGCGGATGAGGCTTTTCTCCAGCTCAAGAAGATGTTGACCATGCCGCCTGTCCTGGCGGCGCCGGCTGCTAAGGAGCCCATGCTCCTATACATCGCCGCCACCAGCCGGGTGGTCAGCACAGTCATAGTAGTTGAGCGCAAGGAAGACGGCAAGGTTCTGCTGGTCTAGAGACCGGTGTATTATCTAAGTGAAGTGATGTCGGCTTCCAAGCTGAACTACCCCCACTACCAGAAGATGTGCTACGGCGTGCACTTTACCACCAAGAAGCTAAAGCCATATTTTCAAGAGCACCCCATCACGGTTGTTTGCACTGCTCCGCTTGCTGAGATCATAGGCAACCGAGATGCTTCAGGCCGAGTGGCCAAATGGTCCATTGAGTTGGCTCCCCACACCATCTTCTACCAGCCTCGCACCACCATCAAGTCACAAGCGCTGGCCGATTTCTCGTTGACTGGGCCGAGACCCAATACCTGTCGCCAGCGCCGGACTCCACCCAGTGGCGGATGCACTTTGATGGTTCGAAGATGCGCACCGGTCTGGGAGCCGGCATCGTCCTCACCTCTCCCAAAGGCGACAAGCTCAGATACATGCTGCAAATCCATTTTGCCGCCTCCAATAATGTGGCCGAGTATGAGGCACTAGTACACGGACTCCGGCTTGCCAAAGAGCTCGGCATTCGCTGGATTCTATGCTACAGTGACTCCGACTTGGTGGTCCAACAGTCATCTGGCGACTGGGATGCCAAGGATGCAAACATGGCAAGCTACCACTTTCTCGTCCAGCAACTCAGGGGATATTTTGAAGGGTGCGAGTTCCTTCATGTGCCACGGAACGAAAATGAGCCAGCTGATACCCTGGCACGGATCGGCTCCACCAGTCAAGCAATACCAGCCGGCGTCTCCCTCCAGTGCCTCCGCAAGCCGTCGATCAAGCCTTCTCCAGAGCCTGAATCCATCTTCGTGTCGGCTCCTCCAGAGGCAGTCGGATCCAACTCGAGGGCTACAACAGCCGGCACGGGGACTTCGGCAGGCGGCACGGGGACTACAGCAGTCGCACCCGGCCCGGGGACTTCACAACCCGGCCCGGGGACTGCAGCAGTCGGCCCAGGGACTTCACCAGGCAGCGCGGGGACTGCAACAGTCGCACCCGGCCCGGGGACTTCACAACCCGACCCGGGGACTGCGGCAGTCGGCCCGGAGACTTCAGCGACGCAGCAGGCGGCAATTGATTCCAACCCGCTGCCTCCCAGCCCAACCGCCCTCGTGCAAGTGGCCATAGTGGCAGTAGAAGAAATTCAAGCACCATCATGGGCAGAGCCCATCCTCAAGTTTCTGGTGAACAAAGAGCTGCCAAATGATGAGATCTCGGCCCGACAGGTGCAACGTCGGGCAGCAACATACACCATCATCAACAGGGAACTCGTGAGGCGCAGTGTCACTGGTGTATACCAGCGCTGCGTAGAGTCGGAGAAGGGCCAAGCAATCCTCAAAGATATCCATCAAGGCGAGTGTGGCCACCACGCGGCCTCAAGATCACTTGTTGCCAAAGCTTTTCGCCATGGTTTCTTCTGGCCGACTGCTCTAGAAGATGCCAAAGACTTGGTCAAGAGATGTAAGGGATGCCAGAAGTTCAGTTCCAAGCAGCATTTGCCGGCTTCTGCACTCAAGACCATTCCCCTTGCCTGGCCTTTTGCCGTCTGGGGACTGGACATGGTGGGACCGTTCAAGACAGCACGCGGCGGCATGACTCATCTGCTCGTTGCCGTGGACAAATTCACCAAGTGGATAGAAGCAAAGCCAATCAAGAAGTTGAACGTTCCGACTGCTATGACTTTCATCGCAGACAACACCACTGGGTACGACGTACCTCACAACATCATCACCGACAATGGCACAAACTTTGCCAAGGGAGCTTTGGCCCGTTTCTGTGCAACACAGGGCATCCGACTGGACTTAGCGTCCGTTGCCCACCCACAGTCAAACGGCCAGGTTGAGCAAGCAAACAGGCTCATTTTGTCCGGAATCAAGCCCCGACTGGTCGAGCCTCTGGAGCGTTCGGCCGGCTGTTGGCTCGACAAGCTACCGGCCGTCCTCTGGAGTCTGCGCACCACTCCGAACAAGTCAACCGGCTTCACACCCTTCTTCCTTGTATATGGTGCCGAGGTTGTCATCCCAACTGACATCGAGTTCGACTCACCTCGCATCACCATGTACACCGAGGCGGAGGCGAAGGAAGCAAGAGAAGACGTCGTCGATCTGCTGGAAGAGGGTCGGCTGTTGGCACTCAGTCAGTCCGCCATTTACTAGCAGAGTCTACGCCGCTACCACAGCCGGAAGGTCAAGCCAAGATCCTTCCAAGAGGGAGACCTTGTGCTCCGGCTGATCCAGCGAACAGCCGGCCAGCACAAGCTCTCGGCCCCTTGGGAAGGCCCTTTCATCATCAGCAAAGCCTTGGGCAATGACTCCGACTACCTGATCGATGCCCGGAAGCCCAGGGCACGCAAGAGGGACGACTCCGGCAAGGAAACAGAGCGCCCATGGAATGTAAATCTCCTTCGAAGATTTTACAGTTGATGCCGTATGTGTTGGGGAACGTAGCAATAATTCAAAATTTTCCTACGTGTCACCAAGATCAATCTAGGAGATGCTAGCAACGAGAGAGAGGGAGTGCATCTTCATACCCTTGAAGATCGCTAAGCGGAAGCGTTACAAGAACGCGGTTGATGGAGTCGTACTCGCAGCGATTCGAATCGCGGAAGATCCGATCTAACGCCGAACGGACGGCGCCTCCGCGTTCAACACACGTACAGCCCGGGGACGTCTCCTCCTTCTTGATCCAGCAAGGGGAGAGGAGAAGTTGAGGGAGAACTCCAGCAGCACGACGACATGGTGGCGATGGAGCTCGTGGTTCTCCAGCAGAGCTTCGCTAAGCACTACGGAGGAGGAGGAGGAGGTGTATGAGGAGGGAGGGCTGCGCCAGGGAAGAGGTGCGGCTGCCCTCCCATCCCTCCACTATATATAGGGGCAAGGGGAGAGGGGGAGGCGCCCTAGCGTTTCCCCTAGGGGCGGCGGCCAAGCAGATTGGATCTCCCTAGGGAAAATCCTAGGGAGACTTGCCCCCCAAGCCAAGCAGGTGGAGGCTTGCCTCCCAAGCCAGGTGGAGGCGCCCCACCTCCCCAAGTAACGTGGGAAAGGGTGTGGGGGGCGCACCACCCCTTAGTGGGCTGGTTTGCCCCCCTTCCCCTTTGGCCCATGAGGCCCTCCAACACTTGCCGGGGCTCCCGAAACACCTTTCGGTCATGCTGGCCATAGCCTGGTACCCCCGGAACACTTCCGGACTCCAATACCCTTCGTCCAATATATCGATCTTCACCGCCGGACCATTCCGGAACTCCTCGTGATGTCCGGGATCTCATCCGGGATTCCGAACAACCTTCGGTAACCACATACTATTTCCCATAACAACTCTAGCGTCACCGAACCTTAAGTGTGTAGACCCTACGGGTTCGGGAACCATGCAGACATGACCAGGACACCTCTCCGGCCAATAACCAATAGTGGGATCTGGATACCCATATTGGCTCCCACATGTTCCACGATGATCTCATCGGATGAACCACGATGTCGGGGATTCAATCAATCCCGTATACAATTCCCTTTGTCTATCGGTATGTTACTTGCCCGAGATTCGATCGTCGGTATCCCAATACCTCGTTCAATCTCGTTACTGGCAAGTCTCTTTACTCGTTCCGTAACGCATGATCGCGTGGCTAACTCCTTAGTCACATTGAGCTCATTATGATGATGCATTACCGAGTGGGCCCAGAGATACCTCTCCGTCATACGGAGTGACAAATCCCAGTCTCGATTCGTGCCAACCCAACATACACTTTCGGAGATACCTGTAGTGCACCTTTATAGCCACCCAGTTACGTTGTGACGTTTGGTACACCCAAAGCATTCCTACGGTATCCGGGAGTTGCACAATCTCATGGTCTAAGGAAACGATACTTGACATTAGAAAAGCTCTTAGCAAACGAACTACACGATCTTGTGCTATGCTTAGGATTGGGTCTTGTCCATCACATCATTCTCCTAATGATGTGATCCCGTTATCAATGACATCCAATGTCCATGGTCAGGAAACCATAACCATCTATTGATCAACGAGCTAGGCAACTAGAGGCTTACTAGGGACATGTTGTGGTCTATGTATTCACACATGTATTACGGTTTCCAGTTAATACAATTATAGCATGAACAATAGACAATTATCTTGAACAAGGAAATACAATAATAACCATTTTATTATTGCCTCTAGGGCATATTTCCAACAGTATGTATCACGCTACCTTTTGTATTAAGCACAGAGACTTCGGGTCCCTCGAGGAGCACTCGGGGACTACCCCTTTTTATCTATATGATAAGCATTATGCCTATGAATGTGTTATTTCATTCCTCCGCCTGAAACCGGGTTCGACTAGTCGGCCCGGGGGCTTGCCACCTTATACTATGTTGGTGTTTCCTGCAGTCGGACAAGTAATGTGCAAGCACCGAAGCCCTCTCTTGCCACAAGCCACAGCTCGCAGAGTGGCTGTTCACAAGGCAAGAGTCAATGGCAAGAAACAGTGCTCACATGAAAAATGGCTAAGGACCAAAGCATCGACATAGGACAAGCCGGCCCTTCGCCTCACCGACCGGCTGCTGAGCAGTCGGTCGGCCGGTTTCCTACTTAGCTTGCAACATTCCAATTGGCCAAAGTACTTGTCCTCCCACAAGTGTGATATACTTGACCAGGCCGCAGTCCGTAGAGCGGCTGTCCGGCTGGCAAGTAGGAAACCATGGGAGGGCGGCAAAGGAAAAAGCCAAGGAACAAAAAGCAAGAAAGGTCGGAACTCGGCAAAAGCACAGCTTGTGCGGGAAATAATTTACATACCAAAAGGCCATCGGCCAATATTCAACATAGTTTGAATACACCCCACGGGTGGAATTATGCAAATTTTTAACAAAAGTTTGTTGAGAAGACCACTAAGTAGGAAAAGCTATGATAAATTGGCGGCCTAGACCAAAGGAGCAGCAGGCGAGTCCGGTAGGTTGGTGGAGTCGGGGGCGCCGGCTGGTGGGGTGGCCGGCTGGCGAGTCTCGGGTTGGCCGCTTTCAGCAACAGTCGGCGTGCTTGCACACGGCTCAGTGCTGGAGGCGCGGTCGAGTTGAGGCTGGCCGCCCGCTCCGACCTCTGGCGCGCCGTCTTCATCATCCTCGTCTTCCTCGTCTTCCCCTTCGTCGCTGGAAGCGATCTCCTTTGCCGAGTCTTCACCATCATCCGGGTTCAGTCCGAACCATTCTGGCGGCGCCTCGGCGCCGTTCTCGTTCAGCTCAGGGACGAAGTCACCGGTGTTGGTATACTCGGTGATCGCTGCTGCGCGAATGGTGAGGTCGTGCTCTATCGTCGCCAGCTCGGCACCGGCTTCCTGCCGAAACGTGGCCAACTGGGCTAGATCTAGCCTAGGATACCACGGCTTGGCGAACTCCAAGGCCCGCCGCGCTCCTGCTCGGGCCGCGGAGCCCTTCCACGCCTCAAGACGGCCCGCGGCCACTTCCAACCAGTCGGCGGTCCGACTGGGCGTGCGTGGGGCTTGACTGTCTGGCCAGAGGGCGGAGACTGCCTGAGCCCCAGCACGCTGCAGCCGGCGGAGCTCCCGGTGGGCCGGCTGGAGACGAGCTTGAATACTAAGGAGCTGCTCGCCAAGGGTCCGAGAGGCGTCGGCGGAAATCTTCGGGCCTTCCGCCCTCCGCTCCTTGCGGCGAGCTTCAATGGCCTGGTTGGCAACGAGGGAATGGCCGGGGAAGAAATGTGCACAAGAAAACAATGAATCAGAAGCTAGAAGCCGGCTCGCTCGACAGCGGGCAGTTGACAGAAGAGAAGGACGCTCACCATCGACTATGTCTTCAATCTTGCCATAGCCGGCAGTGAGCGGCGCCTTCGTCTCAGCCCAACCGGAGCCCTCGGTCTCAAACTCAGCCAGGTGCTTGGCTTCGTTGTCCTCTGCCTGCTTCAGGGCCGTCTTGTGAAGCTCCGTCTGGTCCTTCAGTTCCTTGGCCAGGCGGTCGTGCTCCTGTGCCATCCTATTGCACTCGTCCTCCTTAGCACGCAGTGCGGTGTTGGCTTCGCCCAGTTGCTGCTGCAAGACGGTGTTGGTCCCTACAAGAACAAGAAAGAAAGGATATCAACAATTGAGAAGAAAGAGAAGTAATTACCGAGAGATCAGGCCCGACTGCTCAGCAGTCGGCCCGCATCTCGGGGACTATAGCCCGCGGGTGCGCTGACGCGCCCCCGCGGAGAGAAAAAGACGGAGTGATTACTCCGGCTTTCCGTCAAATCGGCGGTCCGACGGTCTAGCTCCCGGACATGGGCGTTGAAGTGGCTGCGAGGATGTTGTGGTAGTCCTGCAACAAAGCAACAGAAAGAAAAGTGAGCCAGAGCTTAGAACCCACTATGAAGTTCCAGGCCGCCTGCTCAGCAGCTGGCCCGGAACTCGGGGACTACACCCGGTGGGTGCGCTGGCGCGCCCCCACCGAAGGTTACAGGAATCGAAAGCAAGAAGCAAGTTACGTACCCGAACGGTGGCCCGCGTCTTCACGAACGCCTTCATGCACTTCGAGAGGGCGGCGACTTTGGCCTTGAAATCGGCCTGGGCGTCCTGTGCTGCCTTGATCAAGGCGCTCGTCCCGCCCCCGTGCACCCACTCGGCCAGCCCGGCGCTTGTGGCTTCGGCTTCGGGGGCCGATGAACTGGCGCTCCCTACCTCCATCGGCCTCGGCGCCAATGCATCTTTCTCCGCACGGCGACGCACTGGAGTGCGGGCCGTGGGAGCCGAGCCCACCACCAGCTCGCCTCCGGCTGGCCTCGGCTGGCTACCCTGCGCATCTGCAGTCAGCGGTTGCGGAGGCACCTCCACCTCTGGCAAGATGACATCACCGCCTTCCCTCTTCATGACAGGCTGCTCATTGCCGGCTCCCCTAGCTGGCGTCGAGAACTCTGGCGCTCGCTGCTCGGAGCGCAGGGGGGTGATGAGCTGCGGGATCTGCTGACGGGCAGCATCCTCCGCCCCTTCTTTGGCCGCGGCGTCGGCTTGGGCCTTGGCCACAGCGTCCGCGTCCGCTTGCGCCTCCTTGGCCGCGGCCGCCTTGTCGGCCTCTGCCTTCTTGGCGGCGGCTTATTTCTCCTCCCGCACCTCCCATGCATTCCTTTCCTGCGCCTCCCGGAGATGGGCGGCCGGGTCTATACGGCGGTTGTTGGTGGAGCCCTCCGCCGCCCTGACGACGGAGGCTGAGGTCGACCGCTCGAGAGAGAGTGGGGCCCTGCTCAGGAGAAAAGTAAAAAAGAGATTCAGAAGGAGTCATCAAGATAAAAGAATAAAAGAAGACTCAGGAAAGGTCGAAGACTTACGCCGACACCATCGGAGGCTGCTTGGGGGCCTTCTGGAACTTGGCCGCCTTCGCGGCGGCCTCGCGCCGCTTGGTCGCAGCGGCCGTGTTCTTGGCTGCGGCTGCCGAGTGCTTGGGCTTCTTGGGGTGGCTGCCGAATAGCAGCACGCCTCGGCGCTTCGACCCACCGCCTGGTGCGGTTGGTACGACTGAGGAGCTCGTGCCCGCCCGGTCGGAAGGCGGCGGGCGGCGCGGCACCTCCTCCTCCTCTTCCTCCTCATAGTCATCCGGCCAGTCTCCTACACCGCCTCCTCCTGCAGAGCCGCCTGCCCCAGCACCGCCGCCTGTGGCGTCATCCTCCAGGGCGGCCGCCCCCAAGTTGGGGTCCGCCACGTCACTCACCTCCCGGTCCGGCATGTACTCGACATTGGCATCCAGCTGGGAGGGGAGGACCTGCATCATGGTCGAGCTGGTCAATCAACAAGAGAGAACCCGGCAAGAGAGAGCCCGACAAGTCAGAACCCGGCAAGAGGTAGAGAAAAGAATCAAGAACTTACCATAGGCGGCGGATCTGCGCGGGAGTACGACCGCTTGACGAACCGCCACTCCTCCTCCTCGAGCTTGAGGTCGGCAATCTCATTCACCAGGTGGGCTACCTCGGCAGTCGGCATCTCCTTGGTGCACATCCGGCATGGGTCATGGTAACCACTCATCTGGCTTATGATGTGAGGCCGGCCTTGAAGCGGGAGGACTCGGCGCACCACGAAGGCGACTAGCAAGTCAGACGCCTTGAGGCCCTCGGACTCCGTCATCACCTTGAGGTGGGCGATGGCGGCGGAGGCGGCGGGCGACAGCGGCTTCGGCTTGAAGCCCCTATTGGTGTGGGGCTCGGCAGGGGGACCGGCCACGTAGGCCGGCAAGTTGATGAAGTCGATCGCCGGGTTGATGATACGTCTCCAACGTATCTATATTTTTGTATTGTTCCATGCTATTATATTATCTGTTTTGGATGTTCAATGGGCTTTATTATACACTTTTATATTATTTTTGGGACTAACCTATTAACCGGAGGCCCAGCCCAAATTGCTGGTTTTTTCCTATTTCAGTGTTTCGAAGGAAAGGAATATCAAACGGAGTCCAAACGGAATGAAACCTTCGGGAATGTGATTTTCGGAACAAACGTGATCCAGAGGACTTGGAGTGGATGTCAAGAAATCAACGAGGAGGCCACGAGGCAGGGAGGGGCGCCTGCCCCCCTGGGCGCGCCCCCACCCTCGTGGGCCCCTCATAGCTCTCCTGACCGACCTCTTTCTCCTATATATACTCATATACCCTGGAAACATCAGAACAAGAGCCAAAACCCTATTTCCACCGCTGCAACCTTCTGTACCCGTGAGATCCCATCTTGGGGCCTTTTTCGGTGCTCCGCCGGAGGGGGCATTGATCACGGAGGGCTTCTACATCAACACCATAGCCTCTCCGATGATGTGTGAGTAGTTTACCACAGACCTTCGGGTCCATAGTTATTAGCTAGATGGCTTCTTCTCTCTATTTGGATCTCAATACAAAGTTCTCCTCGATTCTCTTGGAGATCTATTCGATGTAATCTTCTTTTGCGGTGTGTTTGTCGAGATCCGATGAATTGTGGGTTTATGATCCAGATTATCTATGAACAATATTTGAATCTTCTCTGAATTCTTTTATGTATGATTCGTTATCTTTGCAAGGATCTTCGAATTATTAGTTTGGTTTGGCCTACTAGAGTGATCTTTCTTGCAATGGGAGAAGGGCTTAGCTTTGGGTTCAATCTTGCGGTGCTCGATCCCAGTGACAGTAGGGGAAACGACACGTATTATATTGTTGCCATCGAGGATAAAAAGATGGGGTTTATATCATATTGCTTGAGTTTATCCGTCTACATCATGTCATCTTGCTTAAAGCGTTACTCCGTTCTTATGAACTTAATACTCTAGATGCATGCTGGATAGCGGTCGATGTGTGGAGTAATAGTAGTAGATGCAGGCAGGAGTCGGTCTACTTGTCACGGACGTGATGCCTATATACATGATCATACCTAGAAATTCTCATAACTATGCTCAATTCTATCAATTGCTCGACAGTAATTTGTTTACCCACCGTAATACGTATGCTATCTTGAGAGAAGCCACTAGTGAAACCTATGGCCCCAGGGTCTATTTTCCATCATATTAATTTCCCGTCAACAAACTATTTCTTTCCTCGTTTATTTGCTTTTCTTACTTTTAATCTTTATCATAAAAATACCAAAAACATTATCTTATCATCTCTATTAGATCTCACTTTTGCAAGTGGCCGTGAAGGGATTGACAACCCCTTTATCACGTTGGTTGCAAGGTTCTTATTTGTTTGTGTAGGTACAAGGGACTTGAGCGTGGCCTCCTACTGGATTGATACCTTGGTTCTCAAAAACTGAGGGAAATACTTACGCTACTTTGCTGCATCACCCTTTCCTCTTCAAGGGAAAACCAACGCAGTGCTCAAGAGGTAGCAAGAAGGATTTCTGGCGCCGTTTGCCGGGGAGTCTACGCACAAGTCAAGACATACCAAGTACCCATCATAAACTCTTATCCCTCGCATTACATTATTTGCCATTTGCCTCTCGTTTTCCTCTCCCCCACTTCACCCTTGCCGTTTCATTCACCCTCACTTTCCGTTTGCCTCTTTCCCTCTGTTTTCTTGTGCCATGGCCGAATCAAAAAGGGCCAAGGGCTCTCTCCATGGTTTTAATACTTTGGATAGTGCCTCTGTCCTCTCTAATCTCATAAATAATGATGCTATGGAAAGACCTACCGGGGTTGTCAATGAGGGTTTGAATAATTTTGATGAAGATGATCCCAGAATTTTTCGTTATTTACTTGATGAGTCTTTGAAAGATGCGTGGGATAGGATTTTGAGGATCCAAGCTAGCTATGTGCCCCAATATCAAATTGAGGTATACCTAAAAAGCTTTTATGTTGGGTTGCCCGCTTCGTTCAAGCAAGTTTTAGATTCTATTTTTGAAGAGGGTTTTCTTGAAGGGGATCCCATAGATACCTATGAAAAGATGAAAACTATATTTGGGCACCCTATGAGTGAGAGCGTTGAATCCACCTCTCTTTTGTGCTTTTACCAAAACAAAATTATCAAAGAGATGAAAACTAGCTTACATGCAAATTACCGTAGCGTGCTTAATCTTTCTTCCACCATTAATGGCCACGTGCTTTATCAAAATAGAAATATAAATGCTATAGCTAATAAAATTTCTCTTTTCTTTCCCAACACTAAAGATGGCAAGACCTAGATCTATCCTCTCTTTTATGCCTAGCTAGGGCGTTAAACAATAGCGCTTGTTGGGAGGCAACCCAATTCTATTTTAGTTTTTTTTGCTTTTTGGTTCTGTTTAGGAATAAATAATCCATCTAGTTCTATTTAGATGCGGTTTTGTGTTTTAATTAGTGTTTGTGCCAAGTAGAACCTTTGGGAAGACTTGGGGAAAGTCTTTGCGATCTTGCTGTAAAAAACAGAAATTTTAGCGCTCACGAGATTAGCTACAACCTTTTACTGGAGAGTGCTATTTAGTTGATTCTTTTTGCAGATGATTAATATATAAATTTATCACGTCCAGAAATTTATTTTAGAATTTTTAGAGTTCCATAAGTTTGCGTTAGTTACAGATTACTACAGACTGTTCTGTTTTTGACAGATTCTGTTTTTTGTGTGTTGTTTGCCTTTTTTGATGCATCTATGGCTAGTAATGGAGTTTATGAACCATAGCAAAGTTGGAATACAGTAGGTTTAACACCAATATAAATAAAGAATGAGCTCATTACAGTACCTTGAAGTGGTGTTTTCTTTTCTTTCGCTAACGGAGCTCACGAGATTTTCTGTTAAGTTTTGTGTTGTGAAGTTTTCAAGTTTTGGGTAAAGATTTGATGGATTATGGAACAAGGATTGGCAAGAGCCTAAGCTTGGGGATGCCCAAGGCACCCCAAGGTAAAATTCAAGGACAACCAAAAGCCTAAGCTTGGGGATGCCCCAGAAGGCATCCCCTCTTTCGTCTTCGTCTATCGGTAACTTTACTTGGGGCTATATTTTTATTCACCACATGATATGTGTTTTGCTTGGAGCGTCTTGTATGATTTGAGTCTTTGCTTTTTAGTTTACCACAATGATCCTCGCTGAATACACCTTTTGAGGAGACACACATGATTCAGAATTTGTTAGAATACTCTATGTGCTTCACTTATATCTTTTGAGCTATATAGTTTTTGCTCTAGTGCTTCACTTATATCTTTTAGAGCACGGTGTTGGTTTTATTTTATAGAAATTATTGATCTCTCATGCTTCACTTATATTTTTTTGAGAGTCTTAAACAACATGGTAATTTTCTTTAATTGTGAAATTAATCCGAATGTGATAGGCATCCAAGATGAGCATAATAAAAACTTCCATATTGAGTTCATTGAATATCATGAGAAGTTTGATACTTGATAAGTGTTTTGAGATATAAAGGTGGTAATATTAGAGTGTGCTAGTTGAGTAATTGTGAAATTGATAAATACTTGTGTTAAGGTTGGCAAGTCCCGTAGCATGCACGTATGGTAAAAGTTGTGTGACAATTTTGACACCTAAGGTGTTCTCTTATTGCTTTCCTTATGAGTGGCAGTCGGGGACGAGCGATGGTCTTTTCCTACCAATCTATCCCTCTAGGGGCATGCATAGTAGTACTTTGCTTCGAGGGCTAATAAACTTTTGCAATAAGTATATGAGTCCTTTATGACTAATGTGAGTCCATGGATTATACGCACTCTCAACCTTCCACAATTTTCTAGCCTCTACGGTGCCGTGCATTGCCCTTTCTCGCCTTGAGATTTGGTGCAAACTTCGCCGGTGCATCCAAACCCCGTGATATGATACGCTCTATCACACATAAACCTCCTTATATCTTCCTCAAAACAGCCACCATACCTACTTACATAGCCATTCTGAGATATATTGCCATGCAACTTTCCACCGTTACGTTTATTATGACACGCCCCATCATTGTCATATTGCTTTGCATGATCATGTAGTTGACATCGTATTTGTGGAAAATCCACCATTCATAATTTTTCATACATGTCACTCTTGATTCATTGCATATCTCGGTACACCGCCGGAGGCATTCACATAGAGTCATATTTTTGTTCTAAGTATTGAGTTGTAATTCTTGAGTTGTAAGTAATAAAAGTGTGATGATCATCATTATTAGAGCATTGTCCCATGTGAGGAAAGGATGATGGAGACTATGATTCCCCCACAAGTCGGGATGAGATTCCGGACTAAAAAAAAGAGTCCAAAGAAAAAAAGAGAAGGCCTAAGAAAAAAAAGAGAAAAAGGGGGAAAATGAGAGAAAAAGAGAGAAGGGACAATGTTACTATCCTTTTTCCACACTTGTGCTTCAAAGTATCACCATGATCTTCATGATAGAGAGTCTCCTATGTTGTCAATTTCATATACTAGTGGGAATTTTTCATTATAGAACTTGGCTTGTATATTCCAATGATGGGCTTCCTCAAAATGCCCTAGGTCTTCGTGAGCAAGCAAGTTGGATGCACACCCACTTACTTTCTTTTGTTGAGCTTTCATATATTTATAGCTCTGGTGCATCCGTTGCATGGCAATCCCTACTCCTCTCATTGACATCAATTGATGGGCATCTCCATAGCCTATTGATTATCCGCGCCAATGTGAGACTTTCTACCTTTTTGTCTTCTCACATAACCCCCATCATTATACTTTATTCCACCCATAGTGCTATATCCATGGCTTGCGCTCATGTATTGCGTAAGGGTTGAAAAGGCTGAAGCGCGTTAAAAAGTATGAACCAATTGCTCGGCTTGTCATCGGGGTTATGCATGATGAGAACGTTTTATGTGACAAAATTGAAGCATGGCCTAACTATATGATTTTGTAGGGATAAGCTTTCTTTGGCTATGTTATTTTGATAAGACATAATTGCTTGGTTAGCATGTTTGAAGTATTATTGTTTTTATGTCAACATTAAACTTTTATCTTGAATCTTTAGGATCTAAATATTCATGCCACAATAAAAAGAATTACATTGAAAACTATGCTAAGAAGCATTCCACATCAAAAATTCTGTTTTTATCATTTACCTACTCGAGGACGAGAAGGAATTAAGCTTGGGGATGCTTGATACGTCTCCAACATATCTATAATTTTTGATTGTTCCATGCTATTATATTATCTATTTTGGATGTTCAATGGGCTTTATTATACACTTTTATATTATTTTTGGGACTAACCTATTAACCGCAGGCCCAGCCCAAATTGCTGTTTTTTGCCTATTTCAGTGTTCCGAAGGAAAGGAATATCAAACGGAGTCCAAACGGAATGAAACCTTCGGGAACGTGATTTTCGGAACAAACGTGATCCAGAGGACTTCGAGTGGACGTCAAGCAATCAACGAGGAGGCCACGAGGCAGGGAGGCGTGCCTGCCCCCTGGGCGCGCCCCCACCCTCGTGGGCCCCTCGTAGCTCTCCTGACCGACCTCTTTCGCCTATATATACTCATATACCCTGGAAACACCAGAACAGGAGCCAAAACCCTATTTCCACCGCCGCAACCTTCTGTACTCGTGAGATCCCATCTTGGGGCCTTTTTCGGCGCTCCGCCGGAGGGGGCATTGATCACGGAGGGCTTGTACATCAACACCATAACCTCTCCGATGATGTGTGAGTAGTTTACCACAGACCTTCGGGTCCATAGTTATTAGCTAGATGGTTTCTTCTCTCTCTTTGGATCTCAATACAAGGTTCTCCACGATTCTCTTGGAGATCTATTCGATGTAATCTTCTTTTGCGGTGTGTTTGTCGAGATCCGATGAATTGTGGGTTTATGATCCAGATTATCTATGAACAATATTTGAATCTTCTCTGAATTCTTTTATGTATGATTGGTTATCTTTGCAAGTCTCTTCGAATTATTAGTTTGGTTTGGCCTACTAGAGTGATCTTTATTGCAATGGGAGAAGGGCTTAGCTTTGGGTTCAATCTTGCGGTGCTCGATCCCAGTGACAGTAGGGGAAACGACACGTATTGTATTGTTGTCATCGAGGATAAAAATGTGGGGTTTATATCATATTGCTTGAGTTTATCCCTCTACATCATGTCATCTTGCTTAAAGCGTAACTCCATTCTTATGAACTTAATACTCTAGATGCATGCTGGATAGCGGTCGATGTGTGGAGTAATAGTAGTAGATGCAGGCAGGAGTCGGTCTACTTGTCACGGACGTGATGCCTATATACATGATCATACCTAGATATTCTCATAACTATGCTCAATTCTATCAATTGCTTGACAGTAATTTGCTTCCCCACCGTAATACTTATGCTATCTTGAGAGAAGCCACTAGTGAAACCTATGGCCCCCGGGTCTATTTTCCATCATATTAATTTCCGTCAACAAACTATTTCTTTCCTCGTTTATTTTGCTTTCTTTACTTTTAATTTTTATCATAAAAATACCAAAAATATTATCTTATCATCTCTATCAGATCTCACTTTTGCATGTGGCCGTGAAGGGATTGAAAACCCCTTTATCGTGTTGGTTGCAAGGTTCTTATTTGTTTGTGTAGGTACAAGGGACTTGAGCGTGGCCTCCTACTGGATTGATACCTTGGTTCTCAAAAACTGAGGGAAATACTTACGTTAATTTGCTGCATCACCCTTTCCTCTTCAAGGGAAAACCAACGCAGTGCTCAAGAGGTAGTAGTTGACGTTCTTCATGTAGAAGTACGACTTCTGCCATAGCTTCACCGACTGTATCAGCTTGATGGCCGGAAAGGCGTTTCTAGCACCCTGACGCCGCACGGCAATGAAAGCTCCGCACTGGGCCGCCTCCTCCTTGGCGGAGGTGCTGAGCTTGGTGTAGAAGAAGGCTCCCCAGAGTTTGATGGTGGGGAGGATGCCAAGATACCCCTCGCAGAGGGTGTCGAAGGCCGATAGTAGCACCACTGTGTTTGGTGTGAGGTGGTGCGGCTGGAGGTGGTAGAAGGTCATGAACGAGCGGAGGAAGCCGCTCGTCGGTAGGCCGAAGCCACGGAGGAAGTGCGAGCGGAAGATGACGCGCTCGTCTTCCTCCGGCGCTGGCGAGATCTCGTCGGCGGGCGGCACGCGCACCTTGACGTAGCCCTCTCCGGGCAGCCGGCGTGTGTCACAGAGGAACGTGAGGTGGTCCTCATGGACGTTGGAGCCCTCCCAGTCGCCAGAGCGCTCCATGGTGGCTTGAGCTCGTCGACGAAGGCTAGGGACAGTGACGAGCGCACGAGCCCGCAGCGGAGCAGAGAAAGGGCTCAGAGAGGAAGAAGCTCGACGACGGTGGCGAAGCGCGGCAGCACTTCGACGGAGCGCGAGTGCAGTGGCGGCGAAGAAGAGGAAGAAGCAAGAGAAGGCGAGGGAGAGGAGAGCGCGCGTGCCTTTGGCGCTCCCTTCCTCCCCCAATTTATAGGCCCTGACTGCGAAACTTAGGGGGCGGGGCGTGGGGTCATGGGATTAACTGCGCCCACGTCCCCACGACCCTGCATTTACCGCGCGGTACAAGGCGCGTGGTAATGGTGCGAGTGATCCCAACCGCCCCGCCTTGGCCGCAGCGGATCCGCTCACGTGCCGAGGCCTGGTAGTGGCGGGCCCGGCCTGCAGCATGTCCCGTCCCGCTCGTGGGCTGGCTGACGCCGCGTGGCATGCGAGCGGCGGGCGGCAAGCTTAGATGCCTAGCTAGTGCACCACCTGGTTCCCACTTTGATGGTTCAAAATTTGTCAAGCGGCCATCTGCCGCATCCGACTCCTAGTAGTCGGCATACCAGAAGACGGACAAGACGAGCAAACAAGACTACTCAGAGTAGGAAGCTGCAGGGGCACCCCGCCTTGTCAGCCGCGGCGACCCACCAGCTTCGGGGACTACTGTCGGAGTTATTGGCCATGGGTAGCCTCATCCGCCCCCATGGCATTTCAAGACATCGGGGCCGACTGCGCCCCTCAAGCCTCAAAGCTTGGTCGCCGCCTTCTCGTAGCCGGCTGGTCCAAGCGGCCGGCTGCCGAAAGGCGGAGGACCCCAGAAGACGGCCATGAAGCGGGCCACCTCCTAGCAGGCAGCCTCCAGAGAGGCCGGCTCCTAGCAGGCGGCACCAAGCGCCCACAAAGTCCGAGCCCCCATAAATACGATGACACAGAGCATGGCTACAGAGAAGCCTGCCACCCTCGAATCCAGGACGGGTCATGACCACAGTACGCCGTACCAACCGGAGATCTCCCGCACTGCGCGGCACTGTAGCCCCTCCATCGGTGACATCATCAACGTCAGAAGGGACCATGCTCCCACGACGGGCTATTGGTACGGCCCACAGGCGGCGGGCCCTACCTGTCAGAGAGAAGCCAGAGGGCGGCAAGCACGGACCAGTCGGCATGGGGAGAGGCCGGCACCCAGAAGGCGGCCCTCCCCCTTCCTAGGAGTTTGTGCACCATTAACCAAAAGAGATGGAGAGTGGCTACAGTGAACATCCACTAGGCGGCGGGACTGTAGCCACGCCTTCCCCGACAAAGCAGGAGTCATTAGAGGCACGACTACAGTGATGAGCAGCCGACAAGAACCGCGAGCGGCGGGCGCGGCCTGTCGGCCAAGTACAAGACAGCCGGCAGGGCCTACCAGTCGGCAGGCCCCAGGAGCCAGCGGAGAAGCCGACCACAAGATACGCTTGTCGGCGTTCTGGGAACGGGGGTCCCCAGCCTTGCTTGCCTGCGGCCCATGGCGTGGCTCTGCTAGCAGGCCCATACGGCCCATCTTCATCAACAAGGCATTCAAGACCCTCGCGAGGGGCCAAGCCTCGCGAGGTGGACGACACAAGACCTCCTGAGGAGCGGCCTCGCCAGGCTGGCTCGCGAGGGGCGGAGAGATCAAGGCAAGGCAAACCTTGCGAGGTTCTCGTGACGTGAGCCATGACGATCGAGACCAGGCGGGCGCCAGCGCGCGCAGTGTCCTTGTTTCCTCTTTGGTGCTAAGGAGGCAAGCGCAGGCGTGGAGTACCGAGGCGTCAAGCAAAGGTTTCCATATCAGTGCAACGAGACCAAGACCAGCAGGACGGCAAGACGGAGGTCACCATGGAGCCCAAGGCGGCGTCACCACCAGAGCCTTTTGCAGGCGGAGACTGCTTTTGTCAGGATAAGCTGTACTAGCTGTCCCCTTTCAAATTGGCCGTTGTTGGCTCCCATCCCGCTCAATATTTGGGGAGAGGACCAGGGCCTCTATAAATAGGACTAGCCCCCACAGTAGCAAGGGTGATCTTTAGCTGTTCCTTAGCCACACACCGAGCACAAGAACACCTCAATCTCAGGAGGCTGTTCTTCCCCTTGTACTGTTCATCCTCAGCCCAAGAGGCAATCCACCACCACACTGGAGTAGGGTATTACACCACAACGATGGCCCGAACCAGTATAAATCTCGTGTCCCTTGTGTTTGCGAGTTCGTCGAGTTAGCCTTTGAGATCTCAGTGAAGCTAGGACGTGGATTGGTAGGGGGAGATCTTCGCGCGCACCCCAGTGTCCGAACCTTGAGGGTTTTGCCGGAACCCGACATCTGACATTTGGCGCGCCAGGTAGGGGGTGCGCCGTAGCCTTCGTTACATTGATCAACGCTCCGCCACCACCGCGCTCCGCCCTCATGGAAGGCGCCGCGCTCCCGTCTCCGACGGCCGGCGCTGATGACGGGGCCAGGGGCTCCAAGCCCTGGCCCCTGCCTTGCGGCAGGTGCAGTGGCCGCTCAAGTTCAAGCCGGAGATGCCGCCGCGCTACGACGGCGCGGCGGACCCGTCAGCTTTCCTGCTAGCATACGAGGAGGCCGTCTTCGAGGCCGGTGGCGACGACAAGGTCATGGCCAACTGATTTCCCATGGCCCTTGCTGGAGCGCCGCGCGCCTGGCTGCTCAACCTCCCCGGATCCACGGTGGCATCTTGGGAGGAGCTGCGCGACCTCTTTACTGCGCGCTACGCGGCACCGGTGAACCACGCGGTCGCGGCCCTACTAGGCGGCTCCCAAGCACCACCTTCAGATCGCCATGTCAAGCCATTCCTTCGCCAGATCGGCGCCGCTTCCAAGCGCTCGGGGGCTCCGCCAGGCTGGGCCGCGCCCGAGGCCGACCTCACCTTCAACTCAGAAGACTACCCCATCACCACCGCCAGCTCGGGTATGCTCCCGATGCTTTGCACGCCCACCATTTGCAACATGGCCATGGATAGGGGATCAATTTTAGCCTCTTTCGATAAGTAAGAGTGTCTAACAAAACGAGGAGCTAAAGGTAGAACAAATATTCCCTCAAGTTCTATCGACCACCGATACAACTCTACGCACGCTTGACGTTCGCTTTACCTAGAACAAGTATGAAACTAGAAGTACTTTGTAGGTGTTTTTGGATAGGCTTGCAAGAAAGTAAAGAGAGCGTAAATAAAAGCTAGGGGCTGTTTAGATAAAGGCACAACTAAATTAGTTTTAGTAAAGAGCTTTTTGTTACGAGAAAGTTATTTGTGCTTAGGCAATCGATAACTAGACCGGTAATCATTATTGCAATTTTATTTGAGGGAGAGGCATAAGCTAACATACTTTCTCTACTTGGATCATATGCACTTATGATTGGAACTCTAGCAAGCATCCGCAACTACTAAAGATCATTAAGGTAAAACCCAACCATAGCATTAAAGCATCAAGTCCTCTTTATCCCATACGCAACAACCCCATTACTCGGGTTTGTGTTTCAGTCACTCACGCAACCCACTATAAGCGAATCATGAATGTATTGCAACACCCTACAGCGGGAATCCCTCACGCTTGCGCGACACGGAGAGCACCATAGGACAGCACCAATAATAAAACATGCAACTCAAACCAATCTTGATCATCAAATAACCCATAGGACAAAACAAATCTACTCAAACATCATAGGATAGCCATACATCATTGGGAAATAATATATAGCGTTGAGCACCATGTTTAAGTAGAGATTACAGCGGGTAAGAGAGAGGTTACACCGATGCATAGAGGGGGGAAGAGTTGGTGATGATGGCGGTGAAGTTGTTGGTGGAGATTGCGGTGATGATGATGGCCACGGCGGCGTTCCGGCGCCATCGGAAGAGAAGGGGAGAGGGGGCCCCTTCGTCTTCTTCTTCCTTGACCTCCTCCCTAGATGGGAGAAGGGTTTCCCCTCTAGTCCTTGGCCTCCATGGCATGGCAGGGGCGAGAGCCCCTCCAAGATTGGATCTCTCTCTCTGTCTCTCTCTGTTTCTTCGTTCTCCCTGCTGCCCTTTCACCGTTTCGTGTATATATGGAGATCCGTAACTCCGATTGGATTGAAACCTTCACCCAAATCTTTTTCCAAAAATTAGCTTTCTTGCGGCCGAAGAAGGGCATCAACCGCCTTATGGGTGGCCCATGAGGGTCAGGGGCGCGCCTGCCTGGAGTGGGCGTGGGCCCCACCCTCGTGGCCACCTCGGGCACCGTCTCGCATTGATTTTACTTCCCAAAAATCACAAATATTCCAAAATAATTCTTCGTCCATTTTTACCCCGTTTGGACTCTGTTTGATATGGGGTTTCTGCGAAACATAAAACATGCAACAAACAGGAACTGGCACTGGGCACTGGATCAATATGTTAGTCCCAAAAATAATATAAAAAGTTGCCAAAAGTTTATGAAAGTTGTAGAATATTGGCATGGACCAATCAAAAATTATAGATACGACGGAGACGTATCAGCATCCCCAAGCTTAATTCCTGCTCGTCCTCGAGTAGGTAAATGATAAAAAGATATTTTTTGATGTGGAATGCTACCTAGCATAATCTTGATCATATGTCTAATCATGGCATGAATATTAAGACACGAGTGATTCAAAGCAATATTCTATCCTTTGACATAAAAACAATAATACTTCAAGCATACCAACCAAGCAATTATGTCTTGTTGAAATAACATAGCCAAAGAAAGCTCATCCCTACAAAATCATATAGTCTGGCTATGCTCCATCTTCACCACACAAAATATTCATATCATGCACAACCCCGATGACAAGCCAAGCAATTGTTTCATACTTTTGACGTTTCTCAAACCTTTTCAACTTTCACGCAATACATGAGCGTGAGCCATGGACATAGCACTGTAGGTGGAATAGAATATGATGGTGGGGGTTATGTGGAGAAGACAAAAAAGGAGAAAGTCTCACATCAACTAGGTGTATCAACGGGCTATGGAGATGCCCATCAATTGATGTCAATGTGAGGAGTAGGGATTGCCATGCAACGGATGCACTAGAGCTATAAGTGTATGAAAGCTCAAACTGAAACTAAGTGGGTGTGCATCCAACTTGCTTGCTCATGAAGACCTAGGGCATTTGAGGAAGCCCATCGTTGGAATATACAAGCCAAGTTCTATAATGAAAATTCCCACTAGTATATGAAAGTGATAACTCAAGAGACTCCCTATATGAAGAACATGGTGCTACTTTGAAGCACAAGTGTGGTAAAAGGATAGTAACATTGCCCCTTCTCTCTTTTTCTCTCATTTTTTTGTTTTATTATTATTTTTTCTTTTTTTGGGCCTTCTCTTTTTTTTGGCCTTTCTCTTTTTTTTTCGTCCGGAGTCGCATCCCGACTTGTGGGGGAATCATAGTCTCCATCATCCTTTCCTCACTGGGGCAATGCTCTAATAATGATGATCATCACACTTTTATTTACTTACAGCTCAATATTACAACTCGATATCTAGAACAAAGATATGACTCTATATGAATGCCTCCGGCGGTGTACCGGGATGTGCAATGATCTAGCGTAGCAATGACATCAAAAAACGGACAAGCCACGAAAACATCATGCTAGCTATCTTACGATCATGCAAAGCAATATGACGATGAATGCTCAAGTCATGTATATGATGATGATGGAAGTTGCATGGCAATATATCTCGGAATGGCTATGGAAATGCCATGATAGGTAGGTATGGTGGCTGTTTTGAGGAAGATATAATGAGGCTTATGTGTGATAGAGCGTATCGTACCACGGGGTTTGGATGCACCGGCGAAGTTTGCACCAACTCTCAAGGTGAGAAAGGGCAATGCACGGTACCGAAGAGGCTAGCAATGATGGAAGGGTGAGAGTGCGTATAATCCATGGAATCAACATTAGTCATAAAGAACTCACATACTTATTGCAAAAATCTATTAGTCATCGAAACGAAGTACTACGCGCCTGCTCCTAGGGGATAGATTGGTAGGAAAAGACCATCACTCGTCCCCGACCGCCACTCATAAGGAAGACAATCAATAAATACCCCATGCTCCAACTTCGTTACATAACGGTTCACCATACGTGCATGCTACAGGAATCACAAACTTCAACACAATATTTCTACAATCCACAACTACCCACTAGCACGACTCTAATATCACCATCTTTATATCGCAAAACTATTGCAAGGAATCAAACATATCATATTCAGTGATCTACAAGTTTTATGTAGGATTTTATGACTAACCATGTGAATGGCCAGTTCCTGTCATCTCTCTAAATAGATATAAGTGAAGCAAGAGAGTTTAACTCTTTCTACAAAAGATATGCCCACGCTCTAACAAATATAGGTGAAGCAAAAGAGCATTCTACAAATGGCGGTTTTCTATGTGAAGAGAAACAGGCAATCCAAACTTCAAATGATATAAGTGAAGCACATGAAGCATTCTATAAAGCCATACTCAAAAGATATAAGTGAAGTGCAAAGAGCATTCTATAAATCAACCAAGGACCATCTCATACCATCATGGTGCATAAAAGAAAAATGAAAACTAAATGCAAAAGACGCTCCAAGATTGCACATATCGCATGAATGAAACGAATCCAAAAACATACTGATATTTGTTGAAGAAAGAGGGGATGCCTTCCAGGGCATCCCCAAGCTTAGACGCTTGAGTCTCCTTGAATATTTACTTGGGGTGCCTCGGGCATCCCCAAGCTTGAGCTCTTGCCTCTCTTCCTTCTTCTCACATCGAGACCTTCTCGATCATCGAACACTTCATCCACACAAAACTTCAACAGAAAACTCGGTAAGATCCGTTAGTATAATAAAGCAAATCACTATTCTAAGTACTGTTTCAAACCAATTCATATTATGTTTTTGCATTGTGTCTACTGTAATATAACTTTTTCATGGCTTAATCCACTGATATAAATCGATAGTTTCATCAAAACAAGCAAACTATGCATCAAAAACAGAATCTGTCTAAAACAGAACAGTCTGTAATAATCTGAACATTCACCATACTTATGATACATGAAAAATTCTGCCAAAATTAGGAAAAATAAACAATTTGTATATAAAGACAGTGCAAAAAGAATCAGAATCATTTGACATTCCAGTAAAAAAATTAAAAATCACGCACTACAGCCAAAGTTTCTGTCCTGCACCACACAAACCAACAAGTATTGTAAACATCCTAAAGGCAAACCTTGGCACATTATTTTTATAATACAATGGAATTGTACAAGGGGATAATTATTTTTTTTGAAAAGTTTCTGTAATCAAGATTCACAAAGTTTCTGTGAGCATGAACAAAGTTCAAGGAGCTCTCCCACTTCAACAATGCTTGTCTTTCTCACTTTCACTTCCCTTTTTGAAAAAGTTTTGGGTTCCCCTCTTTATTTTTGTTGTTTTTAAACTATATGAAAGCACTCAACAGAAATAAATGACTCTCTAAAACTTCCGGGTTGTCTCCCTGGCAGCGCTTTCTTTAAAGCCATTAAGCTAGGCATAAAGTGCTCA
The DNA here is from genome assembly GCF_018294505.1 of Triticum aestivum. Lineage (NCBI taxonomy): Eukaryota > Viridiplantae > Streptophyta > Magnoliopsida > Poales > Poaceae > Triticum > Triticum aestivum. Next base: position 278,034,320 of record NC_057808.1, read on the forward strand.
AGTAGTGAATCCACCCGGATCCCAAGGTATATCAAAGCCAATTTTAATTAGCAATGATTTATAATTTAGTAATGAGCACAAAGTAACATAAGTCATGTAATGACGAAGTCTAACTCTCTTCCTATGCATCGGCATGTCATAAAAGAACAATTCATGCACACATAGTAAAGGCCAATGCATAGTATAAACAGTTTCTTGCAATTTTATCGTGTGGGAAACATAGAGAGGTGGAGATATAGTTCCTCTCTCATAATAATTGCAAGTAGGAGCAGCAAGCACATGCATATTATATTCATCAAAATCATCATGTGTAACGATAAAAGGCAACCCATCAATACAATCCTTAATAAAGGCAAACTTCTCCGATATAGTGTAGTCGGGAGAATTCAAAAAGGTAATAGGTCTATCATGCGTGGGTGCAATAGCAACAATTTCATGTTTAACATAAGGAACTATAGCAAGTTCATCTCCATAAGCATCATTCATATTGGCATCTTGGCCACAAGCATAGCAAGCATCATCAAAAAGGGATATTTCAAGAGAATCAAGGGGTCATAGCAATCATCCTTCGGTAAGCACGAAGGGACATTAAACAATGTATGAGTTGAAGAGTTACTCTCATTAGAAGGTGGGCATGGGTAGCTAATCCGCTCTTCCTCCTTTTGTTCTTCACTCTCCTCATCATCTTTTTCATCCAATGAGCTCACAGTTTCAGTAATTTCTTCTTCCATAGACTTCTGCAAAATATTAGTCTCTTCTTGGACAGCGGAGACTTTCTCAATAAGTGCATTAATATCGTAATTGTATTCATAATTCTCATAACAACATTTAAGGATAGCTAAATTTTCAGGTCTATAAGCAGCATCATCAAAATCTTCAAACTCTTTAAACATAGATTCAATTTCATAAGCACCCATAAAAGCAACAAATTCTTCTATTTGTTCCACATCATAGTAATCATATATACCATTAGCATAAGAAGCTAAGGTTTTATTATCATTAAATTTGCATGAAAAGGGAAGGCGTGGAGCCTTCATCCTAGAGCAACAAGTATAATCATATCTCAAGCATAGTTGCCTAGCATACCACTTCAACATATAAATATGATCCCATAATAGTTTCCCTTTTTGTGTCAAGCGATAATCCCTAAAGTATTCACGTTGATCCAACGTTACTCCCATTACCAAATTGAATGAGGTTTTCTTAGGATTATCAAAGTGGTACATAATATTTTTCACATATTGATCATGAAGGGTTTTAGGAGGTTCCTCATCTCCATGAGTAGCAAGTACACGTATTTTTTTGGTATTTCGTGTTCCATATCCATAACTAAAGATAGAGAACAACTAAGAATAGCAAATAAAAATTACTTAGTGATAAAGCAAACAAGCACACACAAGAATATTCACCCCACACTATTGCTCCCCGGCAACGGCGCCAGAAAAAGTTCTTGATAACCCACAAGTATAGGGGATCAATTGTAGCCTCTTTCGATAAGTAAGAGTGTCGAACCCAACGAGGAGCTAAAGGTAGAACAAATATTCCCTCAAGTTCTATCAACCACCGATACAACTCTACGCATGCTTGACGTTCGCTTTACCTAGAACAAGTATGAAACTAGAAGTACTTTGTAGGTGTTTTTGGATAGGCTTGCAAGAAAGTAAAGAGAGTGTAAATAAAAGCTAGGGGCTGTTTAGATAAAGGCACAACTAAATTCGTTTTAGTAAAGAGCTTTTTGTTACGAGAAAGTTATTTGTCCTTAGGCAATCGATAACTAGACCGGTAATCATTATTGCAATTTTATTTGAGGGAGAGGCATAAGCTAACATACTTTATCTACTTGGATCATATGCACTTATGATTGGAACTCTAGCAAGCGTCCGCAACTACTAAAGATCATTAAGGTAAAACCCAACCATAGCATTAAAGCATCAAGTCCTCTTTATCCCATACGCAACAACCCCCTTACTCGGGTTTGTGTTTCAGTCACTCACGCAACCCACTATAAGCGAATCATGAACGTATTGCAACACCCTACAGCGGGAATCCCTGACGCTTGCGCGACACGGAGAGCACCATAGGACAGCACCAATAATAAAACATGCAACTCAAACCAATCTTGATCATCAAATAACCCATAGGACAAAACGAATCTACTCAAACATCATAGGATAGCCATACATCATTGGGAAATAATATATAGCGTTGAGCACCATCTTTAAGTAGAGATTACAGCGGGTAAGAGAGAGGTTACACCGCTGCATAGAAGGGGGAAGAGTTGGTGATGATGGCGGTGAAGTTGTTGGTGGAGATTGCGGTGATGATGATGGCCACAACATCGTTCCAGCGCCACCGGAAGAGAAGGGGAGAGGGGGCCCCTTCGTCTTCTTGTTCCTTGACCTCCTCCCTAGATGGGAGAAGGGTTTCTCCTCTAGTCCTTGTCCTCCATGGCGTGGGAGGGGCGAGAGCCCCTCCGAGATTGGATCTTTCTCTCTGTCTCTCTCTGTTTCTGCGTTCTCCCTGCTGCCCTTTCACCGTTTCGTGTATATATGGAGATCCGTAACTCCGATTGGATTGAAACCTTCGCCCAGATCTTTTTCCAAAAATTAGATTTCTTGCGGCCGAAGAAGGGAATCAACCGCCTTACGGGTGGCCCACGAGGGTCAGGGGCGCGCCTGCCTGGAGTGGGCGTGGGCCCCACCCTCGTGGCCACCTCGGGCACCGTCTCGCGTTGATTTTACTTCCCAAAAATCACAAATATTCCAAAATAATTCTCCGTCCGTTTTTATCCCATTTGGACTCTGTTTGATATGGGGTTTCTGCGAAACATAAAACATGCAACAAACAGGAACTGACACTGGGCACTGGATCAATATGTTAGTCCCAAAAATAATATAAAAAGTTGCCAAAAGTTTATGAAAGTTGTAGAATATTGGCATGGAACAATCAAAAATTATAGATACGACGGAGACGTATCAGCCATCACCAAGACCCTCATCGACGGCGGCGCCGGCCTCAACGTGCTCTCCGTGGAGGCCTTCTTCCTTCTTCGCGTACCGCTCGAGTGGCTCAGCCTCAGCAAGCCTTTCTCAGGAGTTGGCGGCGGCACCGCCCACTCCCTGGGGCAGATCTGCCTCCCCGTCACCTTCGGCACGCGCGACAACTACCGCACCGAGCTGGTCGACTTCGACATCGCCCGCATCGGCCTCCCGTACAACGCCATCCTCGGATACCCAGCTCTGGCCCGATTCATGGCAGCAACCCACCCGGCATACAACCTCATGAAGATGCCTGGAAGCAATTGTGTCCTCACCATCAAGGGGGACGCCAAGGAGGTCGTGGCGGTGCTCAAGCTTACCCTCAAGACCGCCGCAGCGGCACAGCCCGTCGGCGCGGGCGCCTCCGAGGCCAAGGGGGCCGCACCAACCAAGAAGAAGCAGTCGTTCACCCAAGACAAGGCAGAAACCAAGCAGGTGTCGGTCGATGAAGACGGATCCTCGGGAGCCACCTTTACCATAGGTGCCGACCTCGACCCAAGCCAAGAGGAAGCGTTGGTGAAGTTCTTGCATGCAAACATGGAGATATTCGCATGGGAGCCCAAGCAGCTGGTGGGGGTCCCGAGAGAAGTGATTCAACATCACTTAAGGGTGTGCCCCAATGTACGCCCTGTGAAGCAGCGGGCGAGATGGCAGTCCACGGAGAAGCAAGCCTTCATCATCCAAGAAACCCACAAGTTAGAGGCGGCGGGTGCCATTCGCGAGGTTCGGTACCCCAAATGGCTGGCAAACCCGGTCGTTGTGCCGAAGAAAGGCGGGAAGGAGCGAATGTGCGTAGACTTCACCAACCTCAACAAGGCCTGCCCCCAAGATCCGTTCCCGCTCCCATGCATCGACCAGATTGTTGACTCCACCGCAGAGTGCGACCTGCTGTGCTTCCTGGATGCGTTCAGGGTATCACCAGATCAAGATGGCGGTAGAAGATGTAGAGAAGACAACCTTCCTGACCCCGTGCGGGGTATACTGCTACACTTGCATGCCTTTCGGACTGCATAACGCGGGCGCAACCTTTCAGCGGCTGATGCACATCGCCTTAGGGCGACAGCTCGGGAGAAATGCGGAGGACTACGTCGACGACATTGTGGTGAAGTCTCGGGAGGCCACAACCTTGATCCAAGATCTGGAGGAGACCTTCGCGAGCCTGCACCAGGTGAACTTGTGACTTAACCCGGAGAAGTGCGTGTTTGGTGTCCCTTCCGGCAAGCTGCTGGGTTTCCTCGTATCCCACAGAGGGATCGAGGCGAACCCAGAAAAGATCAAGGCCATTGAAGACATGAGCCCACCGCAGACCCTCAAGGAAATGCAGAAGCTGGCTGGTCGGGTGACTGCGTTGGGGCGCTTCATCTCCAAGCTGGGAGAGCGCGCCCTACCCTTCTTCAAGCTGACAAAGAAGAAGGGCCCATTCGATTGGACCCCGGAGGCCGACCGAGCTTTCCAAGACCTCAAGAGATACCTGACCAGCCCTCCAGTGATGGTGGCGCCACGACCTCTCAAGCCCCTAGTGCTTTATCTTGCCGCCAGCCCGTACTCCGCCAGCGCGGCTCTGGTAGTGGTTCGGGAAGAGTACCAAGCCAAAGGCGCGTCGCGCCGAGCTACACCACCAGCCGAGACGACGCAAGATCAGGAAGGTGCCGCAAGAGCCGTAGCAGCATCAACGAAGGACCGAGCTCGGCAGGACGATGCCGCCGAGATCCCGACAAGCGATCAGGCGACGGGGGTTCCACTACCTCAGGAGACGCCCCAACTTCCGCAAGACATGAGCCTCACCAACACGCCAGTTCTCGTCGAGCACCCGGTGTATTTCGTCAGCACGGTGTTGCGGGACGCAAGGGCACGATACCCCATGCCCCAGAAGCTCTTGCTCGCACTCTTGGTGGCCTCACGGAAGTTGCGACACTACTTCCAGGGCCACCCCATCAAGGTCGTCTCGGCCTACCCATTGGAGAGAGTGCTCAGGAGCCCCAACTCTGCTGGAAGGGTCGCTGAGTGGAACATCGAGCTGCAGGCATTCCAGTTGGAGTTCAGCACTACCAGGGTCATTAAGGGAGCCGCGCTCGCTGATTTCATGGCAGAATGGACGGATGCCCCGACGCTTGAAGCAGGCAAGGACCAGTCTACCTCGCCGGGAAGTGAGGCGCCTGACGGCTGGACCACGTATTTCGATGGCGCCTTCGCGCACCAGGGCGCGGGGACTGGAGCAGTACTCATCTCACCCACTCAGGACAAGCTCTACTACGCTGTGCAGCTCTGCTTTCAGCAGGGCGAGAAGGTCTCCAACAACATCGCTGAATATGAAGGCCTCATAGCTGGCCTGAAGGCTGCGGTAGCTCTGGGGGTGAAGCGCCTCACCGTCAGGGGCGACTCGCAGCTTCTCGTCAATTTCTCCAACAAGGTATACAAGCTGAAGGACGAGCACATGGAGGCATACCTCGCGGAGGTGCGCAAGATGGAAAAGTAGTTCCTGGGCCTGGAGTTGCACCACGTGCCCTGTGGCACCAACAAGGAAGCCGACGACATCGCCAAGAGGGCATCCAAGCGGCAGCCCCAAGAGCCTGGCGTCTTCGAGGAGCGGCTCTTCAAGCCGTCAGCGACACCACCACTTTCAAGGACAGCTCAGCCTCGGGAGGAACTCCCAAAGCCGCCTGCCACAGGAGCCCCAGCCTGTGGCCCGACTTCGGGAGCACGCCTACTCCTGGCGCTCGAGCCCGAGGAGGGATGCTGGACCAAGGAATTCAAGGAATACCTGATGCAAGGGATGCTGCCGGAGAAGGAGGAGGACGCGGAGCGCGTGGCCCGGCAAGCCATGGCATACTGCATCCGGGATGGTGAGTTATACAGGAAGCGACCAAATGACGTTTCATTGCGTTGCATCTCTAGAGACCAGGGGAAGGAGTTGCTATCCGACGTACATGGTGGGGACTGCGGGCTCCACTCGTCGTCGCGGACCCTCGTCGGCAAGGCATTCCGCAGCGGATTCTACTGGCCCACGGCGCTCAACGACGCAGCCGAGCTGGTGAAGTCCTGTGAAGCCTGCCAGTTCCACGCCAAGCAGATCCATCCATCAGCTCAGGGCCTCCAGACTATCCCACTCACATGGCCGTTCGTGGTCTGGGGGCTGGATATCTTGGGCCCATTCCCTCGAGCGCCAGGGGTCTACCGCTACCTCTACGTCGCCATCGACAAGTTCACCAAGTGGGCGGAAGTGGAAGCCGTCCGCACCATCCCAGCTGGTTCCACGATCAAGTTCATCAAGGGTCTCGTGAGCCGTTTCGGGGTCCCCAACCGCATCATCACTGATAACGGCTCGCAGTTCACTAGTAATCTCTTCAAAACATACTGCGCTAACCTTGGAACGCAGATCTGCTACGCCTCGATGGCGCACCCCAGGAGCAATGGTCAGGCCGAACGCGCCAACGCAGAGGTCCTGAGGGGCCTCAGGACCAGGACTTTCAAGAAGAAGCTCGAGGCCTGCGGCAGGGGCTGGTACGACGAGCTCCAGTCTGTGCTGTGGTCCATCCACACCATCGCCACCAAGCCAACGGGTGAGACCCCATTCTTCCTCGTCTACGGAGTAGAAGCGGTCCTCCCTCACGGGGTCAAGCATCGCTCCGCACGGGTCCTGGCGTTTGATGAAACACAACAGGACGCCATGCAGGGGATGGACCTCGTGCTGGGGGAGGAACGCCGCCGCGAAGCCGCACTACGGGCGACAAGGTACCAGCAAGCATTGCGGCGATACCACTGCCGCAACATCCGCTCCAGGACGCTCGAGGCAGGTGACCTCGTCCTGAGGCGGGTCCTCTCCAGGGAAGGGCTGCATAAGCTCTCACCCATGTGGGAGGGCCCGTTCAAGGTCGTCCATCTCTGCAGGCCTGGCGCTGCGTGCCTGGAGACACAGGACGGGGTACCCATCCAGAACGCCTGGAACATCCAGCACCTCCGGAAATTCTACCCATGAAGAAAGGCCCAATGCCTGTGAAGAAGGCCAGTGCCTGTGAAGATCGCCGCCCGTGACACTCTCACATAATAACGAGTGGGGCTGTACACGCCCCGGAGTCTCAGGAGTGCCGCCCTCGGGCCTCGGGGGCTCCCTCCCACGTCCAAGTGGCAGCACTTAGCTCCGCGCTGGTGAGAAGACTTGAAGACTAGACTAGCTGCCGAACGCGGCTTTTCATTTGCGTCCGTAGTTGGCTCGCCTCCTTTTAATTGAAAGTTTGCTTCTGGTGTTCCTTGCTGGTTTGGGTCCGTCGCCTTTTGCTGCTGTTTCCGGTTCCAGTTTAACTTGTTTTCTCTCTCTCGCATACCTCGTGAGGGGGCTGGGCAGGTGCCCTCGCGAGTGTTTTTCCTTTTCTCTGCCCTTCGTCTACCTTTTCGCGAGGTACCCTCGTTCGAGTCCTCAAGCTGGCGCTCACCTCCTGATCCGTGCCCCTCGGGTATCGCGATACGAAGCATTGGGTCAAGGCTCGGGTGAACGATAAGCCTCCCAGCGATGCTCCTAACGAGTTTTTTGCAGTTCCCTAGCACCCGCCGAATCAAGGAAGGCCCCCACAGGCACCAGGAAGCGAGTCCCTCGCGAAGAGGAGGCTACCCCAAGCGTGCCAAGCTAAGTTACCTCTACACAAAATAACGACACAGCACGGAAACAACAAACATAGCATAATGACTGGGAAATCATAGTTCGATACACGCCCCTCCGGGGCCCATACTGGTTTCTTTTTTATGCAAAAGGAAAGGAAGAACAAAATAAAGCGGCGCCTGCCCCTACAGCGGTCCACGGAGGCAGGCTCCTGGCGCCGTCCTGAGCTCAGCCAGACCCCTCCTCGCGCTTCTCGGAGGCGCGGCGACGAGATGATCCACTATCGCCTTCGAAGCGGGTGTGGCGGCGTGGCAGCTGGTTGTAGCCACCGTTGCTGGAGTTGTCGCCGGGGGAAGAGCCACCGTAGCTGGACGAGACGCGGTCGACACCAAGGGTGGGTTCGCCCTCATCCTCGTCTCGACCATCGCCAAGGCCGAGCACCTCCTCGCCTTCGTTCACCTCGGGGCAGCACCCGGCGCGGCGACCATCTTCCCCAAACACCCTCACGTAGAGGGTTGCATCACCGTCGTACCTGAAATGGAGGGTGCACCGCCTGCCCAGGCCGCGCGCGTGGGCAAACGTCTGCCAACCGCGGGCCAGAGCTATGTTGTCCGCGGCAGAGACCTCAACCGCAACCCAGGAAGCTCTGCCGCAGCAACCGTCTGCCTGCAGCCAGAGCCCGCCTGGACCGGAGGCTGGCAGCTCGTCGGCGAAGAAGCGCGGGAGCTGAAGCCAGTTGCCGGCCAGGTTCTCCGACCAGACGAAGAACTCCGGCAGCACCTCCGCCGAGTGGAAGCGCGGCTGGGGAGGCCGCGCAACCACGGCACGCCTTCCTTCATCGACAGGGCTACCACGACTGGAACGACCCCTGCCACGCGCAACGGTTGTCGGTTCTATATCAGGCGTATCTTGTGGTAGGGGTCCTAAGCTAGGCGTCTTGGAGCGATGGTAACACGGACACGGGTTTTACCCAGGTTCGGGCCCTCTTGATTGTAAAACCCTACGTCTTGCTTTTGATTGTATTCATATGGGTGTAGTACAAAGTACATATGTCTACCACGAGATTGTAGTAATGAATATTAGATTGTCTATTGACTAGCCTGGCCTCGGTTTATATATGCACCGTAGGCCTAGGGTTTAGAGGAGTCCTTGTCTTGGGAGCCAAGTCTTGTGGAATCCTCCTTGTATGCGGCATGGGCTGTCCGAACTGGCCCAATAGTGAACCGCCATGGGGGTCCTCGGCCCGATCCAGCTGGTCGGGAGATGACGCGGTGAGTACCCCCTAGTCCAGGACACCGTCAACGGCGCCACCACGGGAACGGGGGGCAGCGGCGGGGATCGCGGCGTGCTTGCGGGGACGGCCGCGTCCACGCTTTGGCACCGGGGAGCCGGGCCCCTCGCGAGGGGCCTTCCCCTTCTCCGCGGCAGAGAACCTCTTCGACGGCACCATTGGTGTCGCTGCTAGTAGTGGAGCAAGGGAGGAGAAGCAAGCGGAATGGGAAGAGATGGGCGACGCGGGCTCTTCCCCCCTCCGCATTTATAGCAGGAGAAAGCCAACCAGCGCCCCCCAGGATCACAGGTAATGACGGTTTTCCTTGCATGTCGCAGGGACTTGTCAAGTCGGGCAGTTGCCGAGGCAGCGTGGGGAAGCGGAGACGCCCACGTCCAATCAACCGCCACGCGTCGACCAAGGCCGCAGGGTATTGGGGCCCGCGACGCTCCGCCCTTGACCTTTGGCTTCGCCTCGAAGCCAAGCCCGAGCGCTCCTTGGGCCCGGGGGCTGAATTCATGTTTAGCTACGGGCGCTGCTCCACGCGGACTGTACGCAGACATGTTTGTCCTCCTCGGCTGTGTAGAGAAAACAACAGAGGAAGCTGACCGCTAATAGTCTGGACGATCTTACATATACCCAGCGGCGATCACGTGGACTCCCACCAGTATTTGCATTGAGAAGCATCATCGCCACTTGCTCCTTGGACCTTGCGCATAGGCACGTCGGCCTAGTTCGGTGCCTCGGCAAGCAGACAGATCGGCCGAAAAGACAATTAATAAATATAGTGTAACAACTAGTGCCCAACTTTTACGTAGGAAGGAAAATTGTACTAGCATAGAAGACGGAACCAATTTAATACTTAGCTTTGGAAGTTTTGCTAGTCAATATCGGATTTGACAACCATCGAATCTGTTTGCACATGGATGTGTGCTTTGAGCAGTGCCCCTATCCTGGCCGCAGCTCGGCTGCTACCCGTGGTCCGTCCTTGCCTTTTTGTGATGTTAATTATCAGAGGAGCTAGCCCCGTGGTGTTAAATCAAATCCGGCGAACCGCACCACATTGACTCCATTGCTGCCGTAGTTTTTCCCTGGATAAAAATTAATATGCATACAAGACAAGGGAGACGCCAGCGGAAATTCTTCACCAATAAACAACTTTATACAGATCGATCTAGTTGAAAAAATAGCACCTGATCGTTGATTTCAATCCCATCGATCCGTGACGAACACCAAGCAGACTCTCAATGAAAGCACCAATGTCGGTTCTATATCCGGCGTATCTCGTGGTAGGGGTCCTAAGCTAGGCGTCTTGGAGCGATGGTAACACGGACACAGGTTTTACCCAGGTTCGGGCCCTCTTGATGGAGGTAAAACCCTACGTCCTGCTTTTGATTGTATTCATATGTGTGTAGTACATAGTACATATGTCTACCACGAGACTGTAGTAATGAATATTAGATTGTCTATTGAGTAGCCTGGCCTCGGTTTATATATGCACCGTCGGCCTAGGGTTTAGAGGAGTCCTTGTCTTGGGAGCCAAGTCTTGTGGAATCCTCCTTGTATGCGGCATGGGCTGTCCGAACTGGCCCAATAGTGAACCGCCATGGGGGTCCTCGGCCCGATCCAGCTGGTCGGGAGATGACGCGGTGAGTACCCCTTAGTCCAGGACACCGTCAGTAGCCCCCTGAACCGGTCTTCAAGTTGGGGACGCTCCTCGATTCTTCCAAATTGTTCTTCATCTTCGGTCGTCCGTCTTGAAAACTGGTTCAACAAATCTTCTCATCTTCGATCTTGAGGATCGCCGAAGTGCATCTGAAGAGTTTACACGTCGGGTATTCGTGGAGCCCCTTTAAGTTTCCGGCCTTTCTCAATGCCGTGTTATTTTTATGCCACGCCTCAGGTTTGAAGTTGTTTCCGGGCGGCAGTGTCCTCTTGCGTCCGAGCTCCAACGCCGGACTACATTCGAGGTATCTTTTGCAGCCGAGCACCAACGCCGGACCGCTTCCGAGCTCCAACGTCAAAATGTATCCGAAGAGTATTGTTACAGCCGAGCTCCAATGCTGAACTGCATTCGAGCTCCAGCGCCGGACTGTATCCGACCTCCAACGCCGGACTATGTCCAAGCTCCAACGCCGGACTGTATCCGAGCTCCAACGCGGACTATATCCGCGGTGTCATAGATCACCTTGGTTCAAAAAAGTTGAAGGAGTTTAGCCGAGCTTAATGCCGGAAATGCCCTCTATGGAGCCAGCCACTGGCGCCCGAGCTTTATGCCAGACTGCTTCCGAGGTGGTGCACCACCCCAACTGCGGGCCGATTTTTTGTCAATATTTTTGATTGGTGCAATTTATTCTCTGGCGAGATATATAGCGAGTAGCCCTCAAGGTGTGTATCGGTCTAAAACCCGAGATGCACATGAAGGATGACATAAGACCGCTGATCCCAGTAGCCCCTGAGACTCAGGTTGATTTGCAAAATCGGCCTGAGGATCAACTCCTAGCTCGGCAGAATAATTAGGGACACAAAAAGCGGTGTGCGAAGTCCTCGAGACTCAGGTTGGGTGCGGCCGACCAACCCGAGGATCATAATCTCCTCGAAAACTATATTGCACTTTAAATTTTCTGCATTGAATAGGCAATGCAATAGCCCCCGAGACACTGGTTGGGTGGCAACACCAGATCAGGGGATCGATGTACCCCTTTAATATTTGTAAATGATAAGCACGAAGCCCAGTAGCCCCCGAGCCTTGATGTGGGCACGGGTGGCCGAATTAAAGATCGATATCCAGAGTAAAATCACAAATTATGTGTAATGATTCTATGTATCCAAGTACTCCACATCATTAATGCTCGGATCCGCATTCGACAAAACTTTGTTCACCGACCATTGGCTTCAACCTCCTCGGCCCGCAGCCGAGGAGTGTTTGTCCTACTTTACAAAGCCTTTATAGGGGCAAAGATTTACGGCAAACAAGGCAATTCGGCCATACAGTTTTATAAACAAAGGTACGCAGAGAGATATGTTATATTACTTTTTAACGTAAGAAACATCTTCCAAAGAAAATAGTCCCACCATCGGTTCCTTTCTTTGGGTTGTCATGCTGACCATGATGAAACCTCACCTTCGATCAATGTGGGAGAAAAATACTAAGGATTTAGTTCGGGGAAAGTTCCCGAACTCTAAGGTCTGAATGGACTAAAAAATTTCACTTCTGTCGTTGCCGACCAATTATATACTTTAAGATTGCTAGCTTTCGGCTTCACCCAGTCTGAGCTACTAACCCGGATGACCCAGTTGTAACAATCACAGAGGTGCTCCCTTTACCGCCTAGCCGAACAATCGGGAATGTAGGGGTAAGCACAGGAGCCAGGCAACCCAGCTTGGCCAAAATCTTAAGTCAAATTGATGCATATTTATGACTTTATAACGATGATTGTGGAAGCCAACCCTCGTATATTAAATACAAACGCCGATGATATGTTTGTTTTGACTCCATTGCGACCGTTTATCAGTTGAAAGTGGCCCATCATCGGCTTCCACCCCTTTGTAGATGCTACACATGGTGTTTCCGCAATAACAAAACAACCCTTAGCCGACATCTCGGTGCCCGAAGGCGATTGTGTTAGCGGAAATGAGGCAATCAGATATGCGGGCTTTATAACTTTCACTTAGTCATAGGAGCTTAAAGTTGGGAGGCCAGTTACGAGCCCCCGGTAATGTTCGGTGACAGTCGAGGTCAAGCCGTAAACACTTCGGCCAATGTTATGAACGACCCGTCATTTAACACGGGGTGACCTCCATCGATCTTGAAGTTTAACACAGTCATCGGATCACTGACCAGTTTGCGCTTATTGTGATAGTCAGTTTTCGGCTTTCTCCACTTAGGTGCTTTAACCATGCTAGCTGGAAGCACAATCGCAGTGGTTCTCCCTTTGGACACCTAGCCGAACAAAGCGGAATGTAGGAGGCAAGCATAGGAGCCGGGCAACCCAACTATTGACCAAAGACACAATTCGAAACCGATGCATATATACCAATATCCGAGAATGTTTTTGCCGAATCTCTGAAGGTGTCCGGCGTTGCACTGCGAGACTTATGCTGGAAACACACAAATAGTTTAAAAGTGCCATAGGCTCGAAAAGCCAAAAACTTATGTAAAAGCTTGACATCCGGACTAAACCAAGATTTTGGTGCCAATCCAGAAATTGGTCTTAGAAAAAAATGTGCTTCTGTCGGGCTTTAACATGACACATCCTATCTCAAGACTTAAAGCGGGTCAGCCTACGGCTTCAACCGCCTATCCCGAAGGTGGAGTACTTCTCGTTAGGCCAGTTTAGCAAACTAAACTCTAGCGGCTTTGAGAGAGAAATTAGGCTCCCCGGCTATTGACCACACACTCGCGTCAAAAAAAGGAGTGATAGAAAAATACTTTGCAACGACTAGGAAGAACACTTATTATAAAATAGCTCATGCTAATTTAAGAGCCCCCAAGTGACTTGGGTAAAAGAATTTTATGTATAATGATTGTATGTACCGAAGTACTTATATCATATCTGTGTTCACCCGAACTTTAAACGCGTCTTAACCGACTGTCGGCTTCTCCCTCTGCGGTCAAGGGCCGAAAGTGTTATGTACTCCACCTGTCGAGAATATCGACGGTGTTTCCGATAACCAGGCAATCAGGCCATAAGGCTGTAACATACAAAGCGCGCTCAGGGAACTTATGCTATATTACTGACGAAGTGTAAGAAGTATCTTCGAAGAAAATAGTACCCCCACCGATACCTTTCTTCGGTTTCTCATTGTTACTATGAGACTTGTGCAATAGATTTTTTGTACTCATGAGTTCCGTTGTGTGCCGACCATGATTGAAAACAGTAAGAGCGCTAGCTTTCGGCTTCACCCAGTCTGAGGTCCGAGCTCGGATGACCCGATCGTGACAATCGCAGAGGTGCTCCCTTTACTCCCTAGCCGAACAATCGGGAACGTAGGGGTAAACACAGGAGCAAGGCAACCCAGCTTGCGAAACACTTAAGTCAACATGGTGCAAATTGTGGTGTAATACACAAACAAGGAACGAAGCCATACAAGTATAATCATATGCAAGAGAAAAGGCTTAGTAAAGGAAGCCCCCAAGTAAACAGGGTATTTGAATTTATGTGTCACAAACAAAGTTTTGACAAGAAAGTTTTTCACATACAAAAAAGTGTAATGCTTGGTCGAACCGAACAAAATTTAAAACTGAAAGTTTTTTAGCACGAAAGCGACTTAGCTAGTTAATGTGCTCGGTGTTGATGCGTGGCCCGAGCTTGCGGCGGGACAAGGTTCCAGCCTCCAGGCTGGTCCCAAGGTGACCGAGCGAAGAGCTCGGCATTCCGACGTAGCACGGCCAATGTGGCGAGGTGGAACCCCCAGTCCAACAGAGGCGACGGAGCAGGCCGGCAGTATGACGCCGAAGTCCCCGGCGTGGGTCAATGAAGTGACGACGAACCCCCCGGTCCAGCTAAGGTGACATGGTACCTCGGTACGCCGAGGTGACAGGATTGCCCAACCCGGACCATTTACCTATGCACAGAAAATAGTGCAAACTGGAGATAATTGTAATAATTTAGAATAAAAAGTCTGTAGCATAATAAATAATTTATGCAAGGTGAGTGATAAAATAAATATGGCCCGTGCGCCGAAGACCCGACGAGGTAGAACTCTGTCAGCTATGCCGAAGTCCCTAAGGCAACCGAACATGTCGGTATGGCTCTTCGACCAACAAGGTGATCACGCGAGCTGATTTATGCCGATTGGGAGGACGGCATCGGCTTGCCGAGGTGGCGGCCTAGCACGACCATAGTTAATTTTCCTGCATGCATAAAGCAGCGCAAGATGGAAAATAAAAATAAAAAAGGTCCTTTATATAATTTATTAATGCAAAATAAATAATTTAAGGAATATGGCCTGTTGAAGGGACGACGACGTCAGTTCATCAAGATGGTGATGCGGACTAGCCAAAGTTGGTTCACCTGTGCACATAAAGTAGTGCAAGATAAAAGTAATAACAAGGAAATATAGTAATAATATACCCTTTTTTAAGAAAAAAGTCCTTCTGCTTAATTAACTCATGCGAAGTAAATAATTAGATAAAAATGGCCTGAGCGCCGAGGTCAGCACGGCGGAGTGGCCGCGCGGAGATGTCAGCAGAGGGACGTACGCTGAGGTGACACCAAAACTTGGTCGACGCAGGTGGAATGATGACATCGGCTCGCCATGACACTGTCTACATGCATTAAGTGGCACAAGACAGATGATAATGATAAAAGTAATTAAATAGAAATTTCTTACAGAATTATTTATGTGACATAAATTATTGAATGAGATGTGGCCTGGTAGAAGGATGATGTTAGCAAGCCCTGATGACCGCACACTGACCCCAGCCGTTGTGAGCGCGGTTTTTTCCCGTACCAAGATGTACGTGCAAAACTGGTCGTAATATTCTTCAATCAAACCTTCAAATCTTGAAACGATTAGCACACTTAATGAAAAGTATATATACTCTTGTATGTTGGAGATGTAATCCACTAGCACTAGTACGTAAGCAGTGCATAAAAGACAGACTTTAGAAAAACATAGACTGCCTGCTTAGTTAAATAATAAAGAGAATACAGGGGATGGAATCTTCCTGTGTGTTGCCTTGGAGCCAAGTCCCTGTTAGGGTACTGCCTCTGCACTATCTCTTCGGCTAAATCGCCCGTTGGTCAGATAGAGTTCGGATCCGATGTATCGCCAAGAAGCGGACGTGACATAGGCCGTACTGCAATCTATACACATAGCAGTACAAACCGAACAGAAAACATAATGGCACAAATAATTTGTACTGTATGTATTTATTAGGAAGAATAGCACATGAGGATTTCTTAATAAAGAAAAGGAAAGATTGATCTCCCTGTGGGTTGCCGCATAGCTGAATTCATGTTTAGCTACGGGCGCTGCTCCACGCGGACTGTACGCAGACATGTTCGTCCTCCTCGGCTGTGTAGAGAAAACAACAGAGGAAGCTGACTGCTAATAGTCTGGACGATCTTACATATACCCAGCGGCGATCACGTCGACTCCCACCAGTATTTGCATTGAGAAGCATCATCGCCACTTGCTCCTTGGACCTTGCGCATAGGCACGTCGGCCTAGTTCGGTGCCTCGGCAAGCAGACAGATCGGCCGAAAAGACAATTAATAAATATAGTGTAACAATAAGTGCCCAACTTTTACGTAGGAAGGAAAATTGTACTAGCATTGAAGACGGAAACCAATTTAATACTTAGCTTTGGAAGTTTTGCTAGTCAATATCTGATTTGACAACCATCGAATCTGTTTGCACGTGGATGTCTGCTTTGAGCAGTGCCCCTGTCCTGGCCACAGCTCGGCTGCTACCCGTGGTCCGTCCTTGCCTTTTTGTGATGTTAATTATCAGAGGAGCTAGCCCCGTGGTGTTAAATCAAATCCGGCGAACCGCACCACATTGACTCCATTGCTGCCGTAGTTTTTCCCTCGATAAAAATTACTATGCATGCAAGACAAGGGAGACGACAGCGAAAATTCTTCACCAATAAACAACTTTATACAGATCGATCTAGTTGAAAAAATAGCACCTGATCGTTGATTTCAATCCCATCGATCCACGACGAACACCAAGCAGACTCTCAATGAAAGCACCAATGTCGGTTCTATATCCGGCGTATCTTGTGGTAGGGGTCCTAAGCTAGGCGTCTTGGAGCGATGGTAACACGGACACAGGTTTTACCCAGGTTCGGGCCCTCTTGATGGAGGTAAAACCCTACGTCCTGCTTTTGATTGTATTCATATGGGTTTAGTACAGAGTACATATGTCTACCACGAGACTGTAGTAATGAATATTAGATTGTCTATTGACTAGCCTGGCCTCGGTTTATATATGCACCGTAGGCCTAGGGTTTAGAGGACTCCTTGTCTTGGGAGCCAAGTATTGTGGAATCCTCCTTGTATGCGGCATGGGCTGTCCGAACTGGCCCAATAGTGAACCGCCATGGGGTCCTCGGCCCGATCCAGCTGGTCGGTTGATGACGCGGTGAGTACCCCCTAGTCCAGGACACCGTCAACGGCGCCACCACGGGAACGGGGGGCAGAGGCGGGGATCGCGGTGCGCTTGCGGGGACGGCCGCGTCCATGCTTGGGCACCGAGGAGCCGGGCCCCTCGCGAGGGGCCTTCCCCTTCTTCGCGGCAGAGAACCTCTTCGACGGCGCCATTGGTGTCGCTGCTAGCAGTGGAGCAAGGGAGGAGAAGCAAGCGGAATGGGAAGAGATGGGCGATGGGGGCTCTGCCCCCCACCTCATTTATAGCAGGAGAAGGCCAACCAGCGCCCCCCAGGATCACAGGTAATGATGGTTTTTCTTGCATGTCGCAGGGACTTGTCAATTCGGGCAGTTGCCGAGGCAGCGTGGGGAAGCGGAGACGCCCACGTCCAATTAACCGCCACGCGTCGACCAAGGCCACAGGGTATTGGGGCCCGCGATGCTCCGCCCTTGACCTTTGGCTTCGCCTCGAAGCCAAGCCCGAGCGCTCCTTGGGTCCGGGGGCTACTGTCGGCGTTCTGGGAACGGGGGTCCCCAGACTTGCCTGCCTGCGGTCCACGGCGTGGCTCTGCTAGCAGGCCCATACGGCCCATCTTCATCAACAAGGCATTCAAGACCCTCGCGAGGGGGCAAGTCTCACGAGACGGACGACACAAGACCTCCTCAGGAGCGGCCTCGCCAGGCTGGCTCGCGAGGGGCGGAGAGATCAAGGCAAGGCAAACCTTGCGAGGTTCTCATGACGTGAGCCATGACGATCGAGACCAGGCGGGCGCCAGCGCGCGCAGTGTCCTTGTTTCCTCTTTGGTGCTAAGGAGGCAAGCGCAGGCGTGGAGTACCGAGGTGTCAAGCAAAGGTTTCCATATCAGTGCAACGAGACCAAGACCAGCAGGACGGCAAGACGGAGGTCACCATGGAGCCCAAGGCGGCGTCACCACCAGAGCCTTTTGCAGGCGAAGACTGCTTTTGTCAGGATAATCTGTACTAGCTGTCCCCTTTCAAATTGGCCGTTGTTGGCTCCCATCCCGCTCAATATTTGGGGAGAGGACCAGGGCCTCTATAAATAGGACTAGCCCCCACAGTAGCAAGGGTGATCTTCAGCTGTTCCTTAGCCACACACCGAGCAAAACAACACCTCAACCTCAGGAGGCTGTTCTTCCTCTTGTACTGTTCATCCTCCGCCCAAGAGGCAATCCACCACCACACTGGAGTAGGGTATTACACCACAATGGTGGCCCGAACCAGTATAAATCTTGTGTCCCTTGTGTTGCGAGTTCGTCGAGTTAGCCTTTGAGATCTCAGCGAAGCTAGGACGTGGATCGGTAGGGGGAGATCTTCGCGTGCACCCCAGTGTCCAAACCTTGAGGGTTTTGCCGGAACCCGACATCCGACAACGCTGACGGCCTGGGCCTACACCCGGTCGGTTTACCATTGTACCCCTGGGGGGTAGGCCTATATAAACCCCCCAGGGCACCCATGTAAAGGGTTTAGATCCTTAGGAAAACGCACACACGTAAATAAAGGAGAGAGCTAGTCTTGCCCTTCTTCCTCCTCTAGCAAACAGCTCAAGGAGCAACTTGTAGCTACTTGTTGAGATAGTGATCATGCGGAGACCCCGCAGAGCAGGACTAGGGGTGTTATCTCCTAGGAGAGCCCCGAACCTGGGTAAAGTTCGCCGGCGTACGTGTCTACACCTTATCCCGCTTCCTGGCACCGGCAATGTCTTACTATCCCCCACCATGATAAGCCACCCGTTGGCATATGTCGCACCAAAACCCCGACATTGCCACTTTGACGTTGGGCATCGCTTCCCTTCCGACGATAGTGGCCCCATCATACGCCATGTTCTCGTCTTTGGATCCAATCCCAACGTCCTTGGGATTGTTTGGAGAATGGTCGGGGCGAAATCCCTGGTCGTTTGGTGATGTTGGCAGCGGCAACACCTGCGGGTGCCATCCCCTTCTAGGAGGCGCTGCCACGGCCTTTTCTCTGTTCCCCTACTCGAGCACCGAGGGAAACCCCAGGTCCCGTTCCTCGAACCGTACGACGGAGACGCCATGACCATTGTTCCCCTTCATGAAAGCATCGTCTTGCTTGCTCGTGGCGTGTTTGGTACTAGATTCCGAGTTTTGAAACATCATCTTGGTTAGGGTTGTTTGTCTTGGATAAGGTAGTTTAGCGTTGTGTTGTAGCTTCTGTCTGGGACGAGCATCCCATGTCTCTCTACTCTGGGCACCATGTTTACGCCACCTCTGGTTGTGCCATGTGATGTACCCCCCTCCCTCATATGTTCTCACTTCAAATTCTTCTATCAATGAAAAATACACAAGCTATGCGTATTCTCCAAAAAAGGTGTCCACGTGTCCGTGAAGAAGGTTGACATGTCACGGGAGGGGGATTTGGGAGAGCCTCCAGCACCTAAACTTATGGGAGGACGAAGAAGAAAATGTAGTTTTGGATGAGAATCTAGAGGAACTAGAAAAGGGTGTAGATATCTTGGTGCTCGCAAAGGTTCCTCCCAAGGGTATTGTCTCGGCTCCAAGGCCTTTGAAGCTCCTTCATTCGGATCTCTCTGAGCCTCCATCCTATGATAGTGTCATTGTCGATGACTATTCAAGATACGAGTATTCTTTATTTCATCTAAGGATGAGAGACACTCATGAACTCAAGCAGGCTCAACACAAGTTCACTGGAGACATCTTGGCAATTAGAAGTGATGATAGAAAAACCCTAGCATTGATGGCTCGATATTTTGTCACTTTTATAAGAGGTTTTTGATGTGGTTTTCACCGGGGTTTTGATATTTCTCACATTTTTCTAACACTAATTCTTCAAGAAGAAGAAAACTTGTTTTTCCTATTGTTGTGCGGAGATATATATTTCTAAAAGGAAACCAATCACTATCCCATCAAGTGGAGCAACTTCCCTTTTGGTGAAGATCACAACAGGCTGTCCAGAGCGCAAGATGGTGTATGGTACGAGCGCACACGCTTGTACAATCTGCCATCAGCACCACCTCATCCAGAGGAATGACTTTTCATGGAAGGAGGAGTTGCATGAGAGACACAGAGTCGTCGCCACACCATCCAGAACAGAGAGAGAAGAGATCCAGAGAAGACGAACTGTCAGAGATCCATTTGTGCTAATCTTGAGATTGAGATACATTTAATTATTCATCTTGTTGTGGATCTTCATGATAATATTCATATAATTTCCTTTGTACTTATCTCTGTGATGTTTGGTTATCCCCCTCCTATGTGTGAGTAATTCCCCTAGGCATGGAGATATAGGGGATTGGTAAGATTCATTTGTGCCTATATATGTCGTCATTTGTGATTATAGCTTTATGATTGTTTAGTAAGTTGTGTATATGTGTTGCACATAATGCGTATTGTCCAATTTAAGGTCCCACGCAACATGATGTAAGATCTACACAGATAACACATATTGTTTAGCGAATCTATAACCTCCAGGTGGCCGGTTTATTTGTGCCTAATCTACTCGTTCGGGGAGAACTTATCTGCCAGATTATATTTCATGTTTTCTAGAGGAGTGATGAGCTTCATTAACAGAAGAAATATAAAAAGATCAAACTAGTGAGCTTAATACTTTGTTTGTAGACATGACAATCACTCAAAAAAGGGGAAAACTGAATGAGTATTGTGCTCCTTACATGGGCAAGATCCCTCATAGTGTATCCTACCAATTTCATTTCCGAGTATTCGACTGATCATGAATTAATCGATGAAGTGAAAAAAGCATGCCTTTTCAGGAGATGAAGAACAAGACCCTCAAGCACATCTAATGTTCTTTGATGCTCTTTGTGGTACTTTTAAAATTAAAGATGTGCCTAAAGAACAAAACTAAAGAAAGGTATAGCAGGCTTCCTTATTGTAGCATACCCAGTTGGAAGGCGTGTGGTGAGAAATCTTTGATCAAGTTTACCCCGCTCTCCGAAATAGCGAGTTGGGGGGGGGGCACTTAAACTCATTCGCACAAAAAACTCGATGAAAGCTCATACGAATCTTGGGGGAGATATCTAAACTTTTGAATCTTTGTCCTAACCATGGCTTCGCTGAATATGTTATACTCCATTTGTTTTATCACAAGATAGACGATGAATCTTGTCATTGGTGTAGGTGGAACATTTATGTCTTTAACCCGAAAAGGAGTTGATATAGAAGATCATGACTGCTAGAGAACAATGATATACTGCAGAACCCGCTAAGTTCTCAGGAAAAGTTTAATATGTTGAAGAGAAATTAAGAAAAGTAACCCAAGAAAAAGGCAAACCTATTGAGCAAGTTAAATAAGAATGATCAGCCATTTGAAAAAGTATTACACGCGACATAATAAGAAACGGGCAGAGTACCAGACATGACATAATAATAAGAAACAACCAAAGTTTCACGATGAAGAAGAACATAAATAGGGCTGTGACATTGTTTTGGGAACGTTGTGGTACTTCCTTAAGATGTAACTCATCACTCCATCGAGGTCTTGTTGCTTGTCTTCAAGAGTAGAAACTTTCTCATCTTGTTCCTTCTTTAGAGCTTCAATTTCTTCTTGATGCTTTCTTTTGAGCTCTTCGATTTCTTGTTGTAGCGATACCATTCTTTCATTCACCTCTTGTTGATACTTATTAGCTGCCGATCTCACAACTAGCTCCTGATACGCCTCAACTGCATCTATTATTTTTTATTGTTCCATGCTATTATATTATCTGTTTTGGATGTTTTATATGCATTAATATGCTATTTTATATGATTTTGGGACTAACCTATTAACCTAGAGCCAAGTGCTAGTTTCTGTTTCTTCCTTGTTTTAGAGTTTCGCAGAAAAGGAATACCAAACGGAATAAAACTTTCGCGATGATTTTTCTTGGACCAGAAGACACCCAGGAGAGTTAGAGTGCAGGTCAGAAGAGCCACGAGGCAGCCACAAGGGTGGAGGGCGCGCCCCCTCATACGTCTGCAATGTATCTATAATTTATGAAGTATTAATGCCATTATATTATCATTCTTAGATTTTTACAATCATTTTATAGCAACTTTATATCATTTTTTGAGACTAACCTATTGACCCGGTGCCCAGTGCCAGTTGCTATTTTTTGCTTGTTTTTTACATCGCATGAAATCAATATCAAACGGAGTCCAAACACCGCAAAACTTTTTGTGGATTTTTTATGGACCAGAAGACCACCAATGGGCTAGAGCAGCACCTGGGGGGTGCCCCGAGGGGGGCACAACCCACCAGGGCGCGGCTGGGGGCCCAGGCATGCCCAGGTGGGATGTGCCCACCTCGGTGGCCTCCCGCACCCCCTCTTTACCCTATAAAATCACGAATCTTCCAAAAACCCTTGGGGTTAACCTAGATCAGAAGTTCCCTCGCCGCAAGGCTCTGTAGCCACCGAAAACCAATCTAGACCCTTTCTGGCACCCTGCCGGAGGGGGGAATCATCACCAGTGGCCATCTTCATCATCCCGACTTTCACCACAATGAGGAGGGAGTAGTCCACCCTCGGGGCTGAGGGTTTGTACCAGTAGCTATGTGTTTAATGTCTCTCTCTCTCATGTTCTTGAGATGTCACGATCTTGATGTATCGCGGGCTTTGTTAATATAGTCGGATCATTTGGTGTTTTCCCCTCTCTATCTTGTTGTGATGAATTGAGTTTTTCCCTTTGAGATTTTGTTGTTATCGAATTGAATACTTTTATGGATTTGAGAACACTTGATATATGTCTTGCAATTGAATACTGGTGGTGACAATGGGGTATCATATTGATTCACTTGATATATGTTTTGGCACTCAACTCGCAGATTCCCGAGGCCTAGGGTTCGTACTTTCACTAGTGCAACCTGTCAACAATGCTAATATAATTGGATCATATAACAATCCCACAAAGTGCGATGAAGAATAGCTCCAAAGTTCCTATCTAGCGGAGAACATAAGAATAATTTTTTTGTAGGGTACGAAACCACCTCAAAGCTATTCTTCACCGCTTTGTAGGGTACGAAACCACCTCAAAGTTCCTAGTGAAAGAATAGCTTTGAGGTGCTTTCGTACCCTACAAAAATTTATTTGTTCTCCGCTAGATAGGAGCTTTGGAGTTATTCTTCATGGCACTTTGTGGGATTGTTATATGATCCAATTATATTGGCATTGTTGACAGGTTGCACTAGTGAAAGTACGAACCCTAGGCCTCATTTTCAAGCATTGCAATACCGTTTTTGTGCCCGTTTACTATTTGCTACCTTGTTTTATTTATTTATTCAGATTATAAAAATATATTTCTACCATCAATATTACACTTTTGTCACCATCTCTTCGCCGAACTAGTGCACCTATACAATTTGCCATTGTATTGGGTGTGCTGGGGACATAAGAGATTTCTTGTGTTTGATTGCAGGGTCATTTGAGAGAGACCATCTTCATCCTACACCTCTCACGGATTGATAAACCTTAGGTCATCCACTTGAGGGAAAATTGCTACTGTCCTACAAAACTCTACGCTTGGAGGCCCAACAGGTGTCTACAAGAATGAAGTTGCGTAGTAGACATCACCCCCAACCTTGTGGGCCCCTTAGTGGCCTCCTGACCTAGATCTTCCTCCTATATATACTCTTATACCCCAAAACTACCAGGGGAGCGACGAAACCACTTTTCCACCGCCACAACCTTCTGTACCCATGAGATCCCATCTTGGGGCCTTTTCCGGCATCCTGCTGGAGGGGGATTCGATTACGGAGGGATTCTATGTCAACACCATTGCCTCTCCGATGAAGCGTGAGTAGTTTACCTCAGACCTACGTGTCCATAGCTAGTAGCTAGGTGGATTCTTCTCTCTCTTTAATTCTCAATACAAAGCTCTCCTTGATGTTTGATACGTCTCCATCGTATCTACTTTTCCAAATACTTTTGCCCTTGTTTTGGACTCTAACTTGCATGATTTGAATGGAACTAACCCGGACTGACGCTATTTTTAGCCGAATTGCCATGGTGTTATTTTTGTGCAGAAATAAAAGTTCTTGGAATGACCTGAAACTTCACGGAGAATATTTTTGGAATATATAAAAAATACTGGCGAAAGAATCAAGGCCAGGGGGCCCACACCCTGTCCACGAGGGTGGGGGCGCGCCCCCTGCCTCGTGGGCCCCCTCGTGCTCCACCGACCTCAACTCCAACTCCATATATTCACGTTCGGGGAGAAAAAAATCAGAGAGAAGAATTCATCACGTTTTACGATATGGAGCCGCCGCCAAGCCCTAATCTCTCTCGGAAGGGCTGATCTGGAGTCCGTTCGGGGCTCTGGAGAGGGGAATCCATCGCCGTCGTCATCATCAACCTTCCTCCATCACCAATTTCATGATGCTCACCGCCGTGCGTGAGTAATTCCATCGTAGGCTTGCTGGACGGTGATGGGTTGGATGAGATTTATCATGTAATCGAGTTAGTTTTGTTAGGGTTTGATCCCTAGTATCCATTATGTTCTGAGATTGATGTTGCTATGACTTTGCTATGCTTAATGCTTGTTACTAGGGCCCGAGTGCCATGATTTCAGATCTAAACCTATTATGTTTTCATGAATATATGTGAGTTCTTTATCCTATCTTGCAAGTCCAGAGTCACCTATTATGTGTTATGATCCATTAACCCTGAAGTGACAATAATCGGGATCCTTATCGGTGATGACCGTAGTTTGAGGAGTTCATGTATTCACTAAGTGTTAATGCTTTGGTCCGGTACTCTATTAAAAGGAGGCCTTAATATCGCTTAGTTTCCATTAGGACCCCGCTGCCATGGGAGGGTAGGACAAAAGATGTCATGCAAGTTCTTTTCCATAAGCACGTACGACTATATTCGGAATACATGCCTACATTACATTAATGAACCGGAGCTAGTTCTGTGTCACCCTATGTTATAACCGTTGCATGAGGAATCGCATCCGGCATAATTCTCCATCACCAATCCAATGCCTACGAGCTTTTCACATATTGCTCTTTGCTTAGTTACTTTACCGTTGCCACTTTTACAATTACTACAAAGCTGCTACTGTTACTTTTGCCACCGTTACCATTACTTCCATACTACTTTGCTACTAAATACTTTGCTGCAGATACCAGGTGTGGTTGAATTAACAACTCAACTGCTAATACTTGATAATATTCTTTGGCTCCCCTTGTGTCGAATCAATAAATTTGGGCTGAATACTCTACCCTCGAAAACTGTTGCGATCCCCTATACTTGTGGGTTATCAAGACTATTTTCTGGCGCTGTTGCCGGGGAGCTTAGCTCTATTCTTTGAGTCACTTGGGATTTATATCTGCTGGTCACTATGAGGAACTTGAAAGACGAAAGAACTAAGATTTTTCCCTCAACTACGAGGCGAGGTAAGGAACTGCCATCTAGCTCTGCACTTGATTCACCTTCTGTTTTGAGTAAGCTTGTGACACCTAAACTTGCTTCTGCTATTAATTCTGATATGTAGCATGTTATTGATGATGCAACTTCTGCTATGCATGATGCTTATGATGAAACTACTTCTATGCTTGATACTACTGTGCCATTAGGTGAATTTCTTGATGAAGAACTTGCTAGGGCTAGAGAGAATGAAATTATTGAAACTGATAATATTGATGAAAGTGATGATGAAGATTCTCCCCCTAGATATGAATTGCCTGTTGTGCCTGAGGGTTATGTTATGGATGAAGAAACTGCTAGAGACTTTCTGTCTTGCAATGATAGATATGATCTTAAGAAACTGTTAGTTAAGCTGAAAGAAAAATCTTTGAATGCTAGAATGAAATATGACCCTGCTTTTGCTACTTCACCTATCTGTATTTCCGATAAGGATTATGATTTCTCTGTCGACCCTGGGATAATTACTTTGGTTGAACCTGATCCTTTTTATGGCTATGAATCTGAAACTGTTGTGGCACATCTTACTAAATTAAATGATATAGCCACCCTATTCACTAATGATGAGAAAACTCGTTACTACTATATCCTTAAATTATTTCCGTTCTCATTAAAGGGTGATGCTAAAACATGGTTTAATTCTCTTGATCCTGGTTGTGTGCGTAGTCCCCAGGATATGATTTATTACTTCTCTGCTAAATATTTCCCCGCTCATAAGAAACAAGCTGCTTTAAGGGAAATATACTTTTGTGCAAATTGAAGAAGATAGTCTCCCACAAGCTTGGGGGAGGCTTCTCCAATTACTTAATGCTTTGCCTGATCATCCTCTCAAGAAAAATGAAATACTTGATATCTTTTATAATGGACTAATCGATGCTTCCAGAGACCACCTGGATAGTTGTGCTGGTTGTGTTTTCAGGGAAAGAACTGTTGATCAAGCTGACTTGCTATTGAATAATATGTTGACTAATGAAAATAATTGGACACTTCCTAAACCTACTCCTAAGCCAACTCCAGAGAAAAGGGGTATTCTATTTCTCAGTCCTGAAGATATGCAAGAGGCAAAGAAATCTACGAAAGAAAAGGGTATTAAAGCTGAAGATGTTAAGAATTTACCACCTATTGAAGAAATACATGGTCTTGATAACCCGACACAGGTAGTGAAGGTAAATTCTCTCTATAGATTTGATGAAGGTGATATTCCTTGTTATAAGTCTGCTAGCCAATGCTTAGATGAGTTTGATAATTTTATTGTTAAACAAGAAAACTTCAATGCTTATGTTGGTAGACAATTGAAACGAAATGCTTATATGATTGAACACTTGAGTGATTATATGTCTAGAGTTAAAGGTGACCTTAAACTTATTAGTAAACATGCTTCTATGGTTACCACTCAAGTAGAACAAGTGCTTAAGGCACAAGATGATTTGCTCAATGATTTAAATAATAAGAAAAATGATAATGCTGTTAGAGTTATGACTAGAGGAGGTAAAATGACTTAGGAACGTTTGTATCCTAAGGGCCACCCCAAGAGAATTGAGCAAGATTCTCAGAGAACTAATGTTGATGCACCTAGTCTTTCTAAAAAGAAGAAAAAGAAAAATGATAGGACTTTGCATGCTTCTAGTAAACCTGTTGTTGATACACCTGAGAATCCCAATGATATTTCTATTTCTGATGCTGAAACACAATCTGGTAATGAACATGAACCTAGTGATAATGTTAATGATGATGTTCATATTGATGCTCAACTTAGCAATAATAATGATGTAGAGATTGAACCTGTTGTTGATCTTGATAACCCACAATCAAAGAATCAACGTTATGATAAGAGAGACTTTGTTGCTAGGAAGCACGGTAAAGAAAGAGAACCATGGGTTCAGAAACCCATGCCTTTTCCTCCTAAACCATTCAAGAAAAAGGATGATGAGGATTTTGAGCGCTTTGCTGAAATGATTAGACCTATCTTTTTGCGTATGCGTTTGACTGATATGCTTAAAATGAATCCTTATGCTAAGTATATGAAAGATATTGTTACAAATAAAAGAAATATACCGGAAGCTGAAATTTCCACCATGCTTGCTAATTATACTTTTAAAGGTGGGATACCTAAGAAACTAGGAGATCCAGGGGTACCAACTATACCATGCTCCATTAAAAGAAACTATGTTAAAAAGCTTTATGTGATCTTGGAGCCGGTGTTAGTGTTATGCCTCTCTCTTTATATCCTAGAATTGATTTGAATAAGTTGACACCTACTGAAATGTCTTTGCAAATGGCTGATAAATCAACTGCTGTACCTGTCGGTATTTGTGAGGATGTGCCTGTTGTGGTTGCAAACATTACTATTTTAACGGACTTTGTTATTCTTGATATTCCCGAGGATGATAGTATGTCGATTATCCTTGGTAGACCCTTTTTGAATACTGCAGGGGCTGTTATTGATTGCAACAAAGGCAATGTCACTTTTCATGTTAATGTTAATGAGCATACGGTACACTTTCCGAGGAAACAACCTCAAGTCCACAATATCAATTCTATTGGAAAAACTCCATCGATTACTATTGGAGGTTTTGAATTTCCTTGTCCTTCTGTCAAGAAGAAATATGATATTCTTATTATTGGGGACGTGCATATCCCCGTTGAGGTAACCTAGTGCTATTCGAAAATTCTCCAGTTCCATGCAATTCGGAATGAGTTTGTTAACAAGACTTGATCAACCTTGTTAGTGGATTCCTTTTGATGAGCATGAGATGGATGAAGTTAGAAAGCTCAACCTTCTGTACCCTCCTTTTACTTTCTGTTATTTAGATTAAATAAAGCAAAAATAGTATTCTCTGTCTGTTTTCTGAATTATCCTTGCAATAAAAAATACCCCGAAAATAAAAGTTCTCCAAATTCCCCAAAAATGAAATATGATTTTTCTAGAATATTTAAGAATATCTGGCACTGAGAACACATCAGGGGGAGCCAGCACCTAGCCACGAGGGTCCTGGGCGCCCCCCTGCCTCATGGGCCCCACGTGGCCCCCACAACTTATTGCAGCACTCATACACTTCGTCTTCCTCCAGAAAAAATCACCACCTAGCTCAAACCCGTGTTCTAGCTCGTTTTGCTACGATTTTCGATCTCCTTGCTCAAAGCTCCACTCACAAAACTACTTTGGGGGATTGTTCTTCGGTATGTGACTCCTCTAATGGTCCAATTAGTTTTTGTTCTAGTGCTTTATTTATTGCAAATTTTTTGCTGCTTAGGAGACCCTGCTCTTGAGCTTGCATGTCAAATTTATATCGTCCCAAGTAGTTCTAATGCATGATTTAGTCTCTAGGCACTTGTGGGAGTAGTTGCTATCAATTTTGTTGAGTTTGATTCACTTTTATTTTGAGTTACTAAAATTTTCAGAAATTTTTCAGAGGAAGAAATATGTTTAGGAAAATGTACCAAGGTGGTTCTTCAAGGAAGCAAGGACCCAGGCCCGCAATACGTGAGCCGGACCATGAACTACCAAGAGAAGCTCAAGTGCGGCCTTTAGAATGGCCGTCAGAAGATTTCATGGTCCAAGCAGGAATTAAGGAGGAATTTGACGCATATGTGCGTAATGCTAAACTCGAGGGCTTCATGCTAGATAAGTACCCTCAGTATTATTACCTAACTGATTCCTTTGTGAGAAGGTTCAAATTTACATCTTCACGCAATTCTCACACTGTCCTATTGGATCTCTATGGTAAATCTTATACCATGGTCCTTGAAGATTTTAATACTGCTTGTAAACTCCCGCAATGGGGTAGTGCTAGTGAACCTCGCAAATCTCAGTTTAAAGATTTTCTTGCTAGTATCACTGTGGGGGAATCTAGAGAGATAACACAAGCTATCATAGGGAGCATTCATTTTCCTGCTATACGTTATTTTGCTCTCTTTATAGGAAGATGTATTAACGGTAAGGACGAGGCATGTCAGATGTGTGTCCCGGATCTTAGTGTTCTCAAGAGTATTGTATTAGGAGATAAAAAATATAACTTTGGGGGCCATCGTTGCACGTAGGTTGCATAATAACAGTACTAATGGAGATTTGTTCGGTGGAATTTACGCAACCCGTTTAGCTAATTATCTTGAGATACCCATACATGAAAATGGTATGGAATTGCCTCCTGCTTATTTAGATTATAATGCTATGGTTCGTCATCAGTTTGTTGAGAGGAACGAACAGCTCCTCCAGTACCGGCTAATCTTTGACATACGTTGCACTGTCCATGTTGCTCTCCCTGCTCCTGGTTTCTTTTACTTTCAGGCAAAAAGGAGATATATTATAACTAGGGAAGAGGCGAATGAGTACGAAAGGAGGACAAAGGCAGCTCACCTCCAAGCTGCAGCTCATGAGGCAATAGCTGCTGCATCTCAGTACGACCCCAGCTACAACTTTCATCCTTGGGCGTAGACCAACTTAGGCCAAAAGCCTAAGCTTGGGGGAGTACGTATTTCTCACCGACATTACATTCATGTTCACACACTCATTCTAGTTGTCGGTGCTCATACTTTTTCATTGTATTATCGATGCTAGTTTATTTTATTTTCTAGTCTTCTTCTTGTGTGTTTGAAAAACCTTAAGAAAAAACAAAAAAATAGTTGTAGCTTTTAGCTAGTTTAATTGCCATGCCTGTAGTAGTAATAATTAAAAGAAAACCCAAAAAGATTTATTGTTCTTCTTTTGCTTGTTGGGAGCTTTCCTGTGTAAATAGTTTTATTTCTTTTCTTTTCTCTGGGTGTCGAGAGGAGAAGACCATAATGAAAATGTTAAGTGGCTCTTATATGCATTATTGTTGATTTAACAAAGAGCCCATATTACCTTGTCTTCTCCTTTGTATCAGATGCTTGCAGATTCCAACTTAGTCCAATGCACGTGCACTATTATTATTATACACACCGTTCGGTTGTGCAAGTGAAAGGCAATAATGACGATATATGATGGACTGATTGAGATGAGAAAAGCCGGTATGAACTTGACCTCTCTTGTTTTTGTAAATATGATTAGTTCATCGTTCCTGATTCAGCCTATTATGAATGAAACATGTTTGCAATGACAATTAGAGATTATAGTTGCTTATGCCATGCTTAATTAGCTAGGAGTTTATAATGGTTTACCTTGCGTGCCAACATGCTATTAAAATGGTTGTGATGTGGTATGATAGGGTGGTATCCTCCTTTGAATGATTCGAGTGACTTAACTTGGCACATGTTCACGCATGTAGTTGAAACAAAATCAACATAGCCTCCACAATATTTATGTTCATGGTGGATTATATCCTACTCATGCTTGAACTCAATAATTATTAATTTTAATGCATGTTCATGACTGTTGTCGCTCTCTAGTTGGTCGCTTCCCAGTCTTTTTCTAGCCTTCACTTGTACTAAGCGGGAATACTGCTTGTGCATCCACTTCCATAAACCCCAAAGTTATTCCATATGAGTCCACTATACCTTCCTATATGCGGTATCTATCTGCCATTCCAAGTAAATTTGTATGTGCCAAACTCTAAACCTTCAAATAAAATTCTGTTTTGTATGCTCGAATAGCTCATGTATCAACTAGGGTTATCTGTATATTCCATGCTAGGCGGGTTATTCTCAAGAGGAGTGGACTCCGCTCCTCATTCACGAGAAAATGGCTGGTCACCGGGATGCCCAGTCCCATGCTCAAATCAAATCAAAATAATTGCAAACAAAACTCCCGCAGGACTGTTGCTAGTTGGAGGCACCCATTGTTTCGGGCCAGCCATGGATTGATGCTTGTTGGTGGTGGGGGAGTATAAACTTTACCATTCTGTTTGGGAACCGCCTATAATGTGTGTAGCATGGAAGATATCGAGATCTCTCGGTTGTTATGTTGACAATGAAAGTATGCCACTCAAAATATCATTCATCTCTTCTTTAAAATCGAGCTCTGGCACCTCTACAAATCCCAGCTTCCCTCTGCGAAGGGCCTATCTATTTACTTTTATGTTGAGTCGTCATCCTCTTATTAAAAAGCACCAGCTGGAGAGCACCGCTGTCATTTGCATGCATTGCTATTAGTTTATATTGAGTATGACTGGATTTCTTTTACCATGAATTACAATGTTTAGTCAGTCCTTGATCTTCAAAAGGTGCTCTGCATTTATGTTTTGTAGTCTCAGAAAGGGCTAGCGAGATACCATCTTGTTATATCATATTATGACTGTTTTGAGAAAGTGTTGTCATCCTAGATTTATTATTATTGCTCGCTAGCTGATTATGTCATGTATATGAGTAAATATGAGACCTAAGTGTTATTGTGAATATGGTTAGTTCATAATCTTTGCTGAAAACTTGAATGCTGGCTTTACATATTTACAACAACAAGAGCAAACAGAGTTTGTAAATGTTTTTCTTTATCACTTTCAGTTTATCAACTGAATAGCTTGAGGACAAGCAAAGGTTTAAGCTTGGGGGAGTTGATACGTCTCCATCGTATCTACTTTTCCAAACACTTCTGCCCTTGTTTTGGACTCCAACTTGCATCACTTGAATGGAACTAACCCGGACTGACGCTGTTTTCAGCAGAATTGCCATGGTGTTATTTTTGTGCAGAAATAAAATTTCTCGGAATGACCTGAAACTTCACGGGGAATATTTTTGGAATATATAAAAAATACTAGCGAAAGAATCAAGGCCAGGGGGCCCACACCATGTCCACGAGGGTGGGGGGCGCGCCTACCCCCCTGGGCGCGTCCCCCTGCCTCATGGGCTCCCTGGTGCTCCACCGACCTCAACTCCAACTCCATATATTCACGTTCGGGGAGAAAAAAATCAGAGAGAAAGATTCATCACGTTTTACGATACGGAGCCACCGCCAAGCCCTAATCTCTCTCGGGAGGGCTGATCTGGAGTCCGTTCGGGGCTCCGGAGAGGGGAATCCGTCACCGTCGTCATCATGAACCTTCCTCCATCACCAATTTCATGATGCTCACCGCCATGCGTGAGTAATTCCATCGTAGGCTTGCTGGACGGTGATGGGTTGGATGAGATTTATCATGTAATCGAGTTAGTTTTGTTAGGGTTTGATCCCTAGTATCCATTATGTTCTGAGATTGATATTGCTATGACTTTGCTGTGCTTAATGCTTGTCACTAGGGCCCGAGTGCCATGATTTCAGATCTGAACCTATTATGCTTTCATGAATATATGTGAGTTCTTGATCCTATCTTGCAAGTCCATAGTCACCTATTATGTGTTATGATCCGTTAACCCCGAAGTGACAATAATCGGGATCCTTACCGGTGATGACCGTAGTTTGAGGTTCATGTTTTCACTAAGTGTTAATGCTTTGATCCAGTACTCTATTAAAAGGAGGCCAATATCCCTTAGTTTCCATTAGGACCCCGCTGCCACGGGAGGGTAGGACAAAAGATGTCATGCAAGTTCTTTTCCATATGCATGTGTGACTATATTCGGAATACATGCCTACATTACATTAATGAACTGGAGCTAGTTCTGTGTCACCCTATGTTATAACCGTTGCATGAGGAATCGCATCCGGCATAATTCTCCATCACCGATCCAATGCCTACGAGCTTTTAAAATATTGCTCTTTGCTTAGTTACTTTACCGTTGCCACTGTTACAATTACTACAAAGCTGCTACTGTTACTTTTGCCACCGTTACCGTTACTTCCATACTACTTTGCTACTAAATACTTTGCTGCAGATATTAAGTTTTCCAGGTGTGGTTGAATTGACAACTCAACTGCTAATACTTGAGAATATTCTTTGGCTCCCCTTGTGTCGAATCAATAAATTTGGGTTGAATACTCTACCCTAGAAAACTGTTGCGATCCCCTATACTCGTGGGTTATCAATGTTCTTGGAGATCTGTTCAATGTAATACTCTTTTGTGGTGTGTTTACCAAGATCCGATGAATTGTGGATTTATGATCAACTTATCTATGAATATTATTTGAATCTCCTCTAAATTCTTTTATGCATGATTTGATATCTTCGCAAGTCTCTTCGAACTATCGATTTGGATTGGCCAACTAGATTGGTTTTTCTTGCAATGGGAGAAGTGCTTAGCTTTGGGTTCAATCTTGCGGTACTCGATCCTAGTGACAGAAGGTGAACCGACACGTATTGTATTAATGCCATCGAGGATAAAAAGATGGGATTTTCATCATATTGCTTGAGTTAATTCCTCTACATCATGTCATCTTGCTTAAGGCATTACTCCGTTCTTTATGAACTTAATACTCTAGATGCATGCTGGATAGCGGTCGATGTGTGGAGTAATAGTAGTAGATGCAGAATCGTTTCGGTCTACTTGACACGGACGTGATGCCTATGTTCATGATCATTGCCTTAGATATCGTCATAACTTTGCGCTTTTCTATCAATTGCTCTGCAGTAATTTGTTCACCCACCATAATATTTTTCTATCTTGAGAGAAGCCTCTAGTGAAACCTATGGCCGCCGAGTCTATTTTCCATCATATAAGTTTCTGATCTACAATTCTAGTTTCCTATTTACTTTCTTTTGCGATATTTTACTTTCCGTTCCATAAACCAAAAATACCAAAAATATTACTTTACCGTTTATCCATCTCTATCAGATCTCACTTTGCGAATAATCGTGAAGGGATTGACAACCCCTTTGTCGCGTTGGGTGCAAGTTGGTGTTTGTTTGTGTAGGTATTCGGTGGCTTGTTGTGTTGTCTCCTACTGGATTGATACCTTGGTTCTCAAAACTGAGGGGAATAGTTACGCTACTTTGCTGCATCACCCTTCCCTCTTCAAGGAAAAAACCAACGCAAGCTCAAGAGGTAGCAGCTCCTAGGACGCAATCCTTTGTTTGAGCTCTCTCAATCATTCATGAGAGGTTGCTTTCTGCCTGGAGGTAGATGACACCCCCATGCTTGCAAGGAACGTGCTCGACTTGCTCTTGCACCTAAGAACCTATGCAATAATCTACATATCTGTTTTTGGTGGCTCATCTTCTACTGGACTTTTTATTTTTGCATTTCTCCATTTTAGTGTGTGATATGATTGAAGTGTTGTTAGTACAGTGTTAGAAACATAATATTTTGGGTGGCACATGTTGGAAATATGCCCTAGAGGCAATAATATTCCAGGATCATAGCAGTTATAGCATGGAATATAAACTCTTAACTATGAATAACTGCTATGATCCTGGAATATGCGATTCAGTGGAATATGCGATTCAGTGGAAAACTCGTATGCACGCGTGGAATGATGAACGGTAAACAATAGGTTCCCGGTCTCGCCTCTAAGACTGGCTCAAGTGTTGTTGGTGATCATATTTCCAGATCTTAGGATATTGTTAATTGTAACGATAGTCCTAAAATAACATTGAGGGTATGACGTTAGAAGAACAATCATATTGAATCTACCCAATACTTGTCTATTATACTATGTGATCATATCGTCTAAAATCATCTATTATAACACGGAGTGTTAGCATGTGTTTTAGTTTCCCAGACCACGAGAGTGTCTCGGTCACTTCCTACTAGACTGTGGGCTTTGGGGCAAACGTCATTTGTAACAAGGTGATCATAACGACAACTTTCAGGCTCATCGAAAAGTTTGACAAGTGACCGGACAGCTCAAGAGCGGGATTTGCTCCTCCGACGATGGAGAGATATTCTTAGGGCCCTCTTTGTGTGACGTCATCCATCATCGTCTGTCCAGACACATGTGACTATGTCATGGGGATGCCGGAACACGTGAACGAGAAGAATAAAACCGGTAACGGGAGCAACGATATAGTGAGCATGGTGATGACTCAGGAGGATACCGATGCACATCGGGTTTTGTAAAGTATCATGAAGCAAAGGGAACTTCACATGATAACCAAAGGTTCACTCGAATATCATTCGTGTAATCATAGGGACCGATATGGATGTCCACGGTTCCGATATCTGTCATTGAACGAAGGGGTTTTGTTCATGTCTATGGTTACCGAACCTACAGGGTCACATGCTTAAGGTAATCATGATCTGCTAAGGATTGATAGGACGGGAGTGATGAGAATATATTTGTGGAATTGTTTCATTAGTATCCAGAATAGTTCCAAGAGGTTTCGGAAGCGTTTCGGGGTCACCGGAAGGGTTTCGGTGAATATCGGGTAATACCGGGTATTACCGATTAATATATCAAATGTTCCTGGGGATGTTAAATTATATATATAATGGTCGGAAAATGTTTAGAACAAATATATATTTAATTTAATATCAATGGGCCTAATAAGGCCAAGAGGTGGAAGGAAACTTGGGCCATGAAGGGCCCAGTGGAGGTGGCGCCCCCCTCCTATTGAGGGGGGGGGGGCAAATCCTGCTTCAGGTGGGAGTTGAACTCCCCCTCATTGTTGGCGCACCAAGGGAGGCTTTCCTCCCTTGGTGGTTGCCCTCTCCTCCCCTCCTAACCTATATATACTAGAGGATTTCTCCCTATTGACACATAAGTTTTGGAGCCTCCTCTAGTTGATCTAGTTCTAGTTCTTGTTGGTCCTAGTTGACTAATTAGAGCTAGCCCTAGCCTCCTCTAATCCTCATAATTAGAAGCCCCGTGTGGTTCTAATCTCGTCTCTATAATTCTCCGGCGACGGTTAAGCTCTGGATAGCGAAGCGCTGCCGGATCGTGAAGACCGTATGCTTGCAACCAAGTAGAGAGGTCGTTCTTTCGGTCTTCTGTTCGAGGGATTGTTCATGGGTGGTTCGCGGGATCGTCATCAATGTTTGAGGGACTTCAAGTACGATCTACACCAACTCGTCTACTTCCGCTGCACACCCGGAGTCGGTAACGATTGTTGATCACAACCCGTTATGTATCATCCTATTGTTCTTGGGTGTTCGTAGGGCGATCTTTTTTTGTTTTCTACTACGTTTCCCAACAGCACATTATATGTGAACTGCAAATATTACAGAATGCTTAGTGTGCTATTCGTGCATCCGCACTCATCGTATCATTCGTCTTTCTGTTGTAGGTTGCTTTTAAAAATTCAAGCGGTGGTGGTTTCTTATTTTCTTTTGTAGCAAATACATGAGACATGACATAATGAAGGTTCGGGAGGGTGCGGTTTGGGATGTGGTCGTCGAACAATGGGGACAGGGGGCTAGGGATTCGAGGGATGGATTTTTTTTTCACAACATCATGTACTACATGGTGTTTTGAAAAAAAATGCATGCAAGTGGCCCATGTGTCCTTGATTTATTCCTTAGTGTGGTGATCAAAGTGAATTTTGAGGACAAGTCCAATGACCGCCCAATGAATTTCACTCCGCTGCTCCTCTGTTGGAACATACTGCTTTGCGAAGAAGGCCC
Organism: Triticum aestivum; assembly: GCF_018294505.1. Taxonomy (NCBI): domain Eukaryota; kingdom Viridiplantae; phylum Streptophyta; class Magnoliopsida; order Poales; family Poaceae; genus Triticum; species Triticum aestivum. The sequence goes on from NC_057808.1 coordinate 278,071,080, forward strand.
CAGAACTATATTGAAATTAAGTTGTGGTACAACTCACACCTGAAAGAAAGGAAAATACAAACAGGTCCCTGGGAACCAATTGATCACACATACCAGCGCGGGATGAGGGTGTGCCGCTCCCCCCCCCGCAGCCAGCGAGCAACCTTGGATGAGCGCACATATTAATGACAGACGGGAAGTCTCGACCTTCGATCCAAACAGACCAGCATGTCTGAGAGATGATGAATCAACAATGCAACACCACATGTACCGGTTTGTAGCTCTCAAGCATGTCGAGACACTGCAATCAGCTAAATCTAATAGATCCGAAGCCCGGTAGCAAGCCCGAACAACCAGACACTAAGATCCACCACTGAAGACGACGAGAACCTAACCCTCGGGAAGAGATCTGGCGTATTATTCTCCCTTCCATCGCCACCACCGGAGTCGAAGAGATGGACAACAGATACTACACCTAGGCTAGAAGGAACTACCCTACTATACATAGATTCACCCGGCCAGACCGACGTCCTCTGTCATCCAGAGAAGAGGACGACACACATCTGGCCGGTGAAAATGGGATCCCTTTTTGTTCGACTGGGAAACCACAAGTGAAACCTCTCTAGGGCATGTACAATGATGGCATATGGATAGAGATGCCCCATGAGAAAAAGTAGTTTGAGGCAATTACATTGATTTTTCCTTCCCAACTCAAGCTACTACTGGTGGGCCTGATCAGAAATAGAAAGTAGAAACTTTAATACATCTGCATCTCTATTCCTCACTTCAACTTTTCAGCTTTTTACATCCGACCACACTTTTTCTCCCCAACACTACTGCAGGATGTTGCTAACGCAACACTACGATCAGAGACCTTTGACGAAACTGTGTGCGATGCATTAATCGCAAACGATGATGTAAAAACCGTCAAAAAAGATGCAAAACGTTTGCGATGAAGGATACATCAAACATGGTTCATATTTTAGTTGCTTGTGCGATGCAGGGCATACGGTTCAGTTCAATGAAATGTTTGCGATGATGCAAACAAAAGAAACGGGCAGCCAGATGAAGGCGTGTGCGATGTACGGCATACAGTTCACTCGGATAAACTGTTTGTGATGAGGCGGAACAATAGAAATAGGCAGCCAGATGAAGGTGTGTGCGATATACGGCATACAATTCACTCGGATGAACTGTTTGCGTTGAGCCAAGAGAACAGAAATGGTTCAACTTAACGAGATGTGTGTGATACGCGGCAAACAGGTTTGTAGTCAGAAATGTGTGGGAAGACCGATAACAACACAGACGATTCCTATTAACAAGCCGTGTGTGTTATGAGCAAACGATTGCTGGTATACAATTGTTAGTGACTGATGAAATCATCACCGACAGGTTCCATTGTTTAGTCCGTGTGCGATGTGATTTGCTTTGTCTACAGAGCATCAACATATATACTTGAAAAGACAGCATTGCATAACCAAATTAAACATACAATTACACAAAGTGACTACACACATAACATTTCCACACACCAAAGTAAGCAATTACATGCATACTAAACTAGGAGAAACGAGGATCTAATCATCTACCTGTTGCGACGACGCTTGCCATTGCTCTGCTTCCAGCTGGATACCTGGCCGTTTTGGGGAAGGACGCGCTTGCTCATGTCAACGATCCGCCTGTACATCTCATAGCTTGTGTATGCCTCCTTGGTCGCGTACATGACGTGAGCTTTGTCAAGTTTCTCCATCCAGGCCGAGTGCTAGGCACACTTGTCCTTGTTGCAGGAATCCTTCATGTCTCTATAGTAGGGACCGATGATGGCCTCGGCGAGGTGAACCGGTGTGTCCTTCTCATGCTCGTTGCTGCCCAAGATCTTGTATTGGCCCTGGATGTTGACAAGATTCTGGCAAGCGATGCCCGAATTCTTGAGCGCCTTTACATCGTTGGTGATGTCCACTATAGCGAACATGTAGTGGGGGTTGTTGACAAACTAGGCGAAACGCTCGCAAGGCCTTGTGGCCAGGCAGTAGTGGTAGACGAGGACGTTATTGTGCATGCACATCTGGGCGACGACGAACTTGGGACAAGACCTAGCATGAGCGTGGGTGTACTCGAGATCGAACCTGACCACCTTGTACTTCTCCTCAGCAAGCAACAACTCCATGATGTGGATGGAGTGCTCCACCCAAACCGGGTTGTTGGTATACACCACCGAGAGCTTTGCGAACCTTCTATGGGTGTCCACCACGGCATGCATGGTGAACTCCTGCTCGTCGTCGGCAGTCGCTCGGAGCACCATTGGAGCCGCTCCCTCCGATGGGACACTTCAGCAGCATCCTCATACACTGACGGCTTTGAGGACTGAGAGCGGCGTCAAGGATGCAAGCGGAGAGAGAGGATTATGTGTGTGGCAAGGATGGGGGGTGCGGCCGCACGAGCGTGCCACTAATATGGAGTAGTGGGAGAGAGGCGAGCGGCGGTCGAACCGATGGCTCACCTCCCGGTGAGCCAGCGCACCAGACTACTGGCATGCCTACCATCATTTCACACAACTACTCGCACGCCTCCCGATGACACAGTGCAGCGGGCACGCCTCCCGTCAATTCACACACCTGCACGCACGCCTCCCGGTCTGCTTGCGCGGCAGACTTCTCGCATGTGTCCCGTCAACTCATGCCTGCTCGCACGGCACACGGGTCGTGTGGCAGCACGTATATTGTTTTTCTATTTTGATGATTAATGTTGTCGCTTTATTACTGAACCGAAGCATGGCACGTATCCATTGTTGGTCTAACGCCCATAGTTCGAATAAATAATCCGTTTGCGATATTGGTTCCCAATTATTAATAATATCCTGTTTGTAAGAAGATAAAGATTACATCAAAACTTGTCTCAAATTTGACCCCAAAAAATGTACAATGTCACTGTGTATTGGTGTCCATATGACAACACGATAAGTTTCATGAATTTCAAATAAGTTTTGGAGGTACTAGATTTTAAAAATCAAGATTCTCAATGTTTGAAATTTCTTGCATAGGGAGTAAACATATGCACCCAGTAAGACACATGTGTTTTTCCAATCCATTTAGGTGCACTATCACATGTGCATGTAGCCCAAATTTGATTTTTGCACATTATATCCCTAGAAAATCAATCAGTGTACTAAAACTTCTTAATGATCTCTGGTTTTTTTTTTCAAAATTAAAATGTCCCTCCTTTGGTAACATATGTTCACCGCGGAAAAATTTAACATGCATCGTAGTTGCAGTGGATGTGCAGTGTGTGTGTGTGTGTGTGGGTGGGTGGGTGGGTGTGTGTGTGTGCGCGCGCGCGTGCACGCGCGTCTGGGGTGGTGGTGGTGGCTGGCAGTACTACGAGTCGTGAGCCACCGTGTGGGTTGGCCGTATTGTGAGGCAGGTGCCACATCAGAGTCGTGAATTCGTTATTTAAAACATTACGACCCTTTCATACATACATGTTTTGGTCACATGTAGTCGGTGGTTGTCCTACACGACACCTCACTCGCGTGTGACGCTTTCTATGGGCCCGCAAGGTTGTCATCCATCACTTTGACCAACAGCCGGTAGAGAGGTTAATTTGACTAGCAAGGTAGAATCCTTTTTTGTTTGTGTTATGGTGGGAGTATATAGTATGCGTTGAAGAGGTGGGAGGGGACTACCATATATACTACGTATGCGTCTGTGCTCAGTGTCGGGACTTTTTGGTTTTCCGAGGCACATGGCACATCAAAGTTATGCATTTGGCTATTCAAAGATCACACAACACCTCTTTGGGCCACATGCATGCAGGCGGTGGTTATCCTAGGACACTCACGTGTGACGCTTCCACGAGGTCATCATTGATGCATGCATCACTTTGACCTACATCGGCAGAGGTTAATTAATTTCACCATCAAGGAGGATTCTTTTGGGTTGTATTACGGTAGGAGCATATAATATGCGTCGAAGAGGGGGAAGGGGACTAGCATATGTAGTACGCTTCATGAACCTCGCTCTATGTGGGGACTTCATGGTTTTCGAGGCATGTGCCACATCAAAGTTGTGCATTTTGGGTATTCAACATATGTTTGGCCCATCCTTACTTTGCCTCACAACGAAAGAGGTTAATTTGACTTAGGAGGGTTTTTTTGTTTGTATTATGGTATATAGGTCATGCTCTGGGATGACATGATACAATTTGAGCAATACATATGCATGTGTACGCATGAGTCCCTCTCCCATCGAGTCGAAGTGGCCAGTACCACGACACGTCATGAACCGATCTCGCTCCCTGTGGGGACTGCATGGTTTTCGACGCACGCGTGATGCAGCTTGAAGCTACGCCGGTATTTCCCCAAAGAGGAAGGGATGATGCAGCATAGCGACGGTAGGTATTTACCTCAGTGATGAGACCAAGGTTATCGAACCAGTAGGAGAACCAAGCAACAACACGTAAGCAGCGCCTGCACACAAATAACAAATACTCGCAACCCAACGTATTAAAGGGGTTGTCAATCCCTTTCGGGTAATGGCGCCAGAAATTGGCAAAACGGACGTGAATAAACTGTAGTAGATTGATAGATCGAACGCCAAATAAAATAAATAAGAATAAATTGCAGCAAGGTATTTTTGTATTTTTAGTTTAATATATCTGAAATTAAAAGCAAAGGAAAATAGATCGCAAAGGCAAATAATATGAGTAAGAGACCCGGGGGCCGTAGGTTTCACTAGTGGCTTCTCTCGAGAAAAATTGCAAATGGTGGGTAAACAAATTATTGTTGGGCAATTGATAGAACTTCAAATAATCATAACGATATCCAGGCAATGATCATTACATAGGCATCACGTCCAAGATTAGTAGACCGACTCCTACCTGCATCTACTACTATTACTCCACACATCGACCGCTATCTAGCATGCATCTAGTGTATTAAGTTCATTGAGAAACAAAGTAATGCAATAAGAACGATGACACGATGTAGACAAGATCTATTTATGTAGAAATAGACCCCCAACGTTTTATCCTTAGTAGCAATGATACATACGTGTCGGTTCCCCTTCTGTCACTGGGATCAAGCACCATAAGATCGAACCCACTACAAAGCACCTCTTCCCATTGGAAGATAAATAGATCAAGTTGGCCAAACAAAACCCAAAATCGGAGAAGAAATACGAGGCTATAAGCAATCATGCATATAAGAGATCAAAGAAACTCAAATAACTTTCATGGATATAAAAAGATAGATCTGATCATAAACTCAAAGTTCATCCGATCCAACAAACACACCGCAAAAAGAGTTACATCATATGGATCTCCAAGAGACCACTGTATTGAGAATCAAACGAGAGAGAGGAAGCCATCTAGCTACTAACTACGGACCCGAAGGTCTACAAATAACTACTCACGCATCAGAGGAGAGGCACCAATGGAAGTGGTGAACCCCTCCGTGATGGTGTCTAGATTGGATCTGGTGGTTCTGGACTCTGCAGCGGCTGGAATTGATTTTCATCGACTCCCCTAGGGTTTCTGGAGTATTGGGGTATTTATAGAGCAAAAAGGTGGTTCAGGGGGCACCCGAGGTGGGCACAACCCACCTGGGCGCGCCTGGGCCCCCAAGCGCGCCCTGGTGGGTTGTGCTCCCCTCGGAGCACCCCCTCTAGGTGCTTCTTCGGCCCACTGGATGTCTTCTGGTCCAAAAAAAATCTCCAAAAAGTTTCGCTGCGTTTGGACTCTGTTTGGTATTGATTTCCTGCGATGTAAAAAACATGCAGAAAATAGCAACTGGCACTTGCACTATGTCAATAGGTTAGTACAAAAAATTATACAAAATGACTATAAAATGATTAAAAAATATCCAAGATTGATAATATAACAGCATGGAACTGTAAAAAATTATAGATACGTTGGAGACGTATCATCATCCCCAAGCTTAATTCCTGCTCGTCCTCGAGTAGGTAAATGATAAAAACAGAATTTTTGATGTGGAATGCTGCCTAACATGTCATATCATATTATTTTCTTCATATCATGGACATTTGGACTTTTATATTGTTCGAAGCAATAGTCTAGTTTTGACATGATAACTTAAATACTCGAGCATATCAACAAGCAACCATGTCTGTCGGATCTGGGGTTCCGGCAAAACCCTTAAGGTTCGAACTCTCGGGTGCGCGCGAAGTTCTTTCCCTCCTACCGATCTACGCCCTAGCTCGCTAAGATCTCGCGGACGAACTCGACGAACTCGCAACACAGAAAGTCACGAGATTTATACTGGTTTGGGCCACCATTGTGGTGTAATACCCTACTCCAGTGTGGTGGTGGTGGATTGCCTCTTGGGCTGATAATGAACAGTACAAGGGGAAGAACAGCCACCTGAGGTTGAGGTGTTCTTGTGCTCGACGAACTTGTGTGGGTGAGATGCCTCTGAATGAGTTATCCCCTACGGTGGTGGATTGCTCTACTTATATAGGCCCTGGTCCTCTCCCCAAATATTGAGCGAGAAGGGAGCCAACAACGGCGGCCGATTTGAAAGGGGACAGCTAGTACAAGCTATCCTGACAAAAGCAGTCTTCGCCTGCGAAAGGGCTCTGGCGATGACGTTGTCTTGGGCTCCATGGTGACCTCCATCCTGCTGGCCTACTGGTCTTGGGCTCGTTGCACTGATATGGAAACCTTTGCCTGATGCCTCGGTACTCCGTGCCTGCGCTTGCCCCCTTGGCACCAAAGAGGAAACAAGGGCGTTGCGCGCACTGGCGCCCGCCTGGCGCCCGCCTGGTGTCGATCGTCATGGCTCACGTCATGAGAGCCTCGCGAGGTTTGCCCCGCCTTGATATCTCTACTCCTCGCGAGGCAGCCTGGTCAGGCCGCTCCTGAGGAGGTATTGCGTCGTCCGCCTCGCGAGGCTTGGCCCCTCGCGAGGGTCTTGACAGCCTTGTTGACGAAGATGGGCCATACAGGTCTGTTAGCGAAGCCACGCCGTGGGTCGCAGGCAGGCAAGTCTGGGGACCCCCGTTCCCAGAATGCCGATAGTAGCCCCCAGGGAAGACGGTCGCCGCGCCGGATGCTGCCCCGAGGTGAACGACGGCGAGGGGGTGCTCGGCCTTGGTGATGGTCGGCACGAGGAGGAGGACGAATCCGCCGGCCGCGCCTCGTCTGGCTACAGTGGCTCCTCCCTTGGCGACAGTTCCAGTAGCGGCGGCCTTGATCGGCCGCCATGCCGCCGCGCCTTCTTTGAAGGTGGCAGCGGGTTGTCTCGTCGCCGCGCATCGCTGAAGCGCGAGGAGGGGTCCGACTAGACCCGGGACGTCGCCAAGGCCCTGCCCCGGTCGGCTGCTGCAGGGGCGAGCGCCGCTTTCGTTATGTTCCCCCTTTCCTTCCTGCACCGAAATTAAACCAGCATGGGCCCGGAGGGGCGTGTATCGAACCATGACCTATTAATCATTATGCTACGCTTGTTGTTTCAGTGCTGTGTGGCTATTTTGTGCAAAGATAACTTAGCCTGGTGCATTCGGGGCGCCCTCCTCCTTACGAGGCGTTTATTTCCTCGTGTCCATCTTGACCTTGTGGTCTGCGATTGCTCAGGAACTGCAAAAAATTCGTTAGGGAATTTGCTAGGAGATTTGTCGTTCACGCAAGCCTTGACCCGGCGCTTTGCATCGCGGTACCCGTGGGGCACGGATTAGGAGAGATGCGCCAGCTTTCGAGCTGGAATGAGGGTGGCTCGCGAGAAGGCAGAGAGAAGAAAAACGCTCGCGAGGGCACCTGCCTAGACCCCCTCACGAGGTATGCGAGAGAGAAAACACGAGCGAACCAGAGCCAAAAATGCGGTAAGAGGCGAGGGAATCGAATCAGCAAGGAACACCCAAAGCAAACTTCGATTAAGGAAAAGCGAGCCAACTACGGAAAGCAAATGAATAGCCGCGTCCGGCACCTAATCTAGTCTTCAAGTCTTCTCACCAGCGCGGAGCTAAGTGCTGCCACTAGGCATGGGAGGGAGCCCCAGGGCCTGAGGCCGGCACTCCTGAGACTCTGGGGCGTGTACAGCCCCACTCATTATTACGTGAGAGTGTCACGGGAGGCGATTCTTCACACGCACCGGGCCTTCTTCACAGGCTCTGGGCCTTTCTTCATAGGCTCTGAGCCTTGCTTCATGGGTAGAACTTCCGGAGGTGCTAGATGTTCCAGGCGTTCTGGATAGGTATCCCGTCCAGCGTCTCCAGGCGCGCGGCGCCAGGCCTGGAGACATGGACGACCCTGAACGGGCCCTCCCACATGGGTGAAAGCTTGTGCAGCCCTTCCTTGGAGAGGACCCGCCTCAGGACGAGGTCGCCCACCTCGAGCGTCCTGGAGCGGATGTTGCGGCAGTGGTATCGCCGCAGCGCCTGCTGGTACCTTGCCGCCCTCAGTGCAGCTTCGCGATGACGTTCCTCCCCCAGCACGAGGTCCATCCCCCGCGTGGCGTCCTACTGCATTTCATCGAACGCCAGGACCCGTGCAGAGCGATGGTTAACCTCGTGAGGAAGGACTGCTTCAGCTCCGTAGACAAGGAAGAATGGGGTCTCGCCCGTTGGTTTGGTGGCGGTGGTGCGGATAGACCACAGCACGGACTGGAGCTCGTCGTGCCAGCCCCTGCCATAGGCCTCGAGCTTCTTCTTGAAGGTCCTGGTCTTGAGGCCCCTCAGGACCTCCGCGTTGGCGCGTTCGGCGTGACCATTGCTCCTGGGTGCACCACCGAAGCGTAGTAGATCTGCGTTCCAAGGTTAGCACAGTAGGTTTTGAAGAGGTTACTAGTGAACTGCGAGCCGTTATATGTGATGATGCGGTTGGGGACCCCGAAGCGGATCACGAGGCCCTTGATGAACTTGACAGCAGAGCCAGCTAAGATGGTGCAGACGGCTTCCACTTCCGCCCACTTGGTGAACTTGTCGATGGCGACATAGAGGTAGCGGTAGCCCCCAGGCGCTCGAGGGAACGGGCCCAAGATGTCCAGCCCCCAGACCGCGAACGGCCACGTGAGCGGAATGGTCTGGAGGCCTTGAGTCGGCTGATGAATTTTCTTGGCATGGAACTAGCAGGCTTCGCAGGACTTCACCAGCTCAGCTGCGTCGTTGAGCGCAGTGGGCCAGTAGAACCCACTGCGGAATACTTTGCCGAAGAGGGTCCGTGATGACGAGTGGTGCCCGCAGTCCCCACCGTGTATGTTAGTTAGCAGCTCCTTCCCCTGGTCCCTAGAAATGCAGCGCAGGGAAATGTCGTTTGGCCGCTTCCTGTACAACTCACCATCCTGGATGCAGTACGCCGTGGCTTGCCGAACCACACGCTCTGCATCCTCCTCCTTCTCTGGGAGCGCCCCTTGCATCAGATATTCCTTGAATTCCTTGGTCCAGCATCCCTCCTGAGGTTCGAGCGCCAAGAGCAAGCGAGCTCCTGAGGTCGGGCCACAGGCCGGGGCTCCTGTGGCAGGAGGCTGTGGGAGCTCCTCCCGAGGCTGAGCTGTGCTTGAAAGTGGTGGTGTCGCCGATGGCTTGAAGAGTCGTTCCTCAAAGACACCGGGCTCTTGTGGCTGCCGCTTGGATGCTCTCCTGGCGATGTCGTCGGCTTCCTTGTTGGTGCCCCGGGGCACGTGCTGCAGCTCCAGGCCCAAGAACTGCTTCTCCATCTTGCGCACCTCCGCGAGGTATGCCTCCATATGCTCGTCCTTCGGCTCGTATACTTTGTTGGAGAAGTTGACGAGGAGCTGCGAGTCGCCTCTAACGGTAAGGCGCTTCACCCCCAGAGCTGTCGCGGCCTTCAGGCCAGCTATGAGGCCTTCGTATTCCGCGATGTTGTTGGAGACCTTCTCGCCCTGCTGAAAGCAGAGCTGCACAGCGTAGTAGAGCTTATCCTGAGTGGGCGAGATAAGTACCGCTCCAGCCCCTGCGCCCTGGTGCGCGAAGGCGCCATCGAAGTACATGACCCAACCGTCTGGTGCCTCACTTCCTGGCGAGGTGGACCGGTCTTCGCCTACTTCAAGTGTCGGGACGTCCGTCCATTCCGCCACAAAATCAGCGAGCGCGGCTCCCTTGATGAACCTGGTGGTGCTGAACTCTAACTAGAATGCTTGCAGCTCGATGTTCCACTCGGCGACCCTTCCAGCAGAATTGGGGCTCAGGAGCACCCTCTCCAATGGGTAGGTTGAGACAAACTTGATGGGGTGCCCCTGGAAGTAGTGCCGCAGCTTGTGCGAGGCCACCAAGAGTGCGAGAAGAAGCTTCTGAGGCATGGGATATCGCACCCTCGCATCTCGCAACACGGTGCTGACGAAATACACCGGGTGTTTGATGAGGGCTCGCATGGTGTCTGGGCTTGCGTCTTGCGGAAGTTGGGACGCCTCGTGAGGTGGCGGGACTCCTGACGCCTGGTCGTTTGCGGGAATTTTGGCGACGTTGTTGCGTTGAGCTTGGTCTTCTGTCGGCGTTGCCACGGCTCTTGGGGCGGCTTCCTGATCTTGCATTGCTTCAGTTGTAGCCCGGCGCAGCGCGCCCTTGGCTTGGTGCTCCTCCCGAACCGCCACCAGTGCTGCGCTGGCGGAGTACGGGGTAGCAGCGAGGTAGAGTACTAGGGGCTCGAGGGGCCGTGGCACTACCATCACCGGAGGGCTGGTCAGGTATCTCTTGAGGTCTTGAAAAGCTCGGTCGGCCTCCTGGGTCCACTCGAATGGGCCCTTCTTCATCATCAGCTTGAAGAAGGGTAAGGCGCGTGCCCCTAGCTTGGAGATGAAGCGTCCCAATGCAATTACCCGGCCAGCCAGCTTCTGCATCTCCCTAAGGGTCTGCGGCGGGCTCATGTCCTCGATGGCCTTGATCTTCTCTGGATTCGCCTCGATCCCTCTATGGGACACGAGGAAGCCCAGCAGCTTGCCAGAAGGGACGCCGAACACGCACTTCTCTGGGTTAAGCCACAAGTTCACTTGGCGCAGGCTCGCGAAGGTCTGCTCCAGGTCTTGAATCGAGGTCCTTGCCTCTCGAGACTTCACCACAATGTCATCGACGTAGGCCTCTGTGTTTCTCCCGAGCTGCCGCCCCAAGGCGATGTGCATCAGTCGCTGAAAGGTTGCGCCCGCGTTGCGCTATCCAAAGGGCATGCAGGTGTAGTAGTACACCCCACACGGGGTCAGGAAGGCTGTCTTCTCCACATCTTCTACCGCCATCTTGATCTGGTGATATCCTGAGAACGCATCCAGGAAGCACAGCAGGTCGCACTCGGCGGTGGAGTCGACGATCTGATCGATGCGTGGGAGCGGGAACGGATCTTGGGGGCAGGCTTTGTTAAAGTTGGTGAAGTCGACGCACATCCGTTCCTTCCCGCCTTTCTTCGGCACTACGACGGGGTTCGCCAGCCATTCGGGATACCGAACCTCGCGAATGGCACCCGCCGCCTCCAGCTTGCGGGTCTCTTGGATGATGAAGGCCTGTTTCTCAGTGGACTGCCGTCTCGCCCGCTGCTTCACGGGGCGTACATTGGGGCATACCCTTAAATGATGCTGAATCACCTCTCTCGGGACTCCTACCAGCTGATTGGGCTCCCACGCAAATATATCCTTGTTTGCATGCAAGAACTTCACCAATGCTTCCTCTTGACCTTGGTCGAGGCTGGCACCTATGGTAAAGGTGGCTCCTGAGGGCCTGTCCTTGTTGACTGGCACTTTCTTGGTTTTTGCCTTGTCTTGTGTGAACAACTGCTTCTTCTTGGTCAGTACGGCTCCCTTGGGCTCGGAGGTGCCCGCGTCGGCAGGCAGCGCCGCCACGGCGGTTTTGAGGGCGAGCTTGAGCGCCGCCAGGGCCTCCTTGGCGTCCCCTTTGACAGTGAGGACGCCCTTGCTCCCAGGCATCTTCATGAGGTTGTAGGCCGGATGAGTCGCTGCCATGAACTGGGCCAGAGCCGGGTACCCGAGAACGGCGTTGTACGGGAGGTCGATGCGGGCGATGTCGAAGTCGACCAGCTCGGTGCGGTAGTTTTCGCGCGTGCCGAAGGTGACGGGCAGGCGGATCTGTCCTAGAGAGCGGGCAGTGCCACCACCAACTCCGGAGAAAGGCTTGCTAAGGCTGAGCCGCTCCAGTGGCACGTGAAGAAGGCTGCAGGCCTCCACGGAGAGCAAGTTGAGGCCAGCACCGCCGTCGATGAGGGTCTTGGTAACAGCCACATTGTAGATGGTGGGCGTGCAGAGCATTGGGAACATGCCCGAGCCGACGGTGGAGTCAGGGTGGTCCACTGAGCCGAAGGTGAGGTCGGCCTCCGGCGCAGCCCAACCCGGCGGAGCCCCCGGGCGCTTGGAAGCGGCACCAATCTGGCGAAGGAACGGCTTGACGTGGCGATCTGAAGGCGGTGCTTGAGAGCCGCCCAGCAGGGCCACGACTGTGTGGTGCGCCGGTACCGCGTAGCGAGCAGTGAAGAGGTCGCGGAGTTCCCCCCAGGATGCCACCGTGGATCCAGGGAGGTTGAGCAGCCAGGCGCGTGGCTCACCGGCGAGGGCCATGGGGAGCTAGTTGGCCATGACCTTGTCGTCGCCCCCGGCCTTGAGGACGGCCTCCTCGTATGCCAACAGGAAAGTTGACGGGTCTGCCGCACCGTCATAGCGCGGCGGCATCTCTGGCCTGAACTTGGGTGGCCATCGCACCTGCCGCAGGGCGGGGGCTAGGGCTCGGAGCCCCCTGGCCCCGTCGTCGGCACCGGTAGTTGGAGCCGGTGGCGGGGCACCTGCCATGAGGGCGAAGTGCGATGGCGCGGAGCCTAGGCTGGTGGAGAGGAGCTACGGCGCACCCCTACCTGGCGCGCCAAATGTCGGATCTAGGGTTCCAGCAAAGCCCTTAAGGTTCGAACTCTGGGGTGCGTGTGAAGCTCTTTCCCTCCTAATGATCTAGGCCCTAGCTCGCTAAGATCTCGCGGACGAACTCGACGAACTCGCAACACAGAAAGACATGAGATTTATACTGGTTCGGGCCACCGTTGTGGTGTAATACCCTCCTCCAGTGTGGTGGTGGTGGATTGCCTCTTGGGCTGATGGTGAACAGTACAAGGGGAAGAACAGCCTCCTCAGGTTGAGGGTTCTTGTGCTCGACGAACTTGTGTGGGTGAGATGCCTATGAATGAGTTATCCCCTACGGTGGTGGCTAGCTCTACTTATATAGGCCCTGGTCCTCTCCCCAAATATTGAGCGGGAAGGGAGCCAACAACGGCGGCCAATTTTAAAGGGGACAGCTAGTACAAGCTATCCTGACAAAAGCGGTCTTTGCCTGCGAAAGGGCTGTGGCGATGACGTCGTCTTGGGCTCCACGGTGACCTCCGTCCTGCTGGCCTGCTGGTCTTGGTCTCGTTGCACTGATATGGAAACCTTTGCCTGATACCTCGGTACTCCGCGCCTGCGCTTGCCCCCTTGGCACCAAAGAGGAAACAAGGACGCCGCGCGCGCTGGCGCCCGCCTGGTGTCGATCGTCATGGCTCACGTCATGAGAGCCTCGCGAGGTTTGCCCCGCCTTGATATCTCCGCTCCTTGCGAGGCAGCCTGGTCAGGCCGCTCCTGAGGAGGTCTTGCGTCGTCCGCCTCGCGAGGCTTGGCCCCTCGCGAGGGTCTTGACAACCTTGTTGACGAAGATGGGCCGTACAGGCCTGCTAGCGAAGCCACACCGTGGGCCGCAGGCAGGCAAGTCTGGGGACCCCCGTTCCCAGAATGTCGACAATGTCTTTCAAAATATCAACGCTAAAATAAGCTATCCCTAGCCCATCATGCTCAATCATTGATCCATTCATGAAACACACTCGCATATTAACTACACCCAATGCTCAAGTATGATCATAGTGCCTCCTAGTTGGTGCTTTATAAGAGAAGATGGAGACTCAAATTCAAAAATAAAAATTGCATAAAGTAAAAGAAAGGCCCTTCGTGGAGGGAAGTAGGGATTTGTAGAGGTGCCAAAGCTCAAAGCGAAAAACTTAGAGGTAAAAGCATTTTGGGAGGTATACTTTTCCCACCAACGAAAACGACTTAGAGTTCCCAACACTTTCCATTCTAGATATATCATCGGCGGTTCCCAAACAGAAATTAAAGTTTATTCCTTTTTCAACCATACTTTCACTTTCCATGGCTAGCCGTATCCACGGTTGCCTTCCATACCAACACTTTCCAAGGAATTTATAATTTGACAACATAAAGTAAATTCATTTTTCATTTCGAGACTGGGCATCCCTAATACCTTTGCCTTACTCTCGTGCAATGACAAGTGAATAAACAGTCATCGTGAGAATAACACATCTAGCATGGAAAATATTAGCCACCCCTCACCGCCTCGCGAGCGGTACGAGCACACAAAGAGAAATTTATTTTGAATATTAGATATGGCACATACAAATTTGCTTAGAACGGCAAAAGAATACCGCATATAGGTAGGTATAGTGGACTCATGTGCCAAAACTGGTTTAAAGGATTTTGGATGCACAAGTAGTGATCATACTTAGTGCAAAATGAAGGCTAGCAAAAGATTGAGAAGCAACCAACCAAGAAATGAATAATCTTATAAGCGAGCATTAAGCATAATTGACACCGAATAATGCACCACAAGTAGGATATAATTTCATTGCATATTATTGACTTTCATGCTTGCATAGGGAATCACAAACCTTAACACCAATATTCTTACTAAAGCATAATTACTCATCAAGATGACTCACATATCACATCATCATATCTTAAAACTATTACTAAGAATCAAGTTTTTTTTGTCCAATGATCTTCATGAAAGTTTTTATTATATCCTTCTTGGATATCTATCACTTTGGAACTAATTTTCATATGTTGCTTTTGATAAGCTCATACAAATATAAGTGAACATCATGAGCATAAAATCTCTTTGTTTCTCTCAAATTAATTTAAGTGAATCAAGAGATAATTTCTTGAAAATTTTAATAACTCTCAGATAATTCTAAGTGAAGCAAGAGAGCATTTATTCAAAAATACTAAAGCACAACGTGCTCAAAAAGATATAAGTGAAGCACTAGAGCAAGTCCATAGCTCATAAAAATTTAAGTGAGGCATAGAGAGCTATTCTAACAAGTCATGACATAATTTTGGATCTCCCAAATAGGTGTGTCCAGCAAGGAATCAATACTTAAAACACAAAATAAAACAAGCAAAGACTCATATGATACAAGACGCTCCAAGCAAAACACATAGTATGTGACGAATAAAAATATAGCTTCGAGTAAAATACCGATGGTCGTTAGAAGAAAGAGGGGATGCCACTCGGGGCATCCCCAAGCTTAGGCTCTTCTTACTCCTTATTCCTTCATCCATCGTAGGATAACCCAAAACTTGAAAACTTCAATCACACAAAACTCCAACAAAACCTTCACGAGATCCGTTAGTATAAGAAAGCAAATCACTACTATAAGTACTGTAGCAAACCAATTCATATTTTGTTCTTGCATTATATCTATTGTATTACAACTTTTCTATGGCAAAAACTCATCAAAGAAAACCATAGAATCATCAAAACAAGCACACAACGCAAAGAAGACAGAATCTGTCAAAAACAGAACAGTCTGTAGTAATCTGAATATTTCGAGTACTTCTGAAACTCCAAAAGTTCTGAAAAAATTAAGACCACGTGAGCAATTTGCATATTAATCTTCTGCAAAAAGAATTGGCATTTTATCACACTCTGGTGAAAAATGAGAATTGTTTTCGTGAGCGCAAAAGTTTCTGTTTTTCAGCAAGATCAAACAACTATCACCCAAGAAGATCCTAAAGGCTTTACTTGGCACAAACACTAATTAAAAAACAAAAAACACAATCATAACAGTAGCATAATTGTGCAAACACTCAAGAACAGAAAGAAAAAAAGCAAAAATAAATTTTATTCATTGGGTTGCCTCCCAACAAGCGCTATAGTTTCACGCCCTTAGGCAGGCATAAAGCAAAGGATCTAAGTTTTGTCATCTTTGTTTCGAGATCCATAGGATGCCCTCATGATTGATTCATATGGTGGACTAATTCTTGTTCTAGGGAAGTGTTCCACACCCTTCCTCAAAGGAAATTGGAACATAATATTGCCTTCTTTCATATCAATCACGACACCAATAGTGCGTAAAAACAGTCTACCAAGAATAATTGGACAAGTCCGATTGCAATCAATATCAAGAACAATAAAAATATATGGGCACATAATTCCTATTTTCAAGAATAAGAACATCATTAATTCTTCACATAGGCTTTTTAATAGTAGAATCCGCCAAGTGCAAATTTAAAGAGCATTCTTCAATATCGGTAAGACCAAGCACATCACATAAAGATTTCGGAATTGTAGAAACACTAGCACCCAAGTCACACAAAGAAAAACACTCATAATTTTTAATCTTGACTTTGATAGTAGGTTCCCATTCATCATGTAATTTTCTAGGAATTGAAACTTCTAATTCCAACTTTTCTTCTAAACCTTTCATCATGGCATCAACAATATGTTTAGTAAAAGCTTTATTTTGTTCACAAGAATGGGGTGAATTTATCATGGATTGCAACAAAGAAATACAATCAATCAAAGAGCAACTATCGTAATTGAAGTCTTTGTAATCCAAAAGAGTGGGCATATCACTAGTTAAAGTTTTGACCTCTTCAAACCCACTTTTATCAATTTTCTCAACAAGATTCTCACCCTCCGAATTATCGGGACGCCTTATAACTAAAGTTGACTCTTCCCCAGTCCCTTTTTCATCAATATTAACTTTACTAAACAAAGAATCAATAGAATAAACACCAATCATTTTAAGATCTTCATCACTTTTGCGAAAGTAATCACTAGAAAACGCTTTTTCTAAAAAATCACTTCTAGCTCTAAGCATAGCAGTTATTTTCTTACTTTCATCCATATAAACATAAAGAGCTTTAATTTATTCTTCTACCTTAGGCACAAAAATTTTCATCTTGAGATTTTCCACATCATGAGAGATTCTATCAACACTTTTAGACAGATCATCAATCTTATTCAACTTTACTTCTATGATAGTGTTGAAAACTTTTTGCGTGTTGATAAATTCTTTAATATTATTCTGAAGATCATAGGTGTTCATATTATTATTATAGAAAGGATTTGCATATTAATTACCATAATTATTAGAGGAATTACTAGGAAAAGGTCTAGGATTAAAATTACCTCTATAAGCATTGTTGTTGAAATTATTTCGAGAGATAAAATTCACATCTACGGCATCACTATTTTGCTCAATCAAAGTAGACAAAGGCATATCGTTAAAATCAATAGGAGCACTTTTACTAGCAACCAATTTCATAAGAGCATCAACTTTTTCACTCAAACAAGAAATTTCTTCAACCGAATTAACTTTTTACTAGTAGGAGCTCTTTCGCTATGCCATTGTGAATAATTTCCATGGTATTATCAAGCAATTTGGTTGATTCACCCAAAGTAATTTCCATAAAAGTGCCACCCGTGGCGGAATCTAAAAGATTACGAGAAACAAAATTCAATCCCGCATAAAAAATTTGTATGATCATCCAAAGATTTAACCCATGAGTTGGGCAATTCCTTCGCATCATTTTCATCCTTTCCCAAGATTGTGCAACATGCTCATGTTCAAGTTGCTTGAAATTCATGATCTGGGTTCTAAGGGAAATATTTTTTGCGCGCGGAAAATACTTAGTGATAAAAGCATCTTTGCACTTATTCCAAGAATCGATACTATTGCGAGGCAAAGAAGAGAACCATTTTTTGCAGAATCACGCAAAGAAAACTGATATAATTTCATCTTCACCACATCATTGTCCACATCTTTTTTATTTTTCATATCGCATAATTCCACGAAGGTATTAAGATGGGACGCGGCATCCTCATTAGGAGTACCGGAAAATTGGTCTTTCATAACAAGATTCAACACAGCAGTATTAATATCACAAGACTCCGCACTAGAGGCGGGAGGAGCAATTGGAATGCCGATAAATCATTGTTGTTGGTATTTGAGAAATCAAAAAACTTGGTGTTGTCTTGAGTCATGATGACTACGCAACAAGATTGCACTCAAAAATAGATCCGGCAAGAAAACGGTGAACGAAAAAGAGGGTGAATAAAAACGGTAATTTTGTGTGAAGTCGGGGAGAGGAAAACGAGAGGCAAATGGAAATAATGTAAATTGCGAGGAGATGAGATTTGTGATTAGGAACCTGGTATATGTTGAAGATCCTCCCTGGCAACGGTGCCAGAAATTCCTTTTGATGCGGCTTGAAGCTACGTCGGTATTTCCCCAAACAGGAAGGGATGATGCAACACAGCGACGGTAGGTATTTCCCTCAGTGATGAGACCAAGGTTATCGAACCAGTAGGAGAACCAAGCAACAAAACGTAAGCGGCGCCTGCATACAAATAACAAATACTCGCAACCCGGCATATTAAAGGGGTTGTCAATCCCTTTCGGGTAACGGCGCCAGAAATTGGCAAAACGGACGTGAATAAATTGTTCTAGATTGATAGATCGAACGCCAAATAAAATAAATAAGAATAAATTGCAGCAATGTATTTTTGTATTTTTAGTTTAATAGATCTGAAAATAAAAGCAAAGGAAAATAGGTCGCAAAGGCAAATAATATAAGAAAGAGACCCGGGGGCCGTAGGTTTCACTAGTGGCTTCTCTCGAGAAAAATAGCAAACAGTGGGTAAACAAATTACTGTTGGGCAATTGATAGAACTTCAAATAATCATGACGATATCCAGGCAATGATCATTACATAGGCATCACGTCCAAGAGTAGTAGACCGACTCCTGCCTGCATCTACTACTATTACTCCACACACCGACCGCTATCCAGCATGCATCTAGTGTATTAAGTTCACGGAGATACGGAGTAATGCAATAAGAACGATGACATGATGTAGACACGATCTATTTATGTTGTAATAGACCCCATCGTTTTATCATTAGTAGCAACGATACATACGTGTTGGTTCCCCTTCTGTCACTGGGATCAAGCACCGTAAGATCGAACCCACTACAAAGCACCTCTTCCCATTGCAAGATAAATAGATCAAGTTGGCCAAACAAAACCCAAATATCAGAGAAAAAATACGAGGCTATAAGCAATCATGCTAATAAGAGATCAAAGAAACTCAAATAACTTTCATGGATATAAAAAGATAGATCTGATCATAAACTCAAAGTTCATCTGATCCCAACAAACACATCGCAAAAAGAGTTACATCATATGGGTCTCCAAGGGACCATTGTATTGAGAATCAAATGAGAGAGAGGAAGCCATCTAGCTACTAACTACGGACCCGAAGGTCTACAAAGAACTACTCACACATCATTGGAGAGGCACCAATGGAAGTGGTGAACCCCTCCGTGATGGTGTCTAGATTGGATCTGGTGGTTCTGGACTCTGCGGCGGCTGGAATTGATTTTCGTCGAATCCCCTACGGTTTCTGGAATATTGGGGTATTTATAGAGCAAAAAGGCGGTTCAGGGGGCACCCGAGGTGGGCACGACCCACCTGGGCGCGCCTGGGCCCCCAGGCGCGCCCTGGTGGGTTGTGCTCCCCTCGGAGCACCCCCCAGGTGCTTCTTCGGCCCAATGGATGTCTTCTGGTCCAAAAAAATCTCCAAAAAGTTTGCTGCGTGTGGACTCTGTTTGGTATTGATTTCCTGCGATGTAAAAAACATGCAGAAAACAACAACTGGTACTTGGCACTATGTCAATAGGTCAGTACCAAAAAATGATATAAAATGATTATAAAATATCCAAGATTGATAATATAACAGCATGGAACAATCAAAAATTATAGATACGTTGCAGATGTATCAACGCGGCACATTAATGTTGTGAATGGTATTCAAACATGCATGCACGCATCACCTCCATACATACATATGCATGTAGTGGTTGTCTTCAAATGGTACACTCCCTCGCGTGGTTATCGGAGACAAGCCTATATATTCGTGGCCCGCATGACCATTGGCGATCACTTTGACCGACAACAAGATAGGTTACCATTTTGGTTCGTGTTATTGTAGTAGGTCATGTTGAGATTCAGACCTAATTAAGTTTGAGCGCATACTATGCATGCATGCATGAATCCCCGTCATCAGCTCGAAGTGTGGTGTGACATACATATGCATCGTCAACTAACCCTCACTTTGTGTGGGGATTTTTGGTTCCAAAAAGCATGGTGCCACATCAAAGTTGTTCCATTGTGTATTCAAACAATAACAACTCCATACATATGTTTGGGCCACACGCAGGCAGTGGTTATCTTTGGGGACTAGCTACTTGCGTGATTATTGGCGAGCTAGCCCATCTCTAGGGTCGCATGGACGGCCATCACTTTGACCGACAACAAGAGAGGTTGTATGACCAAGCTGGATTATTCTTGGTCCGTTTTATGATGCATATTGCTGAGATGCCCTCTCCCGCCGACTGAAAGTGTGTGTGTGTGTGTGTGTGCGTGCGCGCGTGCATGCGTGTGTGTCTGTGTGTGTGTGTGTGTGTGTGTGTGTGTGTGTGTGTGTGTGTGCATGCGTGTGTGATGGGGGCGGGACTTCTACTTCACACTTTCCTAGGTGAAGCTCCGTGGGGGCGGGCATGCGTTCATAGCTTAGGATTCCCCTCCTGCTGACACAAGGGGGGAAGCAATACCGTGCGCTTTGCGAGATAGGTGCCACACCAAAGTTGCATTTGGTATTTGAACATCAAACCACCCTTTTCATACATATATTTGGTCCACATGCAAGTGTGTTTGTGCTCTGACCCTTTTCCGCGTCATTTTCGCCAAATTTATGAACATTAGACAAGTCGGATGACGCAACAGACACGGTTCACTCACACTAACCATGTGCCACGCCGGTGCCCCTGTCACGCACATCAACACAGTACATTAGGCCCCACGAGGCTCCCCCTCTCAAAAATATCTACCAGCCTGCAGGTTTTTTCTGTTTGATAACACACAGTTACTATGTTTCGACCGTGTGTGATGTTTGTTGTTCCAGTTCCCGCCTGCATCCCTCGAAAATAT
The DNA here is from genome assembly GCF_018294505.1 of Triticum aestivum. Classification (NCBI taxonomy): domain Eukaryota; kingdom Viridiplantae; phylum Streptophyta; class Magnoliopsida; order Poales; family Poaceae; genus Triticum; species Triticum aestivum. The sequence continues at coordinate 278,092,104 of NC_057808.1, forward strand.
CTGCCCGGCTCGAGGTTTTTTTTGTTACATAACACACGGTTGTTATTTTCGGACCGTGTGCAATGCACAATCATCCAAATTTTCAATAGCCCCGGCATTTCACTCCCGCGTTTGACTCCCGCGTATTAAAAATTTCAGTAGCTGCATCATTTCTTCAAACACCCCCCTCCACACACACACCCCAAAACCTCCTCGGGCGCGCGCGCACACACACACACACACCCACCGCAACCACTCCCTCGCTAGAAACCCTAGCAAGGTCGTCACCGCCGCCGCCGCAAGGCCTCCATTGTCAACATCTGCCGGTTTGCCCGTGCAGCTTACTGATGTCTACTACGCAACTTTATTCTTGTAGACACGTGTAGGGTCTCCAAGTGCAGAGTTTTGTAGGATAGTGGCAATTTTCCCTCAAGTGGATGACCTAAGGTTTATCAATCCGTGAGAGGTGTAGGATGAAGATGGTCTCTCTCAAACGACCCTACAACCAAATACAAGAAATCTCTTGTGTCCCCAACACACCCAATACAATGGCAAGTTGTATAGGTGCACTAGTTCAGCGAAGAGATGGTGATAAAAGTGTAATATTGATGGTACAAATATATTTTTATAATCTGAATAAAAAAACAGCAAGGTAGCAAATAGTAAACGGGCACAAAAACGGTATTGCAATGCTTGAAAATGAGGCCTAGGGTCCAGACTTTCACTAGTGCAACCTCTCAACAATGCTAACATAGTTGGATCATATGATTATCCCTCAGAGTGCAATAAAGAATCACTCTCGAGTTCCTATTAGCGGAGAACAAAAGATAGAAATTGTTTGTAGGGTACGAAACCACCTCAAAGCTATTCTTTCGGTTCGATCTATCCTAGAGTTCGTACTAAAATAACACAAGCTATTCTTTTCGATCGATCAAATCAAGAGTTCGTACTAAAATAACACCAAAGCAAATTCATATTCATAATACTAAATCCACGCAAAGAACTACAAGGAGACCCCAAAGTTTCTATCGGAGAAAAGATAATAAAAACGTGCATCAACCCCTATGCATAGATTACCCCAATATCACCACGGGAATCCGCAAGTTGAGTGCCATAACATATATCAAGTGAATCAATACGATACCACATTGTCACCTCAAGTATTCATACCGCAAGACATACATCATGTGTTCCCAAATCTGAACATTCAATCCGACATGACAAAACTTCAAAGGGTAAAGATTCAATTCATCACAACAAGAGTATAGAGGGGAGAAACATCATATGATCCATCTATATTAACAAAGCCCATGATATAGATCACGAGAGAGAGAGAGAGAGAGATTAAACACATAGCTATTGGTACAAACCCTCAGCCCCGAGGGTGGACTACTCCCTCATTGTGGTGGCCGCCGGGATGATGAAGATGGCCACCAGAGATGATCCCCCCCCCTCCGGCAGTGTGCCAGAAAGGGTCTAGATTGGTTTTCGGTGGCTACAAAGACCTGCGGCGGCTTAACGTCTGATCTAGGTTAACCCCAAAGGGTTTCGGAATATTTGGGAATTTATAGTGCAAAGAGGGGGTGCGGGAGGCCACCAAGGTGGGCACAACCCACCTGGGCGCCAGGGGGCCCTGGCGCGCCCTGGTGGGTTGTGCTCCCCTCGGGGCACCCCCAGGTGCAGCTCTGGCCCATTGGGTCCTTCTGGTCCAAAAAAATCTTCGTAAAATTTCGTTGCGTTTGGACTCCGTTTGATATTGAATTCCCGCAATGTAAAAAACATGCAGAAAACAGCAACTGGCACTTGGCACTATGTCAATAGGTTAGTACCAAAAAATGATATAAAGTTGCTACAAAATGATTGTAAAACATCTAAGAATGATAAAATAACAGCATGAATACTTCATAAATAATAGATACGTTGGAGACGTATCAGCATCCCCAAGCTTAATTCCTACTCGTCCTCGAGTAGGTAAATGATAAAAGAAATTATTTATGAAGTGTGAATGCTAGCAAAGTGCACAAGTTCGATCAATGATAATTTCAATCACTTTTCCTAGCATCATAACAGCATTTCTTTCTCATAAAACTTCTCATGTTATAGTAGCAACCAATTCACATGTTAAGGTTCAAAGAATGAATTCTCTTGAAACCCAGCAACCTATGTTCTCAGTCACCAAGCAATTGCAATTCAACTTATTCAACAGAGTTTAAATAAGAGCTCCACATACTCAACCATCATATACTCTTATATGATTGCTAACACTCACCTTGTACACATGAGCAAAATGTTTTAACCGGACACATAGAAAGATAGGGGCTTATTGTTTTGCCTCCCAACGTATTCACCACAAGGGTGATGTCAACAATAATAACTCATGCTACCCATATTCAACTGGACATATGTTCCTAGATCTTTCCTCACCACATGATGCTTGCCAAAAGAGAAAAATAAAGAGGAATAGAGAGAAAAACTTTGACTCTTTGCATAAAAGTAAATACATAAAAGTAAAAGATAGGCCCTTCGCAGAGGGAAGCAGAGGCTGCCATGCACTTATTTGTTTGTATGCTCAACCCCTTAGTGCAAAAGAACGTCACGTTATATTGCCCCTTATGATAGCAACCTTTATTATGCAGTGTAACACCCCGGATGTAACTTTCCATATTTGTCAACTCTTGCCATTTTTGGCTATGTGTTATGATATTCCCTTCGTGGTTGGGTTTTGTTTTCGTTTTGCATTTTGTTCAAGTCATGCATCCCATATCATGTCATCATGTGCATCTCATTTGCATACATGTTCGTCTCATGCATCCGAGCATTTTCCCCATTGTCCATTTTGCAATCCGACACTCCCACATGCACCGGCGCACCCCTCTTGTTTCTTTTCGTGAGCGGGTGTTAAACATTCTCGGAATGGACCGAGGTTTGCCAAGTGGCCTTGGTACACCACCGGTAGACCACCTGTCAAGTTTCGTTCCATTTGGAGGTCGTTTGATGCTCCAACGGTTAACCGGGTAACCGCAAAGTCCTTTTGTGTGTTGCAGCAAAACACCCCTCCAAACAGCCCAATAACCCATCTAAGTCACTTCCATGCTCTAGGTCATTCGATCATGATCGTGTGGGCGAAAACCGCACTTCATTTGGAGTCTCCTAGCTCCCTCTACCTATATAAACACCCCTCCCCCGAAAATTTCGGATCAACTCCACCCTAACCCTAGCCTTCGTCCTCCGTGCGCCGCCGGACACGTCCGGTCCACGCCGGACAAAAATCCCGCCGCCGCCCTCGCCCAACCGGGAGCTGCCACGTGGCAGCCGCCGCCGCCGTCGCCCGCGGCCTGCGAGGCCCACGGCCGGCCCCCCGAGCCCGTCTCCTCTGCCCGCCGCTCCGTCCTCCTCCTCCAGCGCGCCCGCGCGCCGCCCCGCCGCCCGGTCGCCTCCGGCGAGCTCCGGCGCCCCGCCGTCCCGCGCCTCCACGCTGGCACCACGCCCCCTCCACCGCGCGCCCGGCCTCTCCCCTCGCCGGACTCGACGGCCCCGAGCTCCCTCGAGCTCCTCCGGCCGTCGTCTCCCTCTGCTCTGGCTAGCTCAAGCCCGCGCCGACGAGCCCGATCCAGATCTGGACCGAACGGTTGACCTTCTCCCTCCCCTCAAATTCTGTAAGTCCCGAGATATTGCATTATGTGCTCATGTTCATTGCATCATGTCTCATCGCATACTGCTCCGTTTTGCGTGCATGATATATCGAAATGTTCGCCTCGAGATGCTCTTCATTTTTTTCCATTGTGCCATGCCTGTCTGAGTTCATCTTGATGCCCAAATCTCTGGTGCAAGAGTGCTATATGATGTTTACTGCTGTTACTTATCAGAACTTGGTGTTTTGTTATTTTTTGCTACATTTGATGTGTGCATCTTTTGGGCATGAGCTCTACAGGTGTTTTGATATATGTCATGCCATATTTACAGAGGTGTATGCCATGTATTTTTGTGATCTATGTAGTGACTATCACAAGCATGCAAACTAGGCTTCGTGATGTTTCTGTTTTCAGGGACTTAGGATTTTCACCAAGTCTGTTACTGCTGTTATTTTGTTGCCATGTATCCATGTGTCTACAGTGAGATCCATGCTTATTTTGGGTATGTTCATTAAGGATGTTTTGTAGATATAGTTGTGCTATATCCATCCATGCCCTTGTTTGCAATTATGGAGTGCCATAGCATGTCTCAATCTTGATCTACTTTTGCTATAAAATATTCCTGGCAGAATGTTAACATGATATTCAATTTTGCCAAGGTTGTTGTAGTTGATCCATACATGCTATGAACTTGCTCTTTCCATGGGTAGCTTCATAAACATACCATCTTGCTTTAGGTATGCTTGTTTTGTCATGCATTGCTTTGTGATGAGTGGATCAAGCTCACCAAGATGCCTTCATAATCTGTTACTGCCATGCTCTGTTTTCTGCTAAGTCTGAAACCTGTTAACGAAACTTGCTACGTTTACATGTGTCCCATCATATCTTCTGGTCCTTTTTGGCTTATGGTCACTAAGGGACTTTTATTATATGCTTTGAGTAGAATCATGCCATGCCTTGTTTTGCTATGTTAAGTTCCTGTAGCATGCTGATTGCATGCTCTGAACATTGCTACCTGATGTTGTTTCAGCCATGTTCAGTATTTTCACCAAGTCTATGAAACTGATATCTTCTGCACTTTTTCCATGCTTGTTTGAACCTGTTATTGTGCGATCTAGCCGTAGCTCAGTGTTCATCTTTTGTCAAGCATCTTCTGTAGATTACTGCCATATGTTTTGTTGCTTTGTTGGGGTGCTGTAGCATAGTTACTTGTTGTATTCTAAGTGCTATCATGCTGTTAATCGCAGAATCGTGTCATTCTTGTTTTGCTTGCCATTTGCAAACCGTGCATCCGTTTCCGGCGATCTTTATATCGATTTCGACCGAAATCATCTCATCTTTCCAATGGCATACTTGGTTTGCCAAGTTACTGCCTTGTTTATCCTTTTTCTTCCGGAGCACGCATACGCATCGCATATCATATCTCGCATATCATTCATGTATTGCATCATGTTGCTTATGCTTTTTCCGTGATTGATTGTGGTTCCATTGCTTGTATTCTTGCTGTGGGTAGATCCGAGAGACGAGTTCGTGAATGAGGATCCTGTTGAGTACGCTTACGAGGATCAAGCTTTCGACAACTCTGAGAACCTTGCAGGCAAGATGACCATACCCTCGAAATCACTTCTATCTTTGCTTTGCTAGTTGTTCGTTCTATTGCCATCCTGCGCTACCTACCACTTGCTATATCATGCCTCCCATATTGCCATGTCAAGCCTCTAACCATCCTTTCCTAGCAAACCGTTGTTTGGCTAAGTTACCGCTTTTGCTCGGCCCTTCTTATAGCGTTGCTAGTTGCAGGTGAAGTTGAAGTTGGTTCCATGTTGGAACATGGATATTTTTTTACATATCACAATATCTCTTATTTAATTAAGGCATCTATATATTTGGTAAAGGGTGGAAGGCTCAGCCTTATGCCTGGTGTTTTGTTCCACTCTTGCCGCCCTAGTTTCCGTCATACCGGTGTTATGTTCCTTGAGTTTGCGTTCCTAACGCGGTTGGGTGATTTATGGGACCCCTTTGACAGTTCGCCTTGAATAAAACTCCTCCAGCAAGGCCCAACCTTGGTTTTACCATTTGCCACCTAAGCCTTTTCCCTTGGGTTTTCGCGAGCCCGAGGGTCATCTTTATTTAACCCCCCCGGGCCAGTGCTCCTTCGAGTGTTGGTCCGAACCGAGCAGCCTGCGGGGCCACCTCGGGGAAACTCGAGGCCTGGCTTTACTCGTAGCTTGACTTATCCAGTGTGCCCTGAGAACGAGATATGTGCAGCTACTATCGGGATTTGTCAGCGCATCGGGCGGCTTTGCTGGTCTTGTCTTACCATTGTCGAAATGTCTTGTAAACCGGGATTCCGAGACTGATCGGGTCTTCCCGGGAGAAGGTTTATCCTTCGTTGACCGTGAGAGCTTATAATGGGCTAAGTTGGGACACCCCTGCAGGGCATTATCTTTTGAAAGCCGTGCCCGCGGTTATGTGGCAGATGGGAATTTGTTAATGTCCGGTTGTAGAGAACTTATCACTTGACTTAATTAAAATACATCAACCGTGTGTGTAGCCATGACGGTCTCTTCTCGACGGAATCCGGGAAGTGAACGCAGTTTGAGTTATGCATGAACGTAAGTAGTTTCAGGATCACTTCTTGATCATTTCTAGCTTCACGACCGTTGCGTTGCTTCTCTTCTCGCTCTCATTGGCGTATGTTAGCCACCAAATTTGCTTAGTACCTGCTGCAGCTCCACCTCATTACACCATCCTTTCCTATAAGCTTAAATAGTCTTGATCTCGCGGGTGCGAGATTGCTGAGTCCCCGTGACTCACAGATTCTACCAAAATAGTTGCAGGTGCCGACGAGACCAGTGCAGATGACGCAACCGAGCTCAAGTGGGAGTTTGATGAGGAACGTGGTCGTTACTATGTTTCTTTTCCTGATGATCAGTAGTGGAGCCCAGTTGGGACGATCGAGGATCTAGCATTTGGGGTTATCTTATTTTCATTTGGATTTGACCGTAGTCGGTCGATGTGTGGATTTTGGATGATGTATGAATTAATTTATGTATTGTGTGAAGTGGTAATTGTAAGCCAACTCTCGTTATCCCCTTCTTGTTCATTACATGGGATTGTGTGAAGATGACCCTTCTTGCGACAATACCTACAATGCGGTTATGCCTCTAAGTCGTGCCTCGACACGTGGGAGATATAGCCGCATCGTGGGCGTTACATGCAGTCTGTCGCTTTTATTACTTTGCCATCACAAGTTCGTACAACGCTCAATTTTCTCTTACATGGAATGATCTAACACTTTTAGAAGCAATTTTTATTGTCTTATTGCACCGATGACAACTTACTTGAAGGATCTTTCTCAATCCATAGGTAGGTATGGTGAACTCTTGAAAATAAGATTTGGGTTTAAGGGTTTTTTGATGCACATGTAGTATCTCTACTTGGTGCGGAATTTTTGGCTAGCAAAGATGGGGGGCAAGCACCACATGTTGAAGGATCTACGACAATATGACTTCTATGTGAATATGAACAAACATAAACTATTACGTTATCTTCCTTGTGCAACGTCAATAATTTTGGCATATAATATTTTGATGGGGGCTCACAATCACAAAAGATTTCGAGGATAGTATATTTGCATGTGAAAGTTCTCTTCCTTCTACTAATTATTCAAGAACTGCTTGTATGACCAATATTGTGATTGTCAAGCTTCAAAAGATTTCACTTTCTAAACCCAATGTGAAGCTACCACTGGGCATGATATAATTTCAACTTCATGATATTCAATTCATTCAACAATTTACACATAGGATATAAGTGAAGCACAAGAGTAAATGACAAGCTACTCCAAAAAGATATAAGTGAAGATCATGAGCATAATATTTATTTCTCTCAAATTAATTTAAGTGAAGCAAGAGAGTATTTCTTCAAAAATACTAAAGCACACCGTGCTCAAAAAGATATAAGTGAAGCACTGGAGCAATTCCACAGAAAAGAGCTTCGTTGACGGGATGTGCGTGCCGCTTACCTAGCCTCCCTGGCAACTATTTGAGGACTCTATTTTAAATAAAAACTTTCAGATCTAAGTACTTTATTAAAACAGCAAGCAAAAACAAAATAAAATGACATTCAAAGGATAGCACATATCATGTGAAGAAGCAAAAACTTAGGATCAACCTACACTAACCGATAATTGTTGGTGAAGAAAGGTGGGATGCCTACCGGGGCATCCCCAAGCTTAGATGCTTGATACTTCTTAAAATATTATCTTGGGATGCCTTGGGCATCCCCAAGCTTTATCTTTTGTGTCTCCTTAATTCCTTTTATATCACGGTTTCCCTAAATCTCAAAAGCTTCATCCACACAAAACTCAACAAGAACTCGTGAGATAAGTTAGTATAAACCAATGCAAAAGCCTTATCATTCTCTACTGTAGAAATCACTAAAATTATTATTCAACATTGCATACTAAATTCCTCTGCATATTTAATACTCCTATCCTCAAATAGAATCATTAAACAAGCGAACATATGCAAACAATGCAAACATAACAGCAATCTGCAAGAACAGTACAGTCTGTAAAGAATGCAAGATTCATCATACTTCCCTAACTCCAAAATTATGAAAATTTTACCACACTGTAGAAAATTTATCAGATCTTATTATGCAAAAAGTTTCAACATTTTATCACATTCTGACTCTTCTAGGGAATTTTTGCAACAGCGGTAAACTTTCTGTTTTCAAACAGCAACATGTAGACTTGCAAAATAAGCATGGCAAAGGCTATCAATGCCACTTTTATTGAAATAAAAGATGAAAAACATTATTCTAAATAACATCAAGCAAACCCTAACAAAATAAATTGACACCAAGCAAAACACATATCATGTGATGAATGAAAACATAGCTCCAAGTGAGGTTACCGATAATGTTGGAGACGAAAGAGGGGATGCCTTCCGGGGCATCCCCAAGCTTAGTTGCGTGGATCTTCCTTGAATATTACCTTGGGGTGCCTTGGGCATCCCCAATATTAGGGTCTTCTCACTCGTTATTCTCCTCATATCGATATCTCACCCAAAACTTGAAAACTTCAATCACACAAAACTTAATGGAACTTCGTGAGATAGGTTAGTATGATAAAGAGCAAAGCATTTCAGTTTGTTACTGTCAAAGACAAGATTCATAATTGTTTCCACACAATGCCTACTGTATAATATCATTTCCACAATTTATATTGAGCAATATAAGCCATAGAAACTAGAAAGCAAGCAAACTATGCATTGAAAACTGAATCTGTCAAAAACAGAACAGTCTGTAGTAATTGTTGGAGAACGTAGTAATTTCAAAAAAAATTCCTACGCACACGCAAGATCATGGTGATGCATAGCAACGAGAGGGGAGAGTGTTGTCCACGTACCCTCGTAGACCGATAGCGGAAGCGTTATCACAACGCGGTTGATGTAGTTGTACGTCTTCACGATCCGACCGATCAAGTACCGAACGCACGGCACCTCCGAGTTCTACACACGTTCAGCTCGATGACGTCCCTCGAACTCCGATCCAGCCGAGTGTTGAGGGAGAGTTTTGTCAGCACGACGGCGTAGTGACGATGATGATGTTCCACCGACGCAGGGCTTCGCCTAAGCTCCGCAACGGTATTATCGAGGTGTAATTTGGTGGAGGGGGGCACCGCACACGGCTAAGAGATCTCAAGGATCAATTGTTGTGTCTCTTGGGTGCCCCCCTGCCCCCGTATATAAAGGAGCAAGGGAGGAGGAGGCCGGCCCTAGGAGGGGGCGCACTAAGTGTGGAGTCCTACTAGGACTCCCTAGTCCTAGTAGGATTCCACCTCCCATATGGAATAGGAAAAGAGGAAGGGAAAAAGAGAAGGAAGGAAGGGGGCGCCCCCCTTCCCTAGTCCAATTCGGACCAGACCAAGGGGAGGGGTGCGGCCACCCTTGAGGCCCTTTTCCTTCTTTCCCGTATGGCCCAATAAGGCCCAATACGTATTCCCGTAACTCTCCGGTACTCCGAAAAATACCCGAATCACTCGGAACCTTTCCGAAGTCCGAATATAGTCGTCCAATATATCGATCTGTGCGTCTCGGCCATTTCGAGACTCCTCGTCATGTCCCCGATCTCATCCGGGATTCCGAACTCCTTCGGTACATCAAAACTCAATAAAACTGTCATCGTAACGTTAAGCGTGCGGACCCTACGGGTTCGAGAACTATGTAGACATGACCGAGACACGTCTCCGGTCAATAACCAATAGCGGGACCTGGATGCCCATATTGGCTCCCACATATTCTATGAAGATCTTTATCAGTCAGACCGCATAACAACATACGTTGTTCCCTTTGTCACCGGTATGTTACTTGCCCGAGATTTGATCGTCAGTATCTCGATACCTAGTTCAATCTCGTTATCGGCAAGTCTCTTTACTCGTTCCGTAACACATCATCCCGCAACTAACTCATTAGTCACAATGCTTGCAAGGCTTATAGTGATGTGCATTACCGAGTGGGCCCAGAGATACCTCTCCGACAATCGGAGTGACAAATCCTAATCTCGAAATACGCCAACCCAACAAGTACCTTTGGAGACACCTGTAGAGTACCTTTATAATCACCCATTTACGTTGTGAAGTTTGGTAGCACACAAAGTGTTCCTCCGTAAACGGGAGTTGCATAATCTCATAGTCATAGGAACATGTATAAGTCATGAAGAAAGCAATAGCAACATACTAAACGATCGAGTGCTAAGCTAACGGAATGGGTCAAGTCAATCACGTCATTCTCCTAATGAGGTGATCTCGTTAATCAAATGACAACTTATGTCTATGGCTAGGAAACATAACCATCTTTGATTAACGAGCTAGTCAAGTAGATGCATACTAGTGACACTCTGTTTGTCTATGTATTCACACATGTATTATGTTTCCGGTTAATACAATTCTAGCATGAAGAATAAACATTTATCATGATATAAGGAAATAAATAATAACTTTATTATTGCCTCTAGGGCATATTTCCTTCAGTAATCTGTACTAAAACCATACTTATTCTACTCTAAAATCTATGAACAAATTAGTAACACGTGATAAATTTGTATATTAAACTTCTTCAAAAAGAATCAACTCAAATTCACTCTTCTGTTAAAAATGAGAATTGTTTTCGTGAGCACAAAAGTTTCTGTTTTTCAGCTAGATCAAATCAACTATCACCCAACATGATCCCAAAGGCTTTACTTGGCACTTTATTGAAACAAAAGCAATTAAACATGATCAATACAGTAGCTTAATCATGTTAACACATAAAAACAGTAGGTAAAAGTGTTGGGTTGTCTCCCAACAAGCGCTTTCCTTTAATGCCTTTTAAGCTAGGCATGATGATTTCAATGATGCTCGCATAAAGAGAGCATCATGAAGCATATGACTAGCACATTTAGGTCTAACCCACTTCCTATGCATAGGGATTTTGTGAGAAAGCAACTTACGGGAACAAGAATCAACTAGCATAGGAAGGCAAAACAAGTGTAACTTCAAAACAATCAACACATAGAGAAGAAACTTGATATTATTGGGATATGTAAAAGCATAAGTTCCTTCCTCATAATAATTTTCAGAAGCATCATGAATGGATTCAACAATATAACTATCACAAACAACACTCTTTTCATGATGCACAAACACAGAAGATTTATCACTCTTTATGGCATAGATGTCATCATAATAATCATCATAGATAGCAACTTCATTGTCATAGTCAATTGAACCTCTTCCAAAATAGTGGATGTATTATTAAATAAAGTCATGACCTCTCCAAATCCACTTTCATCAATATTATAATAAGATTCAACACCCTCCAAAATAGTGGGATCACTACTACCTAGAGTTGACACACTTCCAAACCCACTTTCATCAATGTAATCATCATAAATAGGAGGCATGCTATCATCATAATAAATTTTCTTGTCGAAAGTAGAAGGAATCAAAGGATCATATTCATTAAGGAAAGCATCCCCAAGCTTAGGACAAGCATTATTTCCAGCAAATAAATCTTCAAACATATCGTACTCATTAAACATAGCCTCCCCCAAGCTTGTGGTTTTGCATATCATCACAATCATTCTTATCAATAGCATGAATGGCACCAATTAGTATAGCAAACATTATTATCATATTCTTCCAAGAAAGTGCTAAAAAGATTTTCAAGATCATGAGGGATATCGTTGTCTTCCCAATCATAATCATCACAACAAGCAATAGGCATAACAAAATCATTATCAATATCATCCATCAACATATTTGATTCACTTTCATGAGGCACGATGGTGATGGGAGCAACATTATTTGGGAGAGATACCTTTCTACCTCTATTCTTTCTTATTTTCTTCTTCTTCACCACACCATGTGTGGGTTTACTTAATTTTTCAAGCTTCTTGTTGAAGAGATTGATTAGATAGGGAGCTCCTCCTTGTTACCTGATTCATCATAATAAACACTAGGAGGGTATTGGGAAACATTTTCCCTTTCATTAGTACTCCCTTCATATTCCATTTGTTTTCTTGTCTTTAGGTAGTTGGCAATATAAGGATTCTCAATGCAATTTACCGCACAAAACATATAAATTTCTTCTAGACCAAAATCAAGAAATCTCTCGAGATTAAATTTTGGAATAGCCTTAGTTATACGTTTTGTTTCTTCATACCCCAAAAGAAGGCTAAGCTCTTTATGATGCTCAAGGGTAATCAAGTTATCACAATTTTTGGACACGATTTGGTCATGAAAGAATTTGCATTGGAGTTTTAAATGACCATGTTCATTGCAAAGTTCACAAGGATGGCGAAAAAATTACATCTTTCAGCACAATCATCTAACCTCTCTTGCAACTTTTTCATTTCTAAATATTTATGCTTCTTACAAAATCTAGCTTCCCTTTTTGGTGTGCAAAGGCACTCCCAATTCACTCCGCAAAAAGTGACATGCTTATAAGAAACATTTTTGTCATGACTTGTGCAATCATCATTAGCATTTTGGATATTCAAAGAATTCACACTAACAACATTACAATCATGCTCATCATTCAAATATTTTGTGCCAAGCATTTTATTGACTTCTTCTTCTAACAATTGAGCACAATTTCCGAACCATCATTTTCAAGAAAGATATTATAAAGATGATCAATAATAGGATGCAACCTAAATTCCATTTTTTTTTGTAGTTTTATTTTATGAACCAAACTAGTGATAAAACAAGAAACTAAAAGATTCAATTGCAAGATCTAAAGATATACCTTCAAGCACTCACCTCCCCGGCAACGGTGCCAGAAAAGAGCTTGGTGTCTACTACACAACGTTATTCTTGTAGACACGTGTTGGGCCTCCAAGCGTAGAGTTTTGTAGGACAGCAGCAATTTTCCCTCAAGTGGATGACCTAGGGTTTATATATCCGTGAGAGGTGTGGGATGAAGATGGTCTCTCTCAAACGACCCTGCAACCAAATACAAGAAATCTCTTGTGTCTCCAACACACCCAATATGATGGCAAATTGTATAGGTGCACTAGTTCGTCGAAGAGATGGTGATAGAAGTGTAATATTGATGGTACAAATATATTTTTATAATCTGAATAAATAAAAACAGCAAGGTAGCAAATAGTAAACGGGCACAAAAACGGTATTGCAATGCTTGAAAATGAGGCCTAGGGTCCATACTTTCACTAGTGCAACCTCTCAACAATGCTAACATAGTTGGATCATATGGTTATCCCTCAAAGTGCAATAAAGAATCACTTCCGAGTTCCTATTAGCGGAGAACAAAAGATAGAAATTGTTTGTAGGGTACGAAACCACCTCAAAGCTATTCTTTTCGTTTGATCTATCCTAGAGTTCGTACTAAAATAACGCAAGCTATTCTTTCCGATCGATCTAATCAAGAGTTTGTACTAAAATAACACCAAAGCAAATTCATATTCATAATACTCAATCCACACAAAGAACTACAAGGAGACCCCAAAGTTTCTATCAGAGAAAAGATAATAAAAACGTGCATCAACCCCTATGCATAGATTACCCCAATATCACATCGGGAATCCGCAAGTTGAGTGACATAACATATATCAAGTGAACCAATACGATACCTCATTGTCACCTCAAGTATTCATATGGCAAGACATACATCATGTGTTCCCAAATCTGAACATTCAATCCGACATGAGAAAACTTCAAAGGGTAAAGATTCAATTCATCACAACAAGAGTATAGAGGGGAGAAACATCATATGATCCATCTATATTAACAAAGCCCATGATATAGATCACGAGAGAGAGAGAGAGAGAGAGATTAAACACATAGCTACTGGTACAAACCCTCAGCCCCGAGGGTGGACTACTCCCTCCTCATCGTGCACTACAAAAAAAGACACATCCGTGACATTTTGGGCCGAACGAAATTTTTTCCTGTCATACTTATGACACTTCTATGACGATAATTGTGACAAAACCCGGTATCATCATAGATGTGGTGGGGTCCTACTTCTATGACCAAAAATCATGACAGAAAATGGGATTTTCGTCCTGGGCGGGCCGGAGATGCAGCTCCATGACATTCTTTGGGCCGTCCATGACGGAAAAAACAGTGGTAGAAGCGAGGGCGAGGAAAATATCGAGATGTTCCCGGTTACGATGGGTGGTCGGGGCCGAGCGATGCACGATTCTCTCGTACACGCACGCGCGTGGGTGCGAGGCGTTGGGCTCTAACTGAACCCGAGCGAGGCGTTGGGCTCTAACTGAACCCGAGCGATTGCACTGCAGCCTACGCGTTACTGAACCCGAGCGATCGATCGATGGCTGTTAACTGAACCCGATCGAGCGATTCCTTCGCTACTGCTGCTAACTGAACCCGATCGAGCGATTCCTTCGCTACTGCTGCTAACTGGTTTGGCATCTTCTTCCAAATTTATTTTATGTTGACATAGAGTGGGACTAATGCCCTTAAGATCATCAAGAGTATATCCAATAGCAGCATAGTGCTTCTTTAGAGTTTTCAATAGTCTTTCTTCTTCATGCTCTGAAAGGTTAGCACTAATAATAACAGGATATATCTTTTTCTCATCGAGATGAGCATATTTAAGAGTATCAGGTAAAGGTTTGAGCTCAAACACGGGATCACCCTTGGGTGGAGGAGGATCCCCTAGAATTTCAACAGGCAAATTGTGTTTCAGGATAGGTTCCTGTTTAAAGAATACTTCATCTATTTCCCTTCTTTCATCCATAAACATATCATTTTCATGGTCTAGCAAATATTGTTCTAAAGGATCACTAGGAGGTATGGCAATAGAAGCAAGACCAATAATTTCATCCTTACTAGGCAATTCTTCTTCACGGTGTTGTCTACTAAATTTAGAGAAATTAAACTCATGAGACATATCACCCAAGCCAATAGTAACAACACTCTTTTCGCAGTCTATCCTAGCATTAACTGTGTTCAAGAAGGGTCTACAAAATATAATGGGACAAAAGCTATCTTGTGGGGAACCAAGAACAAGAAAATCAGCAGGGTATTTAGTTTTTCCACACAAGACTTCAACATCTCTAACAATCCTAATGGGTGATATTGTATCTCTATTAGCAAGTTTGATGGTAACATCAATACCTTCTATCTCAGCAGGTGCAATTTCATGCATAATTTCTTTGTATAAGTCATGAGGTATAGCACTAGCACTAGCACCCATATCACACAAGCCATGATAACAATGATCTCCTATTTTAACAGAAATAACAGGCATGCCTACCACAGGTCTATGTTTATCTTTAGCACAGGGTTTCGCAATTCTAGCAGTTTCACCGCAGAAATAAATAACATGCCCATCAATACTATCAGCCAAGAGATCTTAACAATAGCAATATTAGGTTCAACTTTAATTTGCTCAGGAGGTGTATAAGTTCTAATATTGCTTTTATGAACCACAGTTGAAGCTTTAGCATGATCCTTTATCCTAATAGGGAAAGGTGG